>NC_081405.1:203957347-204557347 GCF_030272615.1 Cryptomeria japonica | reverse complement strand
ATTTGAATATTGAAATGGGAATGAATTAGTTGTTTGGTGTATGGATGAGCTCTATTAGTTCATTATTGAGCTTTATTGTTTTTTCTCACACCTAGATAAACTATCTTTGAATTTACTCAATTTATTCATAATGTAGTTAGAATTTCTCTTCAAAATAGTTTTTCTTTCCTATTAGGGTTTCTTCATACCAAATTGGCATGTTTAAATCATTTTCAACTCTTCTTTATTATTTCTTCATTCTTATTAATAGTTTCTTTCCATGTTTAGATGCTTATGTATTGTTGTCATATCATTTTTACTATTATCAAATTTCTAATTCTTGATTGGAGGTTGTATTGAGTAGTCATAAGACTATAATACGCAATTAGTGAGCTTTATCACCATACCATAATCAATTTACATATCAAAGGTTTCAAAAGAAACTTTTCCGTACCAAAGACTATAATAGAACCATAAAAAAAATCAATATTTTTCATTCCTTAAAGAGGTTAAATCTGTTCATATTTAGAAGCAACTAATAGACTACTAAATTTAGTAATTAAAATTTATTTCATGAGGTTTCATGCATAAAAGGAAATCTATCTATTAAATTTGTCATAAGAAGAAGAAGAGTTTGTCCATCACAAGTAACAGGGAACATCAAAAGACCTCTTGTAAAACTTGATGGGCCACATTCCTACTACAAATTTATATTTCTTACTTCTTAATACACACTAATGAACAAGAGATGTTAGTTTAACTCTTGAAGGAAATAGAAAAGCTAACTAATTTTAGTGAGGAATGGGGATGTTAAAAGAGGAAGCCCTTTTGAGTCCTAAATTTTATATGATGATGTCGGAACTAGAGAAGGTATCTGTGCATCACTTATTATAGGCACTACATGAATAAGGGAGATGTTAGCTAAAGGATTAGGATCGAGAAATTTTTAGCCATGTGTGATGTTAAAATGTGGTATATAGAAAAGCATACAGATATAATGAGACAATAAAAACATAATGGAAAGCTTAATTGAAAACTAGATTAAAGATGCAAAACATAAGCCTTCCTTGAAATGTCCCATTTTCCTCTATTCTTGAGGACCTTGAAGGTGTTGGATTGATTGGCCCTCAATGGAGCAATGACCTCCAAAGTGGCAACTCAAGAGTTGAGGAGCTACTTGATCATGATTGATTATGCAAATGATATGAAATGTGTGATCTAAGAAACTAGATTAACATGCTATGATTAATCCAACAGTCTAATTATTAGATGATTGAAATGAAAATGCCTATAGTAATGATCCTAAAAATACAAATGCAAGGGATCCTTATTGCTCCAAAATGGGGGATATTTATAGGAATTCCAAGGCCAAATATGAGGTGGCAGGAATCAACGATCTAGATTTGATTTGAAGATATTAAGGGCCAAGATTGAGGAAGTTGGAGAAGAGGTTGGAGGAAGGGACACTTGTCATCTCTATGGTGACAAGTGTCAAGGAGCCTTGCTCATGAGAGGGCAAGTGTCCAAGGGAGGAGACATGTGGCAAAAGTGCCATGTGTCTTAAGGGGAGAATATCCATACCATATGAGGTTAGGATGTGCAAGATAGGATAGGGTAAGGCAAACCCAAGGTTAGGTCAAATGGGTTAGGTTAGGGGGATGGTTAGGTTAGGTAGTTAGAAGTAAGGAGGCATGTGGGTAATTTCAATTTAAAAATTCAAATAATAGGAAAGACTAATTAATTTTCAACAGCTCATAAATTGACTTGTTTTTATTAATTAGGGAATTAGAAGAATTGATTAAATGGGGGGAGGATTAATTAATTTGGATTAATTAATTAAAGGGAACTATTGAGATGAACTTATTAAATAAATCGTTAGATTTATTAATAAGTAGATGAAAGGGATTTAATCAAATTGCTAGTGAATTCAATTAAATTGGGAAGGGGGGATTAATTAAATAATTGCTTATTCAATTAATTATCTGCAGATCATGTTTAGGTGTATACATTTTGCCCCTCTTTGAAGTGAGGTATGATGACGCGTTGATTCAAAGAATAATCTCAATGTGATGATGTTGATGTGATATTGGTTCGATGGGATGCCCCAGCCATTTATTGCCAAATTGTGATACGATGATGCCCCCTTGGGAGATCAATTGAGATAATTGACCTTTGGAGTTTTTGGATCTTTGCAAAATTGATTTCCTGGTAGATTATTGGATGAATCCTACAACTGTGGTTGATGAAAGTGCGAGTTCTTCAATCACTTTGACGTCGTTATTGATGTGATGATTGATAGATTTTGATTGAATTGATAAGATTGATAAGATCGAGATTTAGTTTGGTTTTAGGAATGATACCTCCTGTATAAGACAAAGATGATCAAAGCATCCAGTTTTAGGAATGATATATCTTGTATAAGACTTGACTAGAACATCTAGTTCCAGGAAAGATACATCTTGTATAAGACATGATAGAATAGATCCAATGAGATTGATTGATAGAATTGATAAGATTGATTGGATAAAGAACTGACAGTTTATTGATATCATGTTGCAAGAAGATTTAGATATGCTAATGTGGGTTCATTTGAGGGGGTAGCATAAGATTTGTATTGGGCTGACAATATCTGGAGAGAGATGAGTCATCATTCTGATTGTGTATACACCTATGATGATACATTGATGATTCCTATGATAGATTTGGCCTTGGATAAGATGACATTTTGTGATCCCATGCAAGAATGAAATGCAAGCTAAATGAAAATGCAAATGCGAATGAAATGCAATGCGGTGATCGGACCGGTCATGTGGTCATTGCTTTGATTCATCATTGAGCCTTTAAAATGTGGGAAGTAAGTACAAAAATCAATGGTATAATTGAACCATAATGACCTGAGCACTACTTTCTTGGGTTTTGATATTGCAAGTTAGCACAAGCATCGAGGTATAATTGAACCAAGATGACCTGAGTGTTGCTTGCGTAAAATGGGTAGTATTAACCATTTCTATATGCCAATCTGAAATGTCTTTGGTGATACTCCGATGATCATGTCCTGAGACAAATTTGCACATATTAATGATTAATTTACAAACAATAGACAAGAAAATATCATGTTCCTTCCTTTTTCCTCTAGTCAGAGACATCCTGGAGTCACTCATAAATCATGATAGCGAAAAATCAAAATAAAATAGTTGAACCATTATTGTCAAAGTGTTAAAATCATTAGTCAAAATATATCATCCATTGATATGTGTTTGTCATGTTTAGACCGATATGTGATAGTTGATGGTTGACAATGTGATCTTATGTTCAACATTGGATGTGTCTCAATTTTTTTCTTGACAAGTGTTATCTAACTGTTGTTCTACCTGTTTGATTAAGCTCAAAACACTGAATTTTTTTTTGCCCCCAGCTAGGTTTAGGATTTTGCCCCGACTCTGGTGCAGGAGCACCCTGAGCACAATGAGTTCAAGGGGCCATATCATGATACAGGGAATTGGAGGAAGATAATGAGACCTATGAGGTCATTTTTAAATGTAATTGGGCCATTAGTGCCAATCAATGTAATGAAATGTAATGAAAAGATGAAAAGATGTAAAATTGTCAAAATTGGCAAAATAGGCCTAAAAAGGCTAAATTTGGGTTTTGAGGGTAGAATAGATAAATATGATGAATAAATGAAGTAATAATGTTTAAAAGGTAATTTAATGACTATTTGAGTGGTTTGGGGTGATTAGATTTCAAATTGTCAAGTTGACAAATGAAATTGTCAATCTTGACAACTTTTGAGCAATTTTGTTGCAAAATGTTGCAAAAATGCAAAAAAGGGTAGTTATAGGTGGTTATTAGTTACATTTCAGCCTTATAAGGCTTGGAGAACTATAAAATGTTGTAATTAATCCATTTTGAGGGAGATATTGGATGTGGAGGTTGAAATTTGAGAAGTGGAGCAATAAAATTGTACTTTTCCTTGTATTTTTCGAGTCTTCAACGTATGATAGACTGAAATTTGTTCATTTGCAAATTGATATGCATTTTTTTGATTAAGTGATCTTACTAGGATTAATTTGAAATGAACTAAGAGTACTTTGGTTTTTATTTGGTGCAATTTCATTATCATTTGTGGAAGATATTGACATTTGTTTCAAAACTATCAAAACCCTTACTAGGGCATCCAGTGGCCTCATAAATGTAATAAATTTTGTTTAGATGTTTTTACAAACCCAATTTTAGGTAGGGATGAGGGAAATGATGTATTTTACCTATCCACGGTGTGTGCAGGGTTCCATGATGGATTTGGCACGTGCTTCATGAAGGTTTCAGACTGAAAAACAGTCAGATTTAGGGTGTGACTGCAACAGTCCTGATGCGAGGGAAATATCTCATCACTGAACCATTGGATCTTCTTAAATTTTGGATATGTTGTTGAGGGTTAGGTTTGAAATAATCTCACCAAAGAGATTGAGTAAATAATGTTCTTTAAAAAATTTATATATCTCTGAGTACGGGTCTATCAAGAGGGACAACAAGAAGGTATATTTTGTTTATTTAGTTTCAAAGTTGTGTTTAATGGTTCAGTGGAGTATGTATGAAAATATAGATCCTAAGGGGATGTGTGAGTGTCTTGAGTACATTGGAAATGTGTGAAAAAAAGGGAGAGAGTTTTATGAGTTGTTTGGTCAACAAATATTGTCATTTATTCTTTTGACTGTCCTAAAACAGTGAGATAGTGTGTTGGGGGTGTTATTCTAGTATGTGGAGAGTAGGAGATCAGAGGTGTTGTGTTTAACCAATGAGAGGTCTTGAGGAGTGAGTTGTGTGGGTGTGGGTAAGATTCCTTAGGTGTTTGGTTAAGATCCTCCTACCCTTTGCACCACACTCTAGAAACAAATTTTTATTATGATATATACAATGATCAAAACCATGACGAGAAATCACCTGTGATGCCTGCATATGTACAAAGGCTTTATGATAGATATGAAGAGCATTGATAGAAATGAATGCAAGCGAAAGGATGCATGAACCAATAGATGGAAGAGCTAGTTGATAGATAGTACCTGTTTGCTAGGTTTTCACCATCTACTTTTATTGCACTTTTTCTCATATTTGATTTTTTTAATTTTTTAATTGTTTTTCATTGTTTTTGTATTTTCTTCTTTTTCACTCTTTTTGGATTTTCCTGCTTTTTCACTGTTTTTTGATTTTTTTGATTTTTCAAACATAAAAATTCTTCAAATGCATGCTATTGATGGGTTCCTTGAGCTGATCCACGTCATGTGTTGATAGTTGATACGCTCCTCACTCAAATAGTGTTGTGACCACAAACAAACCTAACCATTTTCTTTTAAACTTCCCTATCTTTTCTCGATCAGACTGGTTTCATGGATTTTCCTTTAGTACTAGTTCTCCAACTTGAAAGACTCATGGTTTGACCTTGTGATTATAACTTTGGCATATTATTTGCTAATATACCTTTAAATGATCAAAGACATTTTGTCTTCATTCATGGATTAATTCTAACTCTTGCAATCTAGATACTCATTGTTCTTCATCTAGGATAAGACCTTTTAATGATACTCCTAGAGAAGGTATCTCTACTTCTATTGGCAGTATTGCTTTTGATCCATCAATAAGAGACAAAGGTGTGGAACCTATTGGTGTGCGAATACTAGTATAGTAGGCCCATAGAGAAAAGTTCAATTGAATATGCCAATCTCTGCCAGCATCATTCACTATCTTTTTGAGGATTTTCAAAATAGTTTTGTTTGATTCTTCTGCTTTCCCATTTCCTTGTGGATAGTAGGGTGTGGAAAATTTGTGTTGGATCTTGAATTTCTCACATAGTTCTTGGACATCTTGATTCTTGAATGGTTGGCCATTATCAGTGATAATGGTCATGGGTATTCCATAGGGACAGATGATGTAGCTCAAGATAAATGCAACAATTTGTTTTCCTGTGATATTGATGAGAGGTACTGCCTCAATCCATTTTGTGAAATAGTCTGTAGCTACAAGGATGAATTTGTGACCATTGGATGAAGAAGGATTTGTCTTTCCTACTAGATCAAGACCCCATTGGTAGAAAGGCCAAGATATTGCCAAAGCATGAAGTTCTTATGTTGGTGCATGAATCAAATTCCCATAGATCTGACATTGTTTGCATGTTCTAGCTATTTTGAAAAGAATCATGTTCCATAGTTGGCCAATAATAGCCCAAGTGTATGAGTTTTTTTGAAAGGGTAAGACCACTTGAATGAGTGCCACAAATGTCATTATGGACTTCATTTAAGGCCTTCTTAGATTCTTCTTGCACAAGACATCTTAAAAGAGTATCGTCCAAACCTCATTTAAACAGGGTATCCATGACAAGAGTATAATGGGAAGATTAGCGAATAAAGTTTCTCTTTTGATTTTTTGACAAATCGGGAGGTAAGGTTTTATATATCAGGTATGTATAAGTTTGGCCATAGTGGGAGGAATCATGTCCAACAAGGTGACAGATAATTTGGGAATTAGGACAATAATGTACAAGGTAAAACAAATCTTCCACCAGGAATTCGTAATGCTCTTGATTTTCCTGTGTCTACAATAGAGAAGCAAGTTTTGCCATGGCGTCTGCTTCTTTGTTATCATTCCTCGAAATTTGCTGAAAATTTATTTCAACAAAGTATTTCTTGAAATCATCAACCATCTTCTTATAAGGCATTATCTTTTCATCCTTTGTTTGATAATCATCATTCATTTGATTGATGATGAGCTGAGAGTCTCCAAAGACCTGTAGCTGTGTAATGTTCCACTCTATGGCCATTTTGATTCCTGTGACCAAAGCTTCATATTCTCCTATATTGTTGGTGCATGGGAAGCTTAATTTGTACACTTTTGGAATGGTATGACCTTGTGGTGTGATGAATAGTATGCTTGCTCTTGATCCATGTTGTGCTCCATTATTGATGCATGCTGCTAGACTGATATTCGGGTGATGTATTATAAGATCTGGATCCAACCCTGGAATGTCTGCATATGACCATCTTTTGAATTGCCTCCTTTTGAAGAGTTCCAAATATTTTTTCCTTGCTAGTTCTAATAGAGAAGTTGCTGGATATAGACCAGTTGTGCCAATGTTAACTACCTCTATCGGTTCTATTAGGATAGATGACCTCTCTTGATAAAATTCAAGTAGGGAGTCAAAGCTCCCATCTTTCGGTGCCTCAAGGAGGTTTTCATCGTTAGATGTGTCCTTTCTTTTTACTTTTTCTCGGTCTAATGTTGCCAGTAAATGGTTTTCAACATTATACTTGATATTGTTTTCTTTATTTTCATTTTTGCAACTAGGAGATTTGGCACCCACTTGACTCGAAGATATGTTAGCGAAATCCCTGGTGGAAGTTGTTGTGGGTTCAATTGCATTAATATATAAGGATATGACATGGTCATTAGGAAGGGTATCGATGGTGGCATGTCTTTCGATTTCCCAGTCCATAAGTTTGGGATGGATTAAGGGTAAAGGATCCTCAGGTTGAATTGTTTCAAAGATGTTAGGGGTCATGATAGAGATGTTAGATCTTTCAATATGCATTTCAATGTCTAGAACGATACTCTCATCAGAATGACCTCTTGCAAGTAGCTCATGACCGTCCTTGATTAAGTCCAAGTAAACCGAATGTGATTCTGATTCAAGTAGACTAGTTCCTAATGTTTGTCCAGCATGTGTGTGAACTATATCGACACCTACATCTTCTTCATCCCTTTCAATTTCAAGCTGCTCTAGTTTGTTTTTCTATGATAGAAAATATTCTCTATTCCCTCAATCTCTTAGCTGCATTTTTTTTTCCATGCTTGAAAAAATTGATGCAAATGATTGATCCTTCGATTGTGTGCTTGAAGATGCTACCTCTCTGTTATGTGGAACAATGACCTCTTGAGTTGGTTTTAGATTACTACAACACTACAATGGATTTGAGTCTGCTGAGATCGTAATTTCCTACCCATTGTATGGAAATTTCAGGCACTGATGACATGTTGATGGAATAGCCTGTATGTCATGTATCCATGGTCTTCCCAAGAGTATGTTGTATGGTAAGTCCAAGTTTAGAACTTGGCATGCTATCTCTTTTTGCAAATGTCCCACTCTGATGGGTAATATCACAATTCTTGTAGAGGAATGCTCTTCCTCGTCATATGTTTTGAATGTGATCTTTTTTGGGGGATCAACTACATCTTCTGAATAACCTAGAGCACAAACAAGATTCAATGAGAAAATGTTTAAGCCAGCTCCCACATCTATTAGGACACATTTAATGAGCGTTCTATGAATGAGGACTTCAATTTGCAAGGGAGAATTATGGGGATGTTACAAGGAATCAATGCTTAGATATGAAGGAGATGGGGTTTGAATAGGATCCTCTGAAATAGGTTTGATGGCCATTATGGATATCCCTTGGGGAACTTCATCCTTGGGTGTACTGATTGGTGAGGATGCTATGGATGGTTCTTGCAAGTTTTTAAGAGGTGTAGGAATAGATGCCTTTGGAGAGTCAATTTTCTTATGGGGGTATGAGCCATTGCTAGACATAGGTGCACAATTTTGATCTTCCTTAGCAAAATCCTTTAGGGATCTCTTTAAGAGTTGCATAAGAGAGCCACCTTTCTTTGGAGATGTATTTGAATCCTTGTGAGGTTTTGACATAGTTGGATTTTGATTTTGGACTTATTTGATTTCTCTGATATGTTGACCTGTTATGTCTTCTTCTTGTATTTTTCTTTGGTATTCCATGTTTCTATGCTCTTCAGCTATTTTGAATATTTCTATTTATGTTTGTTTGATCTTTCATCTCTACGCTCTAGTTAAAATGGGCATACACATGTGTTGAATATTATGAAGGAATTTGATTGTCTAAAAGGTGTTTTGATAATTGACCAACTGTCAATGTAGATATGATAGAGTGATATGACATGAAAAGATAATTCAAGTATTTGTACATTTGTAAGTTTTTTGATCTTTGTTTGGAGTGCAATGATGATGATTTTGATAAAACCAATTCCAATAAGAATGATATATCCTACGATGTGGGACAAGGTTATCCTGATCAAACATTGTAGTTTCATGATAGAGGATGATAGATCTTGATGAGAAACTATGTTTTGAGTGATCACTTTATCCAAGAAGGTGTGATGTTTCACTTTGAGATGTTAGATTTTAAACTTGTTAGAGATGAATACTTGAGAACCTTAGTGTGTCTTTCTTTGAATCAGTTTTAGCAAAAGATAACCTGGCTGAGTGACCCGAGAAGATGACCTAGTCTCTATGTTTGACTGTCTGAGAAATGGGTTATTTTTGTTTTATGATTTTGGTGCAGTTTACCAAAAACTCTAACAAAATGACTAGAAACACTGCTATACTGACTAGAAACATTGCTATATGGATCAGAAATGTTGACAAAATGATCAGAAATGCTAATAAACTAATTGAGAACATTGCTATATTGACTAGAAATGCTAACAAACTGACCAGAAACGCTGCTATACTGACCAAAAATGCTACTATACTGACCAGAAACATTGCTATATGGACCAAAAACGCTGACAAACTAACCATAAATGATGACAAACTGAACAAGAATGCTGCTATATTGACCAAAAACACTGACAAACTGACCAAGAATGCTGAGGAACATACCAAAAATGCTATTCTGTAGTGTAGTGACTCTAAAGTTCAAAACAATGATGTTTAGACTCAACAAATTGGGTGTTTGAACTTAGGAGATTGTTGTTTTGACCTAACTTTTTTATTTGTAGACTCAGATAACTAAAATTTAGACCTAGAAAGCGTATACTAGAAGATCTAGTGTTGAAACATGAGAAATTTGACATACAACCCAAAAGAGCTGACGTTTAGACCAAGAAAGCTGACATTTAGACCGTAAGACCTGACGTTTAGACCAAGAGAGCTGACGTTTAGACCAAGAGTGCCAATGTTTAGACCAAGAAATTTGAAGCTTAAACTAGTGACGTTAGAACTTAGACAATGATTATTTTGACCCCAAGAGTTAATGTGTAGAATGAGAAAATTGATGTTTATACCTGGCAAGCTCAACCTTGGAGAGTTAATGTTGAAATATGAAAAAGACAACATTCATACAAGGAGAGCTGACATTTAGACTAGAAGAGTGACTATTTGGACCATAGGTGTGACTGCTTGGACTGAAAGTGTGACTGTTTGAACCATAGGTGCGTCTGTTTGGACCATAGGTGCAACTGTTTGGACCTTATGTGCGATTGTTTGGACCATATGTGTGACTGTTTGGACTGGAAGAGCTAATCTGCTATGAAACTTGTAAATTTGACAATTTGAGGTTTGAGTTTGCAATTTTTGTTGTATTTCAATGGATGATATCTTGATTGGACTGAAAGTGCGACTATTTGGACTGTAGGTGCGACTGTTTGGACCATAGGTGTGACTGTTTGGACCGTATGTGTGACTGTTTGGACCATATGTGCAATTGTTTAGATCGTAGGTATGTGTGACTATTTGGACCGTAGGTGCAATTGTTTGAACCGTATGTGCGACTGATTGAACCGTATGTGTGATTGTTTGGACCATAGGTGCGACTGTTTGAGCCATATGTGTGACTGTTTGGACTGTATGTGCGACTATTTGAATCGTATGTGCGACTGTTTGGACCGTATGTGCGACTGTTTGGACCGAAAGAGCTAATTTGTTATGAAACTTGTAAATTTGACAATTTGAAGTTTGAGTTTGCAATTTTTGTTGTATTTCAATGGATGATATCTTGACTTGACTTACAAACAAAAAATTCAGATTGTATTTTTGTCCCAAAGGACACATAAAGTGTATGTTCAAGAAGCTTTAAAGAAAGCCCAAGTTTTCATGGGTTTTGAACAATTGAAAACACATCATTCAATCTATCCTAAGGAGATTGGCTTCATTATTAGTTCTTAGCCCACACTTGGTACCCTGTCAGCTCACACAACCTTGTCACACCCTAAACGCCATCCGTGTTTTTGCCTTTGCAAGAGCTAGTGGAGTCCCATTATGAGCCTAGCAATAAGGTCTCAAAAGGGGAGTTCACACATACACTCAAGAGGGACATATGGTGAGTATCTTAAGGAGAGATGCTTCCCCCTCCATGCACTAAGATTTTAATAATGTTTGTAGATAAACCGGGTAGCTTCTAATTTTAATTGGAACTAGTAAGGGATCTGTTTGGCATGTTGGGGTATAAACTCAATTAAGAGGTCTCCCAGCCTTGAAAACCAAGGTTTGATATACCCGAAGGTACGAAGGAGAGCTATTCCCAAGCACTTTCATTGACTTGATTTTCATCAAATCACGTTTATTTTATAGTGGGTTGGAGTACTTGGTGTTAGCCATTCCCCATTTGTGTCGTTCCCCTCTCACCGACCTTAATGGCTTTGGCCTTATAGGCTCCTCAGGAGGGCATGCCCGCTAAAGATATGCACTATTGAAAGAAAAGATGAGTCTAGATTTCTGATTACTTAAGAAAGGTGAGAGCATACTTTCCTATCATCAGAACATATAAGACATGTTTGTTCATTTCCATTGTAATTAGTCTATGTGCCTAATTTAACAAAAATAAGTGCAAAATCCTATGGTTGCGAACAAAGTTAGTAGTTTATATTGCATTCTTTGACAACGAAATGATTTATGCCTCTGGTCTTTCACAGTGGAATGAGTATCTGCAAATTAGGTTTAGCAAAATGATAGTCCAGAAGCAGAAATAAGGAATACAAAATATAACATTTAAAAACTCAATAAAAACTAAAAATGCCACCAAATTGACCAAGAATGCTACCATATATGCCATGAACACTACCAAATAGACCAAAAATGCTACTCTGCACACTAGAAATGCTATTCTACACACCAAAAATATTGTTAAACTAACTGAAAACACTGTCAAATATACCAGAAACGCTACAGAACATACCAAAAATGCTAAGGTATAGATTGAAAATGCTAAAATAGAGAAAAACATAAAAACAAAGTTGAGAAGTCTCCCATAAACACCATTTGAGATGTCGGGACGCTACAATAGAGACCAATAACATGATTTGGGAGCCCGAGAGAGCTAATCAACCTGTCAATGAAATTTTCTCCAAGCAACTTGTTAAAGATCAAAGGGGCTAGGCCCCATGGTGGGCACCAATTAATGTGATGTTAAAAATATGGTATATAGAAAATAATACACATATAATGAGACAATAAAAACATAATGGAAATCTTAATTGAAAACTAGATTAAAGATGCAAATCATAAGCCTTCCTTGAAATGTCCCACTTTCCTCTATTCTTGAGGACCTTGAAGGTGTTGGATTGATTGGCTCTCAGAGGAGCAATGACCTCCAAAGTGGCAACTCAAGAGTTGAGTAGCTACTTGATCATGATTGATTATGCAAATGATATGAAATGCATGATCTAAGAAACTAGATTAACATGCTATGATTAATCCAAAAGTCTAATTACTAGATGATTGAAATGAAAATGCCTATAGTAACGATGCTGAAAATACGAATGCAAGGGATCCTTATTGCTCCAAAATTGGGGATATTCATAGGAATTCCAAGGCCAAAGTTGAGCTAGCAGGAATCAACGGTCTAGATTTGATTTGAAGATATCAAGGGCCAAGATTGAGGAAGTTGGAGATGAGGTTGGAGGAAGGGACACTTGTCATCTCTGTGGTGACAAGTGTCAAGGAGCCTTGCTCATGAGAGGGCAAGTATCCAAGGGAGGAGACATGTGGCAAAAGTGTCATGTGTCTCAAGGGGAGAATATCCATACCATAGAAGGTTAGGATAAGGAGGTTAGGATGTGCAAGATAGGATAGGGTTAGGCAAACCTAGGGTTAGGTGAAATGGGTTAGGTTAGGGGGATGGTTAGGTTAGGTGGTTAGAAGTTAGGAGGCATGTGGGTAATTTCAATTTAAAAATTCAAATGATAGGAAAAGAGTAATTAATTTTCAACAACTCATAAATTGATTTGTTTTAATTAATTAGGAGATTAGACGAATTGATTAAATGGGGGAGGATTAATTAATTTGGATTAATTAATCAAGGAGAACTATTGAGATGAACCTATTAAATAAATCCTTAGATTTATTAATAAGTAGATGAAAGGGATTTAATCAAATTGCTAATGAATTCAATTAAACTGGGAAGGGGGGATTAATTAAATAATTGCTTATTCAATTAATTATCTTCAGACCATTTTTAGGTGTACACACCATGTATTATTATGTTGTTTCTCTTTTGAATTGTTTGCTAATTTAGCATTGATTCTTGATCCAAAAAACAAATCTATGAGTAGCAAAATTGATCATACCATAGAAGAAAAGACTATAGATATAATCTTAAAGACCATAGATAAAAAAGTATTCAAACTTCTGTCTCAAAATTATAATCTTCATTAATCATCCAAGATTCATTTCTAGAACAACAAACTTTTGCAAAATGTACTTAGTGTTGAATACTAGATTAATATAAATATCTTAAATATAATCTATCTAAAAAGTGTCCAAATTTTTTTTATATTTTTAATACTATATTAATTTATTTAGATAGACAATATCTAGTTTACTTTACATTTATTTCTATTTTATTTTATTTTTTAAATGGAATAAAATATTATATTTATGTATGACTTATTTTGCCATCATTCATGGGGATATTCTAATTAATCAAAAGGCCAAAGTGAATGATGTTGTGTGATGGATCCCACCAAATGGAGAATGGATTAAAGTAAACTTTGACGACATTTATAGTAAAAATCTAAGGAAATTAGGGGTTAGTTGTGTAATTAGAGATCAAGAAGACAATGTACTTGCCATTGTAAAAAATACTGACAAAGGGATGAATAATGAAGTAGAATTTCAAATGAATTTATTAAGTTTGTAGACATGCTTAAGATTAAAAGAAAAACTTAAGGTGACTCAATGAAAACCATCAACATTATCCGCAACAAAAACACTCCAAATTGGAAATTAAATAAGTTGTTATAAAAAAAACAATGAATGAATGAATAATTTTAATAGTGTCCACGAGGCCCAAGAAGTCTATGGGACCTAGGAACAACATAAAACTCCTCAACAAATAGGGCACCATATCCTTAAGCATTTGTAACTTCCTTTCAATATTTGTTCTTTGATAGTGTATCTTGATCAACAAATTTGCTATTTTCCTAGCCTTACATTTTTAAATAATGTCTTAGATAGCTTATGTGGATGTCACTATAAGTTGAGCATTCCATGATGAAATTACATTCCATCTCTACCACCCCATATTACAGAATAAGCATAATATTTTTCCCCTCTCCTCTTTAGGTATCATCCATCTACCTATTTCAAATATCAAGTGATGAGAACTTGACCTTAGTTGGGCTATCAACATTTTTACTTTCCATAATTTAATATTGGCCCCTATGTAAGGCTTTTCCTCATCATCTACCATAAGATTAAATTCTTTTGATTTAGTATTTTTTTCACTTTAAATACAATAAAATCATCCGTGTATATTTCTAAAGTATATAATATAGTTAAAATATTTTAAAAATTATTTTTATTAGATATTAAATTTGACATACTATTTTATTTATTACTTTTATATTCGATTTTTTATAAAAAAATCAAATCGATATGTAATACATATTTAATTAAATCATTATTTTAAAAGTACTTTAAAAAAAAATTAATTTATAGTTATTATTTAATTTCATTAAAATTATTTTATCCATTATGATTAAATTAAAATAATTCTATAGAGTAATTAAAATTTTCATATCAACTGGCCAATATTTTATTTTGAAGTTATGATATAAAACTAGTAGAGATATGTTAAATATATTTAAAAATATTGTGATATTAATTTAGGGTTATTAATTTTACTTAAAAGTTAATTTATACTACTTTGAAACTATTGTTTTTACTGTATACATTGATACATAAATTTTAATGGCTACTTATTTTAAAAATATTATGTTTATTATTAAATTTAATGTTTTGACATGAAAATGATCGACAAATTTAAGATAAAAGACAAGAGCTTTTGTTAACACCATTACACTCTACCTTTAGTTGCCATTATATAATGTCTCTTAACATTGATAAGTAATTTTATAGAGCTATTAATTTTTTTATATTAGAAAGCATATATATTATAAATGACCTCTAGTCCATTTCTACTTCAAGACATAAAAGCAATATGTAAAAGCACTATCATGCCAGTTAAGAACAGTCAATTTCACATGATCTCTACTCCATTTATATTTCAAGACATAGAAGCTGTTGGGGCTCATTAAAATTGAGTCAAGTTTTGAGGCCCAATTCAAATTTTTGCTTTGCATTTCCAAATGAGTCAGTCTGAATGGCCTAGTTAGAGAGAGGGCAAAATGGAGCCAATTGATTTTTCAGGGGGTAAGGCTTTGGAAACTTGTTGCACACCTTTCATTTGTCCTATATAGTGATGTGCAACTTTTAGAATTCAGTTTGGATCATTTTATGAGGTACCCATTTCAAGGGGTGAGCTGAAAGTGCATTTTAGGTACAAATGCAAATATTATTAAGTAGCCTACTTTGGGTGTCTATATCATTTGCCCTATTGATCATCATGAAGAATTTCAAAATAGATTGAATTGTATGTATAAATTTGAGTCATCATGAAAAATTTCAAGTCTTCATGAATCCATTTGCTCAGTTTACCAAGCTCGAATTGTTTGCAGTTTGAATGTTTTGACAAGTCCCTGTTTCAGTGCCTAGTCGGAGCCCTGTTTTGCATAAGTGTAAAAGTTACCTCAGTAAGTGTTATGACATAATGTTTATTTCGGGCTATTTTTGGTATGAATAACAAGCTATGTTTCAAGTTTCAAGCCTTTTCCAATCCGTTTGATCGGATTTCAAAAGGGTTCATTGAGTCATCGTTTTCAGTTATCCGTACTTTTGTTGTCGTATCAGTAGATTGTGGCTATTTTCATGAGTGCACCATTTGAACCATGGGTGAAAATGTTGGTCAAATTGAGAATGCAAAGATTTAATATGTACTTCAAGGTACTTGTGTTTCAAATTTGAGGGTCTACGGAGGTCATTTGATATTTTTAAGAAAGGCATCATGTGTTGCCAAAACATTGACTTCGTAAGGTCCGCAGTGTCGACAAAGCCAGTTGGTCATTTTCACCAATTAATATCTCTTTGCTCAGTATTCATCTTGAAAAACTTCTTGGCAAAGTTCATCCTTGTATATCAGAGTACACGCCTATCAGATGGCGAGGTCCAAAAAGGTGTTTTGACTGGCTTGAAGAATACGTCTACGCGATTAAATGCAAAAATGTGGCGTAAGTGCCTGAAAGTTGTAAAATTCAATTTTATGATCCGAAAATGATGTCGATCATTTCCAGAGGTAATTTTAAGGTTCCTGAGGTATTTCAGAGGGCAGTTGCATGAAAACAAAATTTTTTTTAGTCGGACCCATTTTGGGGCCTGACCTAGCCCATGCCTGTGCCGTATTATTTTATTAGCGACTTGGTTCACTGAGAGATTTCTAGAATATTTAAATGTGGATTGTAATCACGAGACATGTCATAAGAGTTGAAAATATTTTAGACCTCTAGGCAAATTTCAGATTGTCGATTTTAATGCCAAATCCTCCTTCAGTGACAGAGACTTGAGTTTTTAATTAAAAAATGCAAATGTATTTGGGGAAATGGTGAGTGGAAGAGTAAGGAATGCATATAAATGTTTATTATGCTTGTAATGTGTAGGAAGTTTGGAGCAAACATAGAAATTTCCAACAAAATGAAATCAGCAAATCTTCTCCCCACTCACGTGGCATGTAAAGCAAATGAAAATTTGATAGAGCATCTTCCTTTCCCTCACGTGCCATGGATGGGCATTGAAGTTGGAGAGCAACAACTTTAAGAAACATGCAAAAGACAATTTCAATAGCAGTCTTCCCTCCTTCACGTGGCATGTGGTATGGAGGAGCAGCAGTATGAATTTTTCCATACAATTGCAATCAATAGGTCACATGGGCCATGAAAAAACCTACAGGATACTGTAGACCAGCATCTTCCCTCCACATGAAGCCATCAATGCAAATGTTATTGGCTGGGGTAAGCCAAATTTTAACTATGCCAAACTTCCCCCCTTTGTCATGGATGTTGCTGAGGTTGGAGTTTGGCGTGAGGCAGCATGGAAGGTTGAAGAAGAAGTTGAGGGCATTAAAATAAGTTCCAGCAAATGTTATCGCATGGTACCCTCCATGTAGGTAATGGAGTGGGTATTCAAAATTCAAGCAAATTCCATTAAATGGAGTAAAGCTACAGTTGTGTGGAGTTTGGCGAGTCTCAATGTTTTAAAGCAGATGCAAATGGCAATGAAACCAGTCTTCCCTTCTTCGTGGAATTCATAGAGGCTTCAAACTCTTTGGCAAGAGAATGGCAGCCATTATAACTCTCAGGCAAAACCTTGAAAGTGCAGTTCCCAGGCAAAATGACATTATCCCACATTCACTATGGAGGGGAACTTTTTAATGTTAAAATATAAGTCCCCACACTAGTAATATGTCAAAGCCTCAAGGCTTTTGATGCAAGGTGCTAAGGGTGCCCAAGGTGGACCCCACGTGCGTGGGTGCAAATTCCAAGGCGACTAAGGAGGTTGACAAGTGGCGAGAGGTGCACCCCACATAGACATGGATCTCGAGGCAAGCAGGCGAGTTTTGCAGGAAACAGATGGCTTAACCAATGAGCATGTTCCAAAAAGATGGATGGTGTGCTTGGATTCGTGAAGGGAAGATGCATGCCAAATACCCTTCACGAAATAGCGAAAAACCATGTGCATGGAAATCAAGGTAAAGATCGCGCAGGTTGAAGGAGATCCAACGGTGCGCGTGATTTCGTGAGCTGAAGTTGCTCGAAACTTACTCATCACGAAATAGCGAAAGATAGGTGGCAGTGTGACATGGCGGTCTAGCTCGCAAGCCCTGTCCAGTGGTGATGACGTGGCACACAGGTGGCGGACAGTTGGCGATGACGTGGTGATGAGCAAGCAGCTTGGTGGCAGACACATGGCAGAGTGATGAGGTGTCATTCCAGATGGTGCCCAATGGATCCTATCAGCCAATCAGAGACCGCTACGTGGTAGAGTGTCAGGCCAAAGCAGGGGTGAAAAATCAAAGTTAAAATCAAGTTAAATATATAGTTTAGACTATATGAAAAAATGAAAAATTTAAATGATGTGCACATATCCAAGAATTAATTCGCCCAGAGGTCCATTTTTGGCCAAAATACTAAGTATTATATATTGCCGAAAAGCTCTCGAGATAAGGAATCCAATTAGGTACTTAATTTTAACAAATTTGTGATATTTTGAGAGAATTTTTCATGAGAAAGATAAAGGGATTGAAATTCAGTTAAAAAAAGTGACACTTGGCAGTGTGTTATGCAGATCCGATCTTTCCCTCCTCTTCTTATTCTCAATTCTTCTCATATTTAGGGGCTCCAAAAATTTGGAGGATGGCTCCATATTTTCATGGTTTCCAATTCTAAGTTTCCTTCAAGATTATATAGGGCAGGGCTTTTCTTTCAGTAATGGAGTTCAATTCTTTGCTATAGGTGTTCTTAGTTGTAGGTTCTTGTGAATGTAAGGCGTGCACAAATTCGTACAAAATTTGTCTCTGAAATGTAGTCTCATTTTATTCAAATCTGATTCTTAAGGAGGATCAAGTTGGTCATGAGCAGCTGTGTCTGTGAGTGTAATGTTGGTTTGTAGGTAATCTTCAAGATTTTAAATTCTGTGAGCAAACATTAATAAAATGGGGTATGTTTCTGGATCTGATATTTTTTGTGGATGAGCTGAGTAATTCATTTATGCAAGGCATTAAATGAAGGAATACTTAAGAATTAAGTTGGATATGTAGTATAAGTTTTCATCTATAGTTTGATTTGTGACTCTGTTGCCCTTGGATAAGGCACTGATCCTGCAATTAAGGGGATTCTCAAACCAATCAAAATCCAATTAGAATATCTTTATTTTATGTTATGTTTTGAAACGCTTCATCTATCTCATGCTCAAGCATAGCTGAGTTTTATGTGTAGATCTAGCCCATCTATAGTAACCCACTTGTTATTGAGCCCTGGTGAGATCTATCTATTTCTGTTGATGCTGTCATAGGTGTGTAATAGGTTGAATTTTAAACATCAAAGGTATACCCATCTAGGTTTTGCAGAGCTTGAAGAGTAGAAGGATTCATATCCTTGTCATGTTGTCCAAGCCTTGAGGTCCTTCATAGATTGAATTGGCTACTTCATAGATCAATTGCAGGTGTACTTTGGTTAACTAGATTTGGTGAACAACAAAAATGGCAACTCTATTGGGGAACCTGAATAGAAATTGCCTAATTTCATCCAGTTAGTCAGTCCATTGTGTATGCATAGAGTTTGAAAGTGATTTTATGGTGAAATAAATGTTCCTTGTTCTGGATCTGTAGAATGATATGTTTTCATGTCATATTTTATGAAGGAGTAATAGTGAATGTATGTTGCTGAGTTGCGAGCAAGTCCTTGTAGCTGTATGCAAATTTTTCCCCAATTCCTTATTAGGTGGCGACTCTAGTCTATGTACCGGTGCTTGAAGGAAGTTTGTATTTCCAAGACTTTCATAAGATTAGTAGATAATCTTATGAATCATATTAAGATGCAGATGATTTAATTAGCAGATGCTCAGACATGGTGCTTTCATCATAAAAGTTTTAGAAAAAGTGCAGTAAAAGATTTCAGTTCATACATAAGTCTGATGTGCTTTTCAGATTTATGTGTTAAGCAGCCTAGAAGAGTGTGTGTTGCAGTGAGATTGAAGGAGGAAATAGAGATTTAAATACATAAGTCTGATGTGTTTTTCAGATTTATGTGTTAAGCAGCCTAGAAGAGTGTGTGTTGCAGTGAGATTGAAGGAGGAAATAGAGATTTAAATTTGTGTTGAATGGTATTCTGCTGTTCAAAATATCCTCTGTGCAAGAGGTGGCGACTCTGTGATAAAAGACCGTGCTGAAAGTGGAAGTTAATGTTTAGATCTACAAGAGTTTACAACTGCAAACACCCAGGTATTTTCAGAGGTTTCAAATGCAAAAAAAATTGTTCTGAAAATTTGAATGAGTAAAATAGTTATCCCATCTAGTGAACAACACTAGTAAAGAGGGAAAGAGAGGAATTTCAAAGTCCATTTGCATATCTATTCTATTGTAATATCCAAAGTATATGTTCTTTTGTTATAGTATGCAAATTTAGAAAAGATTTGTATCAAGCAATGTTATGAATAGATCAGTATGATGATATATGCTTGAAATTTCGTTATTCTACACAAGGTTGCATAATCATTTGTGGAAGTAACGAAGAAATGTGTAGTGAACTTTTTCAGCCCCAATCTTATCCACATATGACCATGTCCAGTGAAATGTCACAACCATGTAATAGGAAGAGTTTCATCATGAACCATTATGCTGCTTTAAATTTTGAAGACGTTACAGGTTACCCAAATCCCATACCCACAAAAATTAGAAAGTATTTGCCCATATTCAGTGGGAAGAAATCAAAATCAGCATGTCAACATTTGAAAAGATTTTCAGATTTGATGGGAGAGTTTGAAATTTGTCAGGAAGATGTATGCATGAAGTTATTCGTCCAGTCATTGAAAGAGGATGCAAGGGATTGGTTCTCTTTTTTGCCAATAAATTGTATTTCCTCATGGGAAGAATTAGTTTCAGATTTCATAGACCAATTTGCTAAAAAGGTGAGTGATTATGATATGATGAAAGAATTCACATACATACAAATTAGGGAAGATGAATTGGTACCAGCATTCAATATCAGATTTTCACAAGCTTTGTCTAAAATTTCCAGAAAGTATAAATTTGATGATAAAGTATGTTTGGATGTTTATATGAGTTCTTTTGACAAGAAGATGAGTTTCTTATTGAGAAACAAAGAACCCAAGACTTTGCATGAAGCCTTTAACACAACTAGGGATATGGAAAATAACTTGAAATTTGGAATCTTGAAAAGATTCATGTCTGCTATTGTTCCTTGCCAAAGCACCTTCAATGGTGAAATACCATGTGAAGCTAAGCAAATCATTCCATGTCTAGGTGCGTCAAGCTCTGCAGTTCCGAATGGTTTTGTTGATGCATGTGATTCACATTTAGATGAGAGTCAAGGATCTCTACTGTCAATGCGAGTTGTCTCTCACAGTAATGATGGAATGATCAGTGAGAAACATTGTGACAATGTTGATACAGAGATAGATTTATATGAAGGATATGTACCATTTGATTTGTATGCCAGTTATGTTGATTATGTGACTGCCAATTACCAAGTGAATCATGCATCTCTCAAGGATAATGACAATGAAAATAATGATGGTGATGACCATCGATTTTTACATGCTGCTGATGTATTTGATGTTGAAATACCAAATGCAGAGGGATCACCAAGTGTTGTTGATTATGCAAGTGAAAATGTGCAATATGATGAAAATCAGAGTTGTTTGGTGCAAACAATGCTTGATCCTCACTTAGATATTGATAATGTCAATTGTGTTGAAGATGAAGTTAAAGTACTTTTTGATTTCAATTCTTATAATCATGTTGATGATCTTTCCAAAATGAAAGTTATGCACAAAGTGAATTTATAAAATCTCAATGCTGCACATGATTGCAATGAAAATAAAACCCACATTGATGAAATTTTTGTTAAAGAATGTCACATTGAACAACAAAGTGCAATGCAATTCCAGAAGATTGCAAAACTTAGGAAAGCTCTTGAAGTTGTGGATAAGAACGTTCAAATGTTGGAGAGCCTTAGAGTTGTTAATGAAGACCTTCTACAATATGGTGAAGAGGATTCTTCAGAAAATGACTGTGAACTGAATCCTTGTACATTTGATGAACAACATACTGATCTAACAAATGGTTTTATGACAGAAAAATTTAGTGAACATGCTGAAAACTCATCAGATGAAGTAAATGGCAGCGATAATCATCTTTGTTCTTTGGCTGATGACGAGTGTTCTATTGGTAAAGAAGATCAATTGTGGCAAGATAAGTATGATTATCTTGATTTTTAGAATGATGGTGATAGGATGAAAATTTGTGGTTGTGAAACATGGAACACTGAGGATAGTTCCAGCCTAGTTTCAATTTCTTCTTTCTATGATGAAGATGATTATGATGATATGGCGGATGGTATTTTTAGCAACTTTTCTAATGTTCTATTTAATGTTGACATAGACGTGGACCAACCATTTCATTGTCATAATTTTCATAAGGGGATTTTCCATTTGGTTTCTAACCCTTTGTATGAAGAAATAATTGATCAACCAGATGTTGTGAATGATGATCCAATCCACAATGTTGATACTATTCCATGTAGCAGTGACATGTTTCATGATGAAGATAAGAGGCATGGGTTGTGTGATGATTACTTCAGACCACAAATGGAAGTTTTTTAGGTGGATATAAGTCTGAATGATAAAGAATTAGCTGAGGATTTGCTTCAGCCAGAGGTATGCATTCTTTTCCATGAATGGGATATTGAAAATGTAGAGGTTTTGAGCTTGATGAACAAGGATAGTAAGGAGTGTGATCAACATAGTGAAGTATCACATCTAGACCAAAATGTTTATGTTCCTTGTTTGTATCAATCAGTAAGTAATGCCCCTCATTCTATAAATTTAAATGGTAAAAGGGCATGTGGTGATGAGAATTACAATGTTGAGAATGATTATTTTAATTTTGAAGTTCAGCATGATGAGGCCCTTGCAAATGATAGAATTGAGTGGGACAGTGAAAGGTATGGCAGCTTGTGGGAAGGCCTCTATAGTGTTTTGTCTCATGATTTTACTTTTGTTGAAGTAATGTGTGACTATAAAGTTCAAAATCAGACAAAAGGCATGTACACCAGCTATTTCAGCAGTATGATGGTAAGGTTTGATTATAATGATCATACTCAGTTGTGACTAGAAGGTGCCTTTGTTTGGATCATGATATCAAGAGATGAAAATCAGATTTTTGATAGAGCTAAATATTGAGGAAAGTGGAGCAATTATAATCAGTTGTAAGTATGTTTGTGTCTCTTGTACAAATGCTTTTCTTTCAGTTGTGTGGTTTTCAATAAAGTGCCCTGCTGTTTGGGTAGACCAAGAAGCCCTCAGTTTCATGGAAGAGAATAGATGTGATCCATTTTTGGGTGGTCTGCTTAACCATAGATTCTTCATTCTTGTGTTGATCTTGTAATCAACCATCCCCAGTCAGAGCCACTGTTGGGACTCATTAAAATTGAGTCAAGTTTTGAGGCCCAATTCAAATTTTTGCTTTGCATTTCCAAATGAGTCAGTCTGAATGGCCTAGTTAGAGAGAGGGCAAAATGGAGCCAGTTGATTTTCAGGGGGTAAGGCTTTGGAACCTTGTTGTACACCTTTCATTTGGCCTATGCAATGATGTGCAACTTTCATAATTCAGTTTGGATCATTTTATGAGGTACCCATTTCGAGGGGTGAGCTGAAAGTGCATTTAGGTACAAATGCAGATTTTATTCAGTAGCCTACTTTGGGTGTTTATATCTTTTGCCCTGTTGATCGTCATAAAGAATTTAAAAATGGATTGAATTGTATGTATAAATGTGAGTCAACATGCAAAATTTCAAGTCTTCATGAATCCATTTGCTCAGTTACCAAGCTCGAACTATTTGCAGTTTGAATGTTTTGACAAGTCCCTGTTTTAGCGCCTAGTCGGAGCCCTGTTTTGCATAAGTGTAAAAGTTGCCTCAATAAGTGTTATGACATAATGTTTATTCCAAGATATTGTTGGTATGAATAAAAAGCTATTTTTCAAGTTTCAAGCCCTTGCCAATCCGTTTGATCAGTTTTCAAAAGGGTTCATCGAGTCATCATTTTCAGTTATCTGTACTTTTGTTGCCATATCAGTAGATTGTGGCTATTTTCATGAGCACGCCATTTGCACCAAGTCAGAATTTTGGTAGAATTAAGAATTCAAAGATTTAATATGTACTTCAAGGTACCTGTGTTTCAAATTTGAGGGTCTACAGAGGTTGTTTAATATTTTTAAGAAAGGCATTATGTGTTGCCAGAACATTGACTTCGTCAGGTCCGCAGTGTCGACAAAGCCAGGTGGTCATTTTTGCCAATTAATATCTCTTTGCTCGAGATTATTCTTGAAAAATTGCTTGGCAGAGTTTATCCTTTTATATTAGAGTACACGCCTATCAGATGGCGAGGTCTAGAAAGGTGTTTTGATTGGCTTGAAAAATACGTCTTCGCGATTAAATGCGAAAATGTGGCGTATGTGCCTGAAAGTTGTAAAATTCAATTTTATGATTCAAAAATGATGCCAATCATTTCCAGAGGTAATTTTAAGGTTCCTGAGGTATTTCAGAGGTCAGTTGCATGAAAACGAAAAAAAAATTAGTTGGACCCATTTTGGGGCCCAACTTAGCCCATGCCTGTGTCGTATTATTTTATTGGCAACTTGATTCGCTGAGAGATTTCTAGAATATTTAAATATGGATTGTAATCATGAGACATGTCATAAGAGTTGAAAAGATCGTAGACCTCTAGACAAATTTCAGATTGGCGATTTTAATGCCAAATCCTCCTTCAGTGACAGAGACTTGAGTTTTTAATTAAAAAATGCAAATGTATTTGGGGAAATGGTGAGTGGAAGAGTAAGGAATGCATATAAATGTTTATTATTCTTGTAATGTGTAGGAAGTTTGGAGCAGACATAGAAATTTCCAACAAAATGAAATCAGCAAATCTCCTCCCCTCTCACTTTGCATGCAAAGCAAATGAAAATTTGATAGAGCATCTTCCTTTCTCTCACATGCCATGGCTGGGCGTTGAAGTTGGAGAGCAGCAACTTTAAGAAACAAGCAAATGGCAATTTCAATAGCAGTTTTCCCTCCCTCACGTGGGATGTGGTATGGAGGAGCAGCAGTATGAATTTTTTCATATAATTGTAATGAATAGGTCACGTGGGCCATGAAAAAACCTACAGGCAACTGCAGACCAGCATCTTCCTTCCACGTGGAGCCATCAATGCAAATGTTATTGGCTGGGGTAAGCCAAATTTTAACTATGCCAAATTTCCCCCTTTGTCATGGAAGTTGCTGAGGTTGGAGTTTGGCGTGAGGTAGCATGGAAGGTTGAAGAAGGCGTTGAGGGCATTAAAACAAGTTCCAGCGAATGTTATGGCATGGTACCCTCCACGTAGGTAATGGAGTGGGCATTCAAAATTCAAGCAAATGCCATTAAATGGTGTAAAGCTATAGCTGTGTGGAGTTTGGAGAGTCTCAATGTTTTAAAGCAGATAAAAATGGCAATGAAACCAGTCTTCCCTTCTTCATGGCATTCACAGAGGCTTCAAACTCTTTGGCAAGAGAATGGAAGCCATATAACTCTCAGGCAAAACCTTGAAAGTGCAGTTCCCAGGCAAAATGACATTATCCCACATTCACTGTGGAGGGGAACTTTTTAATGTTTAAATATAAGTCCCCACACTAGTAATATGTCAAAGCCTCAAGGCTTTTGACGCAAGGTGCTAAGGGCACCCAAGGTGGACCCCACACATGTGGGCACAGATTCCAAGGTGACTAAGGAAGCAACAAGTGGTGATAGGTGGACCCCACAGGCACGGATCTCGAGGCAGGCAGGCGAGTTTTGTAGGAAACGGACGGCTTAACTAGTGAGCATGTTCCAAAAAGATCGATGGTGCCCATGGATTCGTGAAGGGAAGATGCACGCCAAATACCCTTCATGAAATAGCGAAAAACCATGTGCATGAAAATCGAGGTAAAGATCACGTAGGTTGAAGGAGATCCAATGGTGCGTGTGATTTTGTGACTTGAAGTTGCTCGAAACTTACTCATCATGAAATAGCAAAAGATAGGTGGTAGTGTGACATGGCGGTCTAGCTCGCAAGCCCTGTCTAGTGGCAATGACGTGGCACACAAGTGGCAGACAGTTAGCGATGACATGGCAACGAGCAAGCAGCTTGATAGCGGACATGTGGCGGAGTGATGAGGTGTCATTCCAGATGGTGCCCAGTGGATCCTATTAGCCAATCAGAGACCGCCACATGGCAAGGCATCAGGCCAAAACAAGGGTAAAAAATCAAAGTTAAAATCAAGTTAAATATATAGTTGAGACTATATGAAAAAATGAAAAATTTAAATGATGTGCACATATCCAAGAATTAATTCGCCCAGAGGTCCATTTTTGGCCAAAATACTAAGTATTATATATTGTTGGAAAGCTCTCGAGATAAGGAATCCAATTAGGTAGTTAATTTTAACAAATTTGTGATATTTCGAGAGAAGTTTCTATGGGAAAGATAAAGGGATTGAAATTCAGTTAAAAAAAGAGACACTTGGCAGTGTGTTATACAGATCTGATCTTTCCCTCCTCTTCTTATTTTCAATTCTTCTCATGTTTAGGGGCTCCATAAATTTGGAGGATGGCTCCATATTTTCATGGTTTCCAAGTCTGAGTTTCCTTCAAGATTATATAGGGCAGGGCTTTTCTTTCAGTAATGGAGTTCAATTCTTTGTTATAGGTGTTCTTAGTTGCAGGTTCTTGTGTATCTAAGGCATGCACAAATTCGTACAAAATTTGTCTTTGAAATGTAATCTCATTTTATTCAAATCTGATTCTTAAGGAGGATCAAGTTGGTCATGAGCAGTTGTGTCTGTGAGTGTAATGTTGGTTTGTAGGTAATCTTCAAGGAAGATTTTAAATTCTATGAGAAAACATTAATAAAATGGGGTTTATGTTTCTGGATCTGATATTTTTTGTGGATGAGATGAGTAATGCATTTATGCAAGGCATTAAATGCAGGAATACTTAAGAATTAAGATGGATCTGTAGTGTAAGTTTTCATCTATAGTTTGATTTGTGACTCTGTTGCCCTTGGATAAGGCACTGATCCTGCAATTAAGGGGATTCTCAAACCAATCAAAATCCAATTAGAATATCTTTATTTTATGTTATGTTTTGAAATGTTTCATCTATCTCATGCTCAAGCATAGTTGAGTTTTATGTGTAGATCTAGCCCATCTGCAGTAACCCACTTGTTATTGAGCCCTGGTGAGATCTATTTTCTTATGTTGATGTTGTCATAGGTGTGTAATAGGTTGAATTTTAAAAATCAAAGGTATACCCGCCTAGGTTTTGTAGAGCCTGAAGAGCAGAAGGATTCATATCCTTGTCATGTTGTCTAAGCCCTGAGGTTCTTCATATATTGAATTGGCTACTTCATAGATCAGTTGCAAGTGTACTTGGGTTAACCAAATTTGGTGAACAATAGAAGCAATATGTCATTGTACTACTATGTTAATTAAGACCTCTCAACATCACATACCAAGTCCCAGATTGTTTAGGGAGATTAGGGGAAAACTTAAAAAATAAGCAAATTGCATTCGCACTCGATCTTGATTGTTTCTATAGGTGGCCCATGTCATGAGTTCAACTCTTGATTTGCCTATGACATGGATGAGGGTTAGTTGCATATTTCTCTAGAGATTATAGGGGGGCTCACTCTATAAAGAGTTAAGCTCCATGTTGATAGGCTAAAGTCTCGATTCTTCTTAGTTAAAATAAATATATAAATAAATGAGGAATAATTGATGATAAGACATCTAATTTCTTTAGTATGTTAAATTTAAGTACACGATTATCTCAAAATTAAGAACAAGTTACGTCACATTTGACTTTAGAGGAATGATACACATGATGATAGATGTGTCAAATGTTTTGAGATCTTCATATCCCCACACAATCATGTCAATGTATTATTTCAAAAAAAATCTTATTTCTCTCTCCTTGGAGTAGGTTTTCTAATGAATACATTCTTTTCTCGACATATATCTCCCAAATTGAACTTCTTGTAGGGAAATCGCATAATACTAGGTTACACTTTTTAACCAAACTCGACACTGAAATTAGCATTTTGCAGCAGATCTTTACTTTTTAACACTTTTAGCAACTAGATCATTAATATTTTAAAGATGAAGTAAACTACCTGTAGACGTATAAAAATGACCATATTCCTAAATGAATATTTAATGTTCATTTTATTCTAATTCCTCTATTTAGTTAAATCTAATTTAACTAAATCACCCGCTTTCTTCTATTTAATTAAATAAATTATTCAATTTATTTATTTAAATTCACTTAAGCCCTTTACATCATTTAATTCAATAAATCATTTTATTTAATTAGATCCCTTCTCTTTACTTTTTCATTAAATTTACATTTAATTAAATGGTTTACCCCAATTAAATAAATCTAATTTATTTAATCCTCAATTTACAACCAAATTGAAATCAAACAATTTATTTTAATTAATCCTATTATCCCTCATCCACTTGCATTTTCCTACATCTCCCACTTGCATCCTAACCCTATTCCTAATTTCTTCTATAATCCATCTAATCCTAATCAATTAGCCTAAACCCATCCATTATCCCATTTCCCTAAATTTGAGGAGGTCACTTCTCAAATTTGGAGTAAAGTCTTCAAAAGGCATTAAAGCCTTTATGCCTTCAACAAGCTAACTTGTTGAATACCCCCAAATTTGGAAGGACTCTTACAAATTTGTCCCCAAAGTCTTCAAACCATTAATGGTTAACTAACCCTTAGTGGCATGGTTAGAGACTTTTTGACTAACTTAACCTTCTTCTAACCCAGGGATCTCATCAAGCATTCATTGCTTTGACCATAGTTATCCCTTTAACCTTTGCACAAGAGTTTATCCTTTGGGTAAAAGCTTTAGCCATTGGATAACCCTAACCTAACCTTAACCCTTACCTTCTAAAGTAACCATGAAGTCTTCTCAAGCATTTAGTGCTTCTTACATCTCCTGTCAAGCAGTCTTATGTTGACAATTGTCACCATTTCATTGGTGAAAATTGTAAACATGGATTGATAACTTTCAATCTTGACCCTTGATTAACTCCTTCAATCCTGACCTTCCATTGCCCTATTTTCCCTATAAATAGAGCTCTCATTCCTCCATTTCAAATATCATCCAAGCTTTTAGTATCTCACTTATGCTCAATTTTATCAATACATCTAGCCTATCTTTGTAATAGGAATTAATCTAATAAGCATTTTAGAGTATTTCTATTATCATTAGCTTAAATCACTAACTAGTATAGCATGTTACAATAGTATTGCTACTAACCTTGTCATATTATAATCTAGTTTAAATCATTCATAGAATCATGCATAAATAGGATGCATTTCATGTTAAAATCAATCTAAAGCATCCCTTGTTCTTGCATTCGTCATCCCTAAGTCACTTTGCTCAGTGATCTGAGAGCAAAGGTATTGGCTTGAGGGACCTTGTGAGATAGAGAACCATGGAACCTACCTTGAGAAGTTGAGTCATTCTTCATGACTCTATAGCTTGCACCAAGAAGTCCTATGGGTGTGTGGACAAGCCCCTTGAACATCATTTTTCACATTTTGAGTTGCATCGCCCCGCTTTTCCCGCATACATTTTTGGCGCCCACTGTGGGGCTCAACCTCATTAATCAAATCAATTTTTAAATCTAATCACTTTTCCAGGTATGTAGGAAACAGGAATCGATGCATGGGGAACATCCCTTAGTGCATCTAGTTAACATTCCAGTGCATTCGGCTCACTGTTTAGCTCGTGGGACTCATTTCCTAGCACGTGTAGACCATCACTTAGTGCATAGACTTTTTAACATTTTTCTTGTAGGTCTCGGCATGGAAACATAACAGAGTAGTGCATTCGGAAAACATTTCAGCGCATCAAGTTTGCCTGATAGCGCATCTCGGTTATCTTATAGCATGTACAGTCTTTTATGTAGCGCATCAAAGACATAAAGCAAAAATTAAATTGTAAACAAGCTTAAATTTAGACTTGTAGAAGTCCACAAAATCCAAGATTTTTCTAACTGTTTTGATTGGTATTTTACGGGATTTTGACAATTTCTTGCAGGTGGAGTTTAGTTTTATTTTTTAGAATTACAAATAGTTTAATTTTTTACTAACTTAGTTAAGTTAGTTAAAATTTAGAGTCTTTTTAATTCTTGTTGGATAAAATTGAACTCACCTTATTTTGGGCAAAAAAAAGAACCACAAAGACAATCTTTCTTTCTTTTTCTAGGAGAAAAATTTTCACTTTAGGCTCTAAAAAGAACAAGGCAATCTTTCCATTTTTGCAAACAAAGGGCTTTAAAAAGAACTTCACCATCATTTGGTGCATAAAAGGATCCACTTCAAATTTTTGCAAAGTAAAAGAATCACACATGTCCAAGTCAGTCACAATTAAAGAGGAAAAATCTTCCCCTTTTGATCGATTTCTTTTGTTGACCAAACATCGAATTTGCTTTGTTGGCCAGGTTCTTTTCCTAGATCAGAAAAACATTGCTTTAAAGGGATAAAATAAACACCATGTTTTTGTGGAGCAACATCTCCATATAGATTTTAACAAATCATTGCAATGAAGAGTTAAAAAGAACACTTGTTTGCTTTGCTACGAAAGTGGAAGGAATATGCTCTCCCCTTAACTAGGTGATCAAAAAGCCAGACCACTCTTATGCTTTCAGTGTTTATCCCATTAAATCCTTTAGTAGGCCTGCCTTCTCGAGGGGTTGAAAAACTCTTAAAGCCATTCTTTGGCCGGTGTGAAGGGAACAACCTAAGTGGGGAACAACTTTGAAGCCAAGTATTCCAACCCACTATAATAAAAAGTGGAAAGTGACAAAAGTCCTTTTTGACGGTTGCGCGCAGTGATTAGCCTTCCCCCAGTATCCTTGAGATACATAAAGCCTTTATTATAAAGGTTGGGAAGCCTCCTGAGGGAGTTATCACTGATGGTCAAATAGGAAGCCTGATTACAAACTTTAGCATAGAGAATTTGAGCCGAGTCAGTATCTAGACATTTGTAATATCATAGTGCAAGGGTGGGGAAGAATCCACCCCCAAGATCGCTCACCATATATCTCCCAAGATAACTGCTCAAGTGTGAAGCAATTCACTTTGGGTTAATTTCTGGCAAAAGGCAAAAAAATGGGCACCCCCTAGGGGGTGACACAGTTGTTTGAGCTGACAGAGTATCGAGACTAGTGGGCTATGATATTACCTATGACCCTTTAATAAAGAGTCTAATTGAATTGTATGTTGTTGTATCTAAACCTGTTAAAACATTGGGGATTTGAACACATCCTCGTAGAACATACACTCATTATTTAGACTAAGCAAAATGGTTACTTGTTTTGTGTCGTGCTTTCATTTGTTACTTCAGAAAATCATCCATCATCATTGAAAACTAAAAACAAAGTTCCAAAAATTGCAGAAAAACCACCAATTCAAACTATTAGGGCAGTTTAGCATGTAAGAGAAACTTCTTAGTGCTTAGAAACCATCCTTTAGCGCAATCAAACTTCACTTTAGTGCATTCAGTCTGAACTTTAGCACTTCATAAAAATCCAAAGATAGTAGTTTAAAGCAACGCTTTTTGAAAACACTCTGGTGCATTGAAGCAACAACTTAGCGTGTAGGGATCAAGAATTATCACGTGGAGACCATCAGTTAGCGCATTGGTAGCCCATATTAGCTCATAACTTTTTAGACCAAGACAAATTCAAAACAAACCAGTTAGTGCGTCGTAGAGGGTAGTTTAGTGCGTGGGGTCTATTCTCTAGCGCATTAAGGAAATTTTGTAGCGAATTGCATTTCTATCTTAGAGCGTGGCAAAAACTAAGAAAACAGGGGGCAAAACAGAGGCTATTTTAAAAAAATCTGAAAATAATTTAGGAAGCTTTCCTTCCTCAGCCTGAACTTCATCAAACAGAGAATCAAAATAGAGTATCAAAACCTATTCTCAAAGCAAGTTCTCCATAAAACAAAGTTGTTAGAATCTGAAAACTAGTCACAAGATAATACACATCTCTCCTATCAAAATCAGGAAACCTCATCACAAGTATCAAACAGGGCCTTCAATCAAAAGGGATTTCTATCCAAAAACACACTTGTTTTAAAACTCCAAGTTGTCAAATTGAGTTTCCATATCAGGAAAGCTCATATTTCATATCATTTGACACACTTTGTCATGAGGGGGCATCTAAACCTTCATTTGATAAAGTAAAACTTAAGTTTCCAAAACAAGCTGGCTAAATCCAAAACAAATCAAAGGAATGTTGGCATTTTTGATGATGTTGTTGTGATTGTCATTGATGGACACACACTTGAGATCACTTTTTATATGTATGAGTTATACTCAACCAATATTTGTTTAGACTAGTATTATGTATTATAGTATTTAGACTATCAGTGTTTTGCAAAAAGTGTTTACCGATCTCAAGCGGTATGAAGACCCAAGCGGTATGAAGACTCAAGCAGTTCGAGGATCCCAAAGCGGTACAAAGGAACAAAGCAGTTGTTATCATTTTTCCCAGTCTTCATTTTGACAAATCGGTAATCGATAAATGTATGAACCAGTATTACTCTATGATGAGTTACCAACTGGTATTTTTGTGATGAGTTATCATCCACCGACACTTTGGAGGTGATTCTATGTCATGTTACCAAATGTGTCTAGATGTACTGAACCTAGGAACTTGCAATGTAATCCTATTGGACCAACATGAAATCAGATTCCTTTATAAGGACATCATGTCTAGGGTTTTAGGTGTTATTAGGGTTTGAGGTGATTGATAAGGTTTTTGTATGTATGATCATAGAAGAAGATTAGGTTTGTGTGAAGAAACAGAGTGTGCAAATATTAAATACTGAAGTAATGCTGAAATGCATTAACAATGAGCTATCAAGGATCTAACCAAGCATACTGTGCTAGTATTTAGATCACTCACTTGTTGATTACTCACATCTTTGACAAGTGTAAAACCCTTAACCGGGTAGGCTTGGCAAAGCCTTTATAAATCCTCTAACAAGGTGGTTCACAGCTGTGGATTTGAAATCCTCTCACAAGGTAGTCTTTAATCAAACTTATCTCCTAATAGAGATTGAGATTCCTAATAGGATCTATTCTGGTGAAGAATATTGTATGACCTTAACCGGTCTGGTTACTATTTTGTAGATAGTTACTTGTGAGTTGCATCTCACCATGGTTTTTCCCATTTGGGTTTCCACGTCAAAATCTCTTGTGTTATGGTGATTGTGCTCATGTGCATGATTGCTTTATTTGTTGTTTGGTTTGGATTTGGGTTAACTGGTTTGTTAGTAAAACTGTTATACCGGTTTACTATTAAATTGTTTAAGTGTTTGAGTTTAGCAATTTTTGGTATACTAATTCCCCCCCCCCTCTTAGTATTCATCAATTGGTATCAGAGCCAACCTTTCTATAAGTTTAACCACTTGGAAGGAGATATGAGGGAATACAATGTGAGGGAGCTTACTCATCGTCTCACTCAGACTGAGAAAGCCTTTGATGAACTTAAAGTCAAATATAAGGCCTCTATAGAAAAGAGAAGAGAGCATGCTAAGAAACTGATGAAGCTTACTGAAAACAGTTCTTTTGATGAAGCAGACATGGAAGCCCTAGTTGAGGAAGTTGAAAAATTGAATGATTCCAATGCCAACCTAAGAAGGCAATTGGAAGGACTGACTATCAGAATGTGTCAAGAGCTTGAGAACCAAAGGAAAGCTGAAAATCTGGTAAAATACAAAGATCATGAGATCTCCAAGCTGAGGCAAGAAATCAGTGCACTTACCGCTCATCTCCAAGAGAGTAAAGTGGAAAAAGAAGAAATGCAAGGTGAACTTAACATGGCTATTTCTGAGAATGCAATCTTGAAGGAATCCAATGTTGCTATTACCATGGAACTCACTGAGACAAAGGAGATACTTGCCAAATTCAATTGCTAAGTTAGAGCAAAAACTTGAATTTGCAAAACTAGTAAAGAATACTAATGGACTTGGTTTCTCTAGGCATGAGGAAGGTGAGACTTGGTTTCTCTGGGTATGAGGAAGGTGAGACCTCTGGAACAAAAGATGGAGTAACAAAGAAGCAACCGACACCAAAGGATAAATGTAAGAAAAAGTTCAAACCTATTTTCTTTAATTGTCTCAAGGAAGGACACACCACCAATGTATGTAGAAGTAAGGCTTACAATAATTTTCCCTACTTTCTAAACAATAAGCCTAGATCCAATAGATTCAATGGTAACTGTTATGCATGCAACAAGTTTGGGCATAGAGAATTTGAATGGAGGTCTGTTATACACAACACTAGAAGATATCCTCAAAGGAGTCAAGGAGTTTTTCCTGAATCCTCTGTGAACCGTAATCCAAACTGGTACAGTGCCTATGACCATCAGCTAGGTGGTGGTGGCTATCAAGCGGCAACCGGTTGGAGAGCAACCTGTTTGATTTGTCATGGTAGTGGTCACACTATTGCAACATGCAGAAGGAAGAATGGAAACATGAATAATGGACCATGGAGAGCATGTGGAATGGTGTGCTATCATTGCAACAAACAGGGTCACACAGCCAGAGTCTATAGGATGAGAAAAACATATCGGATGATATACCGATCACTCCGGAAGGAAAGATTGATGTTGAAACTGTTCAAGCCGATATGAAGAAAACTTGAAAAAAGAAACTAGGAGTGTCACAAGAGGAACAGGTTTTTGCACCTAGTGTGGAAGTCGTTGAACCCGCAAACTAAGCTTCATAAAAGCTTAAGGGGGAACAAATCAGTGAAATGTTTCGAACCCTCGGTTTACACCGATAAAAGACCTTAACCGGTATGTGTTACCTATCAATCAGCAGAAGACCAGAAATGGTAAAAGGCAAAATTGGGGTTTATAACCTAATGGTGGAGCATTTATTATGGTAGGTGAAGAATTTGTTTAAAAGGGATTTTCAAGTCATTTTCACTTATTAGTTTGTGAGCAAAGAAATTTTCAAGTACAGAGCCCTTTGTCGCTCTGTACTTGAAAATTTCTTTGCTCACAAACTAATAAGTGAAAATGACTTGAAAATCCGGAGATAGTTTAAATCAATCAAGTGAAGAACACAGAGTGGTAATCTAGCAACCAAAGTTGTGTGTGGTGAAGCTGAGCTTGCAAACCCTAAATTGCAGATTTCTAAAGGTATTTATGGAAATTCTTGTTTAAACCATTTATCATGGCTTCTGCATCGCACTCCAGTTCAAGTGCACCTAGTGATTCAATGGATTTCATACAAAGGAAGATGAAATACAATGCCCTATCCCAGATACCTACTGGTATTATAGTTGAGGAAGGTATTTCAGATTATATTGATTGCAAAATAGAAGATCTAGGATCCCTAGTGATCCATTCTCAGTTAAGTTTATTCTGCGGGGATGATAAGAAGATTAAACCCGAATATAGCATCCTGGAAAAGAAGAAGTTTCACAATGTGGTGTATTTTCTTGAAGAGTTTACAGAAGATCACAATCGCATCATTCTGAGCAGAGTTCATGGCGATAAAATGTATCTTAAGAGAACACATGACATAACACCTAAAGCTATTCATGTCGTCATTGGTTTCTGCAACATTGGTGAGGTGCCAGCCCTAAGAAAAGTCATCAAGACTGAAATGACCAAGTTCACCAGTTCAATGAGGGACCAATGGGGAATGACCGTTAATATCATCAAGGATGATCTAGTCAAGTATGCTTGTGTGGTGATAGGACACCGAACATTCTATGCTAGCAGAATTAACTTTGTCTCTGTTGTAGCGGTAAATAACACCTAAAGGATGATCATGGAAGATGCCTCATTTGATTTATGCAGTTGTATGCAAATGCAACTTCTACCGAACCTGAAATCTATTAAACAGGACAATTCCTTAAAATTTAAATTTGGACAACTATTGGTAGGATTGTTTTTCTACTTTGAAGGCTATTTCCTAGGAGTTGGTGATATCCAATGGTCTACTGACCAACCGGTTACCAAGCAAATCAGAGAAAGTCTTCAAGTAGTAGGAACCGGTTATCTTGAAGTATTGAACAAATACTTTGATGAGTTTAAGAGGAAGATGAGCTAGCGGATGAGAATATCTGGCGATATTGTCAAGAAGTATGAAGAGGACATCTGCTTTATCATCAGAGTAGATGAGTGCATAATGGAAGCTGTTGAGCCCAAAAAGGAAGAAGTGGAACCCATGGGATATGAGGTAATGTATGACATGTTAGATGGATATGCCTCTACCCTACTTGCCTCACCTCTTGATCCTAAGAAGAAGAAAACCAGTACCTATCCGGAAAGGATAACACCGGTTGAAGAACCTTCAGTGAAGAAGGGAAAGGCAGTGCAATCTGTATCGGCACTGGTTACTTCGGCAAGTCCTAAAGTGACCAAGTGGTCACCGGCGAAGAAGAAATTGGAAGTTGCACCTGTCAGGGTATTTGAGAGGAAGCGGAAGACCAAAGGAAACACACCGAACTCAGAGGACACAGAGCCTGAAGTGCAGCCTATAAAGACGAGGCAAACAAGGAAGAAGACAAAGACAACCAACAATGAACTAGCATCGTCAATACTGGTAAATATTGACATTTCCTCTTACAAACCATTGACACATTGTCAAAGGACCATCAAGAATATTAGGAGGAAAGTCTTGAGTGATCTAATAGATTATTTTGATGATTTCAATGACAATGAGAAAGAGGAAGTCGAACAGGAAATTATTCAATATTTATGTATTAATGACTGGTCGCCATTAGAAATTAAATCTATGACACCGGATTCTTTATATAGTTCTTTAGATAGAAAATGGCGCATTGTCATAGAAAAGGAACAAGAAATAAGAGAGGAAATATTTGCACAATATTTTCCTGATGTGTCAAATTCAGAACTTTATGAAGTTATGGATAAATACAAAGGCCTCTTCTTCATGAGAAGAAGGAGACTCTTGTTACTAGAAGGGAAATTTCTTGAAGTGGTAAAAGATACCCACTCTCACGCCCAAGCTGCTCTAAGGTTGCACCAAGTGTTTGAATCCAACAAGAAGGCTGAGCAAGAACTGGAAACCGAAAAACTGGATGAGGTATATGATAGTGAAGGAGAACTAGTCACTGAACAAATGGACCCTATTGATTTTGATGCTTTGGATGGTGCAAATATCACTCTGGATGCACCAAAGGAAAAGGCCGATAAAGAGAGAGTGGACAAGGAAAAACTAGAAAAAGAAAAAGAAGAAAAGGAGAAATAGGACAAAGAAAAGGCTAACAAAGAGCGAGTGGAGAAGGAGAAGAAACAGGAGGAAGAGGAGAAGAGAAAAGAAGAAGAGAAGAAGAAAAAGGAAGAGGAGAAGAGAAAAGAAGAAGAAAAGAAGAAGCAGGAAGGGGGAAAGAGAAAAGAGGAAGAGAAAAGGAAAAAGGAAGAGGAGAAAAGAAAACAGGAAGAAGAGAAGAAGAAAGAAGAAGAAAAGCGAAAAGAAGAAGACTGAAAGAAGGAAGAAGAAATAAGCAGAGGAGCAAAAGAAGGCTAGAGAGGAAAAGCTAAGAGCCAAAGAGAAGGAGGAAGTGGCAAAGAGCACACAAGTGGAGAACCCAAAGGCAACTGGTGGTCAAGCCAAACCGACTGACATCACCAATCCTATTGACCTCCAATCTACAAATGAATCAGAGTTGCTGCAAAGCATTAAGATTTCCCAAGAGCGACTAGAAGAGCTAAGAAGAAAAAAGGAGCAAGATGTTATTCAAACTGTGGTGAAAACTCTTACCAATTTGATTCCCGGTACCAACCTCCCCAGTACCGATTCCTCTCTGGCACAACTAAAACTTTTATACACAGTTGTAGAGGACCAGGTACAATGCTTGGAAGATGTGGCTGAAGCTAATGCACAAAAGAAGCATCCAAAGACACTAAACACTGCCTTAGTGAAGAAGTTGAACGAGCTCCGGTGTGAACTTCAGAAAGTGCAAAAAGACATAAGAGATGCTATAGATGAGGGGAAATTACTGCTCAATAAGATAAGACAACACCATCTATTCTATGATGATGTACTTGCACAGAAAGAAAAACTGCAATCTAATTTGCAAGCGTTTACTATGATTCCTTTACTACATATGGGCAAACTGTTCACCGGTTTCAGCTCTAGTCTGCCAGAATTGAGTTAGAGATCAACAACCAGACCTGAGATTTGCAGGAACTTCAACTAGTTCTACTACCTAGACTACAAATACTTTAGAAATGCTATCTCAATCTGGATGCCTTAACGGTCACTCAAGAGATGAGTACCTTGGACACCATGGAGGAATAGGTTTCCCAGATGCAAACAGAAAGTGAGGTTTCTACCTCATTGCTTGAGTCATGGTCTTTGTATATGAAGACATTTATGCAAGATTTTAAATCAGTTTTTGATAAGTTTCATTTTTTATTGTCATAAACACTTATTATTTTAATGATAATGAGAAAGATGGGTTATTCTGCAGTACTTTGTCATTGTTGGCAAATAGGGAGTAGTATTTTGTAATTTAAAATTTTGATGCATGTTATGTATACTTTCATGTTTATCTCTAGAAGGGAGTAGTATACATTGTATTTTCTACAAAAGGGATAGTGTATATGCTTAGGGGGAGTAATTTTTTATTATGGTATATTTTTGTTGTAAAACACTTAGATGCAAAATTTTTCCTAAGTGTTGCCATCAATTCCAAAGGGGGAGATTGTTGGCATTTTTGATGATGTTGTTGTGATTGTCATTGATGGACACACACTTGAGATCACTTTTTGTATGTATGAGTTATACTCAACCAGTATTTGTTCCAACCGGTATTATGTATTATAGTCTTTAGACTATCGATGTTTTGCAGAAAGTGTTTATCGATCTCAAGCAGTATGAAGACCCAAGTGGTATGAAGACTCAAGCGGTTCGAGGATCCCAAAGCGGTACAAAGGAACAAAGTGGTTGTTATCATTTTTCCCAGTCTTCATTTTGACAAACCGGTAATTGGTAAATGTGTGAATCTATAATCGGTAAATGTATGAACCGGTATTACTCTGTGATGAGTTACCAACTGATATTTTTGTGATGAGTTATCATCCATCGACACTGTGGAGGTGATTCTGTGTCGTGTTACCAAATGTGTCTAGATGCATTGAACCTAGGAACTTGCAATGTAATCCTATTGGACCGACATGAAATCATATTCCTTTATAAGGACATCATGTCCAGGGTTTTATGTGTTATTAGGGTTTGAGGTGATTGATAAGGTTTTTGTATGTACGATCATAGAAGAAGATTAGGTCTGTGTGAAGAAACAGAGTGTGGAAATATTGAAGACTAAAGTAATGCTGAAATGCATTAACAATGAGCTATCAAGGATCTAACCAAGCATACTGTGCTAGTATTTAGATCACTCACTTGTTGATTACTCACATCTTTGACAAGTCTAAAATCCTTAATCGGGTAGGCTTGGCAAAGCCTTTGTAAATCCTCTAACAAGGTGGTTCACAACTGTGGATCTGAAATCCTCTCACAAGGTAGTCTTTAATCAGACTTATCTCCTAACAATGATTGAGATCCTTAACAAGTTTTGTTCTGGTGAAGAACATTGTATGACCTTAACCGGTCTGACCTTAACCAGTCTGGTTACTATTCTACAGATAGTTATCACCGTGGTTTTTCCCATTTGGGTTTCCATGCCAAAATCTCTTGTGTTATGGTGATTGTGCTCCTGTGGGTGAATGCCTTATTTGTTGTTTGGTTTGGATTTGGGCTAACCGGTTTGTTAGTAAAACTGTTATACTGTTTTACTATTAAACTATTTAAGTGTTTGAGTTTAAATTTTTTTGGTATACTACTTCACCCTCCCCTCTTAGTATTCATCAAGGAACCCATTGATCGCCTATGCATGACTAATCCTCATATTTTGAGAAGAAAGAGTATTTATCATAACACTAAGTTGAGGAAACAACAACCCAGTTCTTTGAAACTTGGCAAACGGAATAAATTTTTTATACATAAATCGCCAACTCTTTAAATCTCATCAAACATTCCTTTGTCATATCTGCTTGTATCTTCAAGACAAAACCAACAAATTTGAGAAGGAACACTTGAGGAGTAGAGCATTCTGTCAAAAATCAGCATTCAGTCATTGCATAAATCAAGGAGGAAAGATCACTCCAACTTTCTTCCCCGAAGAGTGCATCACTTACAACATACTGCGGTTTGAACCACCAACCCCTAAGCAAAACATTGAAGAGGAGTTCATTCCTTTTGTCACAGAAAGCTTCTACTAGATGCCTGTTGTTACTCACTCTCAATGAAACAAACAAAGTGAAACACAACCAGACTCCAACATGGATCAAAGATTATCAAATCCTTTTGAGGGTCCAAATCTAGAGGACACCAAAATTTCTGAAGAACTCCTCGAAGAGTCTCAAGAAAGCGCTTCCTTTCAAAAAATTGTGGAAATACTCATGGAAAATGAAAAAGAAAAATATCTACTCATGCTCACAAGTAAAGGAGTTAAACTCCCTAATGACTTTGACACTGGCATATCTAGAACAAGATCTCGACATTATGATTATCAAGAACAACAAAGAGAGGAGGAAGCACATGACCCTGAACAAAACATACCTGAGAATAATCTACCAGAACAAAATTTGCCTGAGCAAAACATCCTTGAGCAAAACATACCCCTGCACACCCCATTCAAGCTTAGAAACAATGCAAGGGAAGAACTCTTCCCTTGGCAGGCAAATGCGCCTTTGATTTCTCTCACTCAACAAATGCAAATGTTGCAAAGACAAATGCAAGACATGCAACAAGGGAAAATGGTACGGTACTCCTTGACTAAAATTTGTCCTTATCCTTTTGACAGATGGCTAAACATGGTACCTTTTCCCCCAAATTCAGATATTCCGAAATTTGACAAATATGATGGGAAAAGTGATCCTCATGATCATGTTCAGGAATTTTGTACCATGAGTCTTGAATTTGCCCATGATGACACCTATTTAATGAGGTTATTCCCAAGAAGCTTGGGAGGACAAAAAATGGAATTGTTATCCAAAATCACACCTCCTGTCAAATCCTTTGATGAATTGGTCAACAAATTCATAACTCAATATTCCTACAGCATTCAACATTCTATCACTATGCTAGATGTCTGTAACACCAAGTACAAAAACAATAAAACATTCATTGTATTTCTTCAATGTTAGCGACGTATGGTTTCGAGATATCCTCAAGATGTGCCCAAAAAAGAAAAGATGGAAATTTTCATCGACAACTTGAATAGTGAGATGAGTTACATAATCAATCTTTAATGCATACCATCTTTTGCCAAATTGATTGAAAATGGCATCCAAGTAGAGGAAGCATGCGTCAAGAAAGGAACATTAAAATTCTTCAAAGAAGGAAAAAATTCATCTAATTACAACAACCAAAACAACAACTACTTAGGCAAATCCAGATTCTGGACTAGAAACAAAAACACTAGAAATGAAGGAGGAAATGAATCAAATGATCCAAAATCCAAGCAACTAGTGCTAGCATTATTAGGTAATCCTCAAGCTACAAAGAATCCAAAAGGTGCTAACCAAGGCACTAACACTTATGCACCGAATACCAATCAAGATCATCTCAACACAAACAACACCAACAATACCCAAAGCAATAAAACCAATCGAGGACCTAATAAAAACTCATGAGGTAACACCAACAACTTTCCAAAGTGCATTTACACACCACTAGGGCAATCATTGGAGTCAGCCTTCAGAGAACTCCTAGCAAATAAAATTATCTCCTTACCAGCGATCAACAACTTTGAACCACAAATCAAACCACCCTAGTGGAATGACTCATACTTTTGTGATTTTCATCGCAACAAAGGTCATCAAACAAATGATTGCATGAGATTGAAAAGCATTATTCAAGACATGATTGATAGAGGTGATTTGACAGTCGATGGTCTCAAGACAAACAGTGACCATGGAGCTTTTAAGAATCCGCTTCCAAACTACAACAAGGATGGAGCTTCAACCTCAAACAATACATGTGGAGCTCGTATCAATCATATATACAATAACACCATCAATCATATATCAGCTAAGGATAATAAAGTAAATGCCATCACAATGAAAGACAAGTGTGAACATGAATCCGTCAATATAACAACCAGAGCTCAAAAATATGTCTTGAAGGGGCATATGTCAACAACAAGCACCATACCCAAAATTCAATATGATCTAGCCAGTCAACTACGTAAAACTCTTGCTCAAATATCTATACCGGAGTTGCTCAAACTTTTTCCAAAACATAAAGACATCTTGGAACAAGCACTATTGGAAACAAATGTACCTCAAGATTTGGATACTGACAAATTCCAAGCCATGGTGGCTCATATGACAGGGCCTCATAACCTTACCTTTTTTGAGCATGATAATATCTCATTAAGCCATCCACACAATACTCCACTCCACATTGAATTCTTGGTCTACAAGTATCGAGTCAAAAGAGTATTAATAGATGGAGGAATTGGACTAAATATCTGTACCTTGAAACTTATTTGTGCATTAGGCTTCTCTGATCAATCTATTGTTCCATGCAAAAATATCACTATCAAAGTATATGATGATGAAGAGAGATCATCTAAAGGAATAGTAATGTTGCCAATTCAAGTAGGACCAATACAAAAGGACACTATGTGCCAAGTCTTAGACATAGACCTCACATATAATATCTTATTGGGTCGACCTTGGATACATGAAATGCAAGAAGTACCTTCTACTTATCACCAGTGTGTTAAGTTCCCCTACAATGGGGAGGATATTTCTATACCAGCAGATCATAACCCATTTCAACATTGTAATGCTATGGGGGCAGCCCAAGACAGCTTGGTTCTACATAATAGAGAAAAACAAAGTTCTTTAGCACCAACTATTCAGCGGGAAAAGCCTAAATCACTATCTATGGATTTCAAGCAGAAAATGAAAATCAAAGAGCAAGGCATGGGAGAATACTCTTTAGAACCCTTGTGTTTGGCCAACTTACCAGCATCACCTAAATCTCATGGATTACCTACAACATCAACACATCAAGAAACATAGCCAATCACCAAGTTTGATGGCAAATTCATCCAACTAGGCACTCTAGCACATGAATCAGAGGAAAAGGACATCCTTAGTTGCCTATATAAGGATGAGGAGGAAGACATAGTGGCTACTATGGAGGTAGCTATACCAGCACACCTGTACAGAAAAGGTTACTTAATCATGCAACAAATGGGATACAATGGCAAAGGACCTATCAACAAACGTCAGGAAGGCGTCACAAAACCATTAGATCCTCCTTCACAATTCAGTAATGACAAAACAAGATTGGGCTATGAACACACTCTACCGCCAAGGAAGACACCAAGCAAATACCAAAAACCTCAATGGAAAGCAAAGAAGAAATACAAGGAGGACTCCTGGCAGGAAACACTATTTGTGTCCACAGAGATAATACGCAAAGAATGTGAATATCAAGAATGAAGGCAACATCAAGAGAAGCCCATTAATCAAAAGAAGGAAGCATCTATTGTAGAAGTACATCATGTTCAAGCACCAATGTCCAACAAAGAGGAATCACCTCCTGATAACATCATTCCTCCCCAAGGAGAGACAGTATATGAACAAATGCAAAAAGTGGAAGCAGGGACCGATACAAAATCAAAGAAAACTATCAGACTTGTATCAATCATAAAAGACTTGTTTTCACCCTACAACATACCAGTCCACAACACTATCAGAATCTAGGATAATACCTCTGAGACTGATTCCAATGAATATGAATGGGGCTGCTATTCTAATATTACTTAAGATGTTGCTGAAAAGGATAGTTATACACCCATCTCTCAAGAAGAACATGTCACAAAACTTAGACTTATTGAATTTGGTCCACAAAATATCTATGACGCCAAAGAAAACTGGCAGTGACATTACGAGCAAGTCTACACAGAAGATGATACCATCGAAGACCTCGATGAAATCCTTAACTTATTTAATATCTCAGCCAACCACAATGATACCTCTATCCTGACACTTACAACAGATGAACTTAATCCACCTAATGACTCCTTACCACTTATCTTTCCTAACCTCATAGACTGGGATGAACCTGAAACTCACGACATACCAATTTTCCCGAATGATGAGTCCATTATCCATTACTTATATATTGTTAACCCGTAAATAGACTCTACTAGTGAACAATGTAACGAAATCTGCAATCAGGGGAGTGCCAAGTCTCTCAGTCGCAAAAATGAATAAAATAAAGGATCTACTACTAAAAACTAGTCAATGGCAGCAATAGATCACCAAAAGGTAAAAATAAAGGATGCATCTAAAGGTGAAAACCTTTTTAAGGCACCTAAAGATGGGAGACTTGACACTCTTCCTGAACATTATCAGGAGCGATCACCCATATTGATTGAGCCCACTCAATCAATCAACATCAGTACAATAGAAGTAGCCAAAAACATACACCTTGCAGAATCTTTGACAGAGGAAAAAAAATCAGAGTTTATCCAATTTTTCAAAGAAAAGCAAATCAACTTTGCTTGGTCATATGCAGATATGTCGGGGATTGATCCACAATTAATCATGCATCACTTGCCCATTACTCCAAGAGCTAAGCCAGTCAAGTAAAAACTGAGAAAGATGAATCCACATGTAGCACTCATTGTCAAAGCTGAGCTGAAGAAACTATTAGACGTCAGATTTATTCGACCTATCAAACTATGCTAAATGGATTTCCAACATTGTACTAGTTTCCAATGAGATGGAAGTATCAGAATATGCACTGATTTTAGAGATGTCAATAAAGCCTTTCCAAAGGATGACTTTCCTTTGCCCAGTATCGACATAATTATTGACCTCACAGTAGGCCATTCAATTCTATCACTAATGGATGGTTTTTTGGGCTATAATCAAATAAAGATAGCCCCAGAAGATCAAGATAGAACAACATTCACCTGTCCTTGGGGAACGTACTATTGGAATGTCATGCCTTTTGGCTTAAAGAATGCAGGGGCAACTTATCAATGAGCGATGATGACAATCTTTCATGACATGATGCATACCTTCATGGAGGACTATGTGGATGATTTACTAGCTAAATCATTTACCTGGGCATTACATCTAAGCATTTTAGAAAAGATTTTTGACAGATTGGAAAAATTCCAAGTCAGGTTCAACCCTAAGAAGTGTGTCTTCGGGGTTATATCAGGCAAGTTACTAGACTACATAGTTTCAACTAAGGGTATTGAAGTGGATCCAGCAAAGGTACAAGACATAATGGAGATGCCACCACCAAAGAACATCAGCCAGCTCAGATCTCTACAAGGATGGATCCAGTCAATCAGGCGATTCATCGCTCAACTAGCAGATAAAAGTCTACCATTCAATCATTTGCTACATAAAAATGTACCATTCAAATGGGAAGCCAAATGTGTAGAATCATTCTATCAAATCAAGCAATATCTAATGAACCCACCAGTTCTAGTACCACCAATAGCAGGGAAGCCACTCATTCTCTACATTTCAACAATAGATATATCACTAGGGGCATTATTAGCACAAGAAGATCAACAAGGCAAGGAACGAGCTATCTATTACATCAGTAGGACATTAAATGGATATGAACTCAACTATACATTCATTGAGAAGGCTTGTCTAATAGTGGTATTTGCTTCTTAAAAGTTTCGGCACTACATGCTAGTGCATACAATCAAGCTCATGGCAAAAATTGATCCTCTCAAATATTTACTCAACAAAGTAGCTCTTACAAGAAGATTGGCTAAATGGGTCATGATTCTCAGTGAATTTGATATCCACTACACAAAGCGATGAGCTATCAAGGGACAAGCAATTGCAGATCAACTAGCTGAAGCACCACTATCGGGAAAACAACCAATGGAGATTGAGTTTTTAGACAAAGATTTTCTTACTATTTCCACCAAACAATGGACCCTATACTTTGATGGATCCTATACTCAACATGGCTCAAGTGTTGGCAATTTTTTCATCACTCTTGAAGGGCACACCATACCAAGACAATATAGGCTCATGTTTCCATGCACAAATAACATTGTTGAATATGAGGCACTAGTCATAGGCATCAAAATGGCCGTGGAATGGAGAATCATAGAATTAAAAGTCTATGGAGATTCACAACTCGTCATCAATCAAATCAACAATGACTATTAGATAAATGACGACAAGCTACTCCTGTACAAACGAATGGTGGATGATTTGAAACAATATTTTGTACACATCACCTTCGAATAAATACCAAGGTTGGACAACAAAGCAGCCAATGCAATGGCTACTATCACTTCACTACTGCAAATTCCAGAACAACACAGTCGTTACAAGTTTTTGGCAGAGCAACTGTTCTCGCCAGCCTATGACCATTCTGATTCCCATGTTATCTATGTCTTGACTAGTTTTGACTCTCCGTTATACGGACTGATATACGACTATCGTAAAAGCAATATCCTACCCATTGACCTATCCCAAAACCAAAAAATCAAATTTATTTGGCAAGCCGCCCGTTATACTCTCACTACTGATACTTTGTACCATTGAGGTCTAGATGGTAATCTTCTTCATTGCCTTGATTGTAATGAATCTAAGTCCGCTTTACAAGAGCTTCACGAAGGTATTTGTAGCACACATTCAATTGGTCCTACTCTTGCTAAAAAAATTCTAAGAATGGGATATTACTAGCCGACAATGGAAAAAGACTCTTATCATTTTGCAAAGAAGTGTCCTAAATGCCAAATCCATGGCAATCTTATACATGCACTAGCACAGGAAATGCAGCGATTCACAACATCCTGGCCCTTTTGCCAGTGGGGACTGGACTTAGTTGATAGAATTTATCCTTCATCTGGACACAAGTTCATTATAATTGCAACAAAATATTTGACCAAATGGATTGAAGTGGTCCCCATGACCATAGTGACTAGGAAACAAATTGCCTCTTGTATCCTTAATTATCTCATCTGCCGATATGGTATTTCAAGTTCCATCATCACAGATAATGGATGACCTTTCAAGAACCAAGATGTGCGAGAACTATGTGAAAAATTCAAAATCCAACATCGTTTCTCTACACCTTACTACCCATAGGGGAATGGTCAGGCAGAAGCATCCAACAAGACAATATTGAAAATCCTAAAGAAAACAGTGAATGATGCAGGCAAAGATTGACATGTACAACTCAATCAAACACTTTGGGCATACAGAACTAGCATCCACATACCTACAAGAGCTACACCATATTCATTGGTATATGGATCAGAAGCAATTTTACCCCTGGAGGTAGAAATTTCATCTCTTAGAGTCTCTTTGAAAGGCCTAATTCCAGATGAAGAGTATCAAGTCAACCGACTGCAAGAGCTTGAACTTCTAGATGAAAGATGCCAACATGCCTACACTCACCTCAAAGCATATCAGTAATGCATGTGCAGAAGCTACAATGACAAGGTCATTCCCAGAATTTTTTAAATTGGTGACCTAGTACTCAAGGAAAATCCTAGAAATCAGCAAGATCGGGAAAAGAAAGGAAAATTTGAACCTAACTAGTTAGGTCCCTATGTCATCATATCAGCCTATGGATTAGGCGCTTATCAGCTAACAACTTCAGAAGGAGATGTGCTCAACAAACCCGCTAACAAGATCCATTTGAAGAAATACTACTTGAGCGGTCTAATGCACGGATAAGTCAAAAAACAAGAAAAAGCAAATAAAAAGGTACAATAAAAGCAACTAGTGAAAACCTGGCAATGGGCACTATTGCGAGAAGACAACTCCTCTATCTATCTATCTTAACAAACCGTCTAGCACTATTGGCCATTGCCCACCATTTTTATTGTACTATCCAGGACATACTTAGTGTAGTCACTATCTTGGTTTATCCACATATCCTTTCATCATATCCCACCATGGCTTGGTAATCACTGTACATATCTACATAAAGAGGAAAACTCGACTAGGGGCAGAATTGATCAAAATTTGCAGTACATTCAAAACATCAAAATTTGCAGCAAACTCAGACAATCATATCCAACAAACAAATCAACAATCACAAAACCAAACATTGATCACTTAAAGGGATTCACAAAACATGATGGATGATTTTTTGAAGTATCAAATGTTTGCATCTTGCATGGAGTTTTGACTATTTTGCACTTGAACTTTTTGAACTATTGGATCCTCTACATTTTCTCAACGATGAATCAAGCTAGAGAAAGTCATGGGGACTCCAATATTTTTTAGTTTTCTATCTGTGAGGTGATCACTTATATTGTGTAAATACTTGTCTCAAGATGTGATTCAAAGCATATCACTGAAGACATGATTCCACTTTGCACATACAAATGGTTTAATCTTGTTTGTTTATACATAATCCGCACTCAGGTCATCCTGGTTCAATTATACCTTGACACTTGTGCTATCTTGCAAAATCAAAAATCATGTAAATTTTTCATAGGTCATTATGGTTCAATTCTACCATTATGCTTGTAAAAATTTTTAACATATCCCAACAAATCAATGCTCAATGATGATACGTACAAAGAAAGCAAAAACATGTGACTATACAAGGATGACAAACGCAGAATGAGGATGCTCAAAATAGTTGCGTATCATTTTACAATTAGTTACATATCATTTTAATCTTGCATTAATATCATTATCATTATCACACATCTCATTTTCAAGATACATCTCATAGCATATCATTATCATACATCTCATTTTCAAGATACATCTCATAAACATAAAGGCATTATCACATCATATTCATCGAATCTCAAAACAAATATATATAAGCATTGCATCATCATCATAGAAACATCAAAATCATATAGAAAGAATCATCCATAACACATCACATGAGGATCAAAGAAAATGGTGTCATATATATATATATATAAATGATCAATGTACAAAATATGTCATGTCTGTGCCAATACAACAAAATGATCAAAATACAATAGAGACAAAATCTCTCAAGTATGACTATCTCCTGAAGGTGACGGTCTCGCAGTAGATTTCCCAGCACCTGGATCTCTAGGTGGATCTTGTCTAGTAGGCCCTATCATGCCTCTGCTCTCTATCCTCGACCCAGTCTCTCTGGATCGACTGGATCTCAAAGCTATAAAACTTGGTACTCGACACTCCCTAGGCACCACATTCTCGTAATGCCTCCGGTAGTACTCCACCTCCTTGGCTCTCAAAGCCAACTCTCTCAAGATGTCTCTCATCGGGCCACCCACCGCTGCTCTCTCCAAAACCTCTGCTCGAGCCTCGGCTTGACCCAACCGCTCCAAAACTTAATCTCACTCTATGGTCAGCTGTGTAATCTATCGGTGATGCACCAGTAGCTATGTCTGTAGGTGTTGCGCTAATAACTACAGTGACCTAATCTATGCGTCCTCTCGGTGCGTCAAAATCTGCATTTGGATGGGTACCTGTGAAGTGGTACCCCCTATCCTTGGTGCTGACGGAGGTAACACATCAGACCTCCTCCTCTAAGCTAGCCATCCAAACTCGCTAGTCCCTCATACCACTACTATCACCTCTCCTACTCTCTCCTCACCCCCAACTCCAATAGCCAAACCTCCTCTCCCTTTATCTACCACAACTCACCGCACTACTCTCTCCACCCGAATCCCTCTGTCACCACCATCTCCACCCCTGTCTCCTCTCCTCCCTTGATCTCCTCTCCCTCTATCCCCTCACCAACCTCGACCACCTCCTCCACCATCTCCACCATCACCTCCTCCACCATCTCCACCATCACCTCCTCCACCATCCCCACCTCCCTCATCCATCTCCTCTCCATCCTCTCTCCATCTCCCTAGCCTCTTGGGCTGCTCATCATCATCATCATCATCATCATCAAAAGTGGGAATCATCTCCACTAGATCTGATATCCTGGCCACTGCATGTACCCCAAACAGTGTGGCGAACTCCTCTGTCATCCCTACATCCACTACCCCATAGGCCTAGTCCCATATCTGGCTGGCTAAGTGAAACAACTCCTCAATTACTATCGCGCTATCAATAGTGGGTCCCCACTCTGGTATATCCTATCTTTGTTGAGCATACAAGCATGCTCCCTATGGAATTCCCTGCTAACAACCATACTACCGCAACACTCGGCTATGCAGGAATCTCTCAATAACAAAGGGCGTCCGCCCTATCAAAAATCAGGACATATAGACATAGGGCATCTCCATTCCATCCTCTGCCCATACCTTGTACTCCATGTATGGTCTCCAAAAGACTGTATCAATATCATCTAACACTCTCCTCCAATGCTCTATTTTGTGTAGCTTACGCTAGACAACTATCCAACGATATCCGTATGCATATGCACACCCAGCAGGCCTATCTCTATCCACTAGTAGCTTGGTTGCGGGAATATGCTCCATGCCCATACCTGTAGCAATGTCACTCTAATAGATAGACTGCTATACCCCAAATACACCACCTGATGTAGATCCCTGTATAAGTGGGCTAGCATAGCCGACCCCCATGTGAATCAACGACCTTGTGTCATCATGTCCTCCAGGACCAACCCCCATCCTACTGCCAGTCCCTTCGACCTATAGTCAGGAGATAAGAAACCACCTATGAAACCTGCCAGTACTGATGGTAGAGGAGCGTAATCCAAATCAATGAACTCCTTCCAGGAGATCTCGTATCCACAAACCGTATCATCATGTAGAATCCGGTGAAGTGCCTCTGTCCCGCCTTCCTCTATCTGCTCATAAGGTAGCAATGCACCTACCACAAGAATCTGCAGAATCTGGTAGCAATCCTCAAGTGTCACTATGATCTCACTTGTCGCCAAATAGAAGGTGTTGGTGTCGCTATGCCACCTCTCAGCCAACCTTGTCAATAAACCCTAGTTAATGATAAACCGGGGCATCTCTAACAAAGAGGATAGGCCACACCTCTCAATGATATCCCTGTCACCCTGTGTCAATCATGGTATCAATTACCACTGTCTCGAAAATCATTCTCACGACTGAACAACTCCAATGCGCTCCTATCACAAGCAAAACAAGTTCAATATCAGTTTCCTCATCAAATCAATTCATATCAAAATCAAATTCATCTCAACTTGAAAAATTGAAAATCCAATCAAGTTCCACATCATATCAAATCAATTTCCATATCAAATCATATCAACTTGTAACACAACTCAAGTTTCACAATAAAATCAACTTATAAAAAAACTCAAGTTTCACATTCATATCAGCTTGTAAAACAACTCAAGTTTCACATTCATATCAGCTTGTAAAACAACTCAAGTTCCACATATATATCAACTTGAAACAATGCATATCAAATCAAGTTCATATCAAAATATCCATATCAAAATCAACTTGAAACTTTGCACATCAAATCAAGTTATATCGAAACTCATATTGGACAGCTTATCAAAACAATGACAGCAGACATGTAGGCTGACAATTCACACCCATCCTAGCAAAATTGGCAAAAACCTACCTATTTTTCTACATCCAAAATCATACTTTACCCAAATTTTTCCACTCATGCGCTAAACAATCTTATTTACGCACTAAGCTGCTGGCTATGCACTACCCTATCTTATCAATGCGCTACCCAAATCACCCTACGTGCTAGCCTGCACCTATCCGCTACCCTGTCCTATCGACACGCCACCTAAACTACCCTCTACGCTACTTCTACTCTATGCACTATCCTACTTGGTCTCTGCGTTGTGCACCTAACCCTACATGCTAGGTCATACCTATGCATTATCCTATACTACCCATGCGAGCCCCAACTAACCCTATATGCTAGGTCTTTCCTACGCGCTACCTCTTTTCTCCTATGTGCTTCCCTATGATCCTGATACACTAACCTAACCCTACGTGCTACCCTAACCTACCGCTATGCTATCCTAATCTACCCAGATGCTACCCTACTTCGTTAAACTCTACGCGCTATGAAACCTATCATATGCGCTATGGTTTAACCCCGACGCGCTAAACCGTTAAAATCGTGTGTAAAAATTCAAAAACATGATAAAAAATGACAAAACAAAAATCCAAAAGGGGTCAAAAAGGATGACTTATCAATGGTCCATACGTGGCAGGCCTTCGATACCTCCGAATGCGCTCGAATCGATGAGAAGCAAAAGGAATTGGCACTTTGTCTTTTTCTCCAAGTGTCATTTTCTCCAAAGTCAACAAGCACAAATGAGACAAAATAAATCACTTTTTACCTTTTTATAGGGTAAATAAAAATTAGGGTTGCCTAGATGAGCACGTAAATTGCTCATAGTATCATTTCTAACCTACACAAACATCATTATCAGGAGATGAATCAACATATTGTATTCAACATAGACAAAAATTTAAAATGCAATCAAATTTATCAAAACAAATCAAATTTTCAAAATTTTGATTCATCTCCCGAGGGGGCATTATCAACATTATTTACCAAATTTGGGGCATCATTTATCGAATCTAGGGCATGACATGAACATCTTGACATGACATCACACTGATCATAACCAAATCATGATGACACATCATTTTCTTTGAATCAACATGTGCACACACGTCACTTCAAAGAGGGGCAAAATGTAGACGTATAAAAATGACCATATTCCTAAATGAATATTTAATATTCATTTTATTCTCATTCCTCTATTTAGTTAAATCTAATTTAATTAAATCACCCGCATTCTTCTATTTAATTAAATAAATTATTCAATTTATTTATTTAAATTCACTTAAGCCCTTTACATCATTTAATTCAATAAATCATTTTATTTAATTAGATCCCTTCTCTTTAATTTTTAATTAAATTTACATTTAATTAAATGGTTTACCCCAATTAAATAAATCTAATTTATTTAATCCCCAATTTGCAACCAAATTGAAATAAAACAATTTATTTTAATTAATCCTATTATCCCCCATCCACTTGCATTTTCCTACATCTCCCACTTGCATCCTAACCCTATTCCTAATTTCTTCTAGAATCCATCTAATCCTAATCAATTAGCCTAAACCCATCCATTATCCCATTTCCCTAAGTTTGAGGAGGTCACTTCTCAAATTTGGAGTAAATTCTTCAAAAGGAATTAAAGCCTTTATGCCTTCAACAAGCTAACTTGTTGAATACCCCCAAATTTGGAAGGACTCTTACAAATTTGTCCCCAAAGTCTTCAAACCATTAATGGTTAACTAACCCTTAGTGGCATGGTTAGAGACTTTTTAACTAGCTTAACCTTCTTCTAACCTAGGGGTCTCATCAAGCATTCATTGCTTTGACCATAGTTATCCCTTTAACCTTTGCACAAGAGTTTATCCTTTGGGTAAAAGCTTTATCCATTGGATAACCCTAGCCTAACCTTAACCCTTACCTTCTAAAGTAACCATGAGGTCTTCTCAAGCATTTAATTCTTCTTACATCTCCTCTCAAGCAGTCTTATGTTGACAATTGTCACCATTTCATTGGTGAAAATTGTAAACATGGATTGATAACTTTCAATCCTGACCTTCCATTGCCCCATTTTCCCTATAAATAGAGCTCTCATTCCTCAATTTCAAGGATCATCCAAGATTTTAGTATCTCACTTATGCTCAATTTTATCAATACATCTAGTCTCTCTTTGTAATAGGAATTAATCTAATAAGCATTTTAGATTATTTCTATTATCATTAGCTTAAATCATTAACAAGTATAGCATGTTAGGATAGTATTGCTACTAACCTTGTCATCTTATAATCTAGTTTAAGTCATTCATAGAATCATGCATAAATAGGATACATTTCATGTTAAAATCAATCTAAAGCATCCCTCATTCTTGCATTCGTCATCCCTAAGTCACTTTGCTCAGTGATCTAAGAGCAAAGGCATTGGCTTGAGGGACCTTGTGAGATAGAGAACCATGGAACCTACCTTAGGAAGTTGAGTCAATCTTCATGACTCCATAGCTTGCACCAAGAAGTCATGTGGGTGTGTGGACAAGCCCCTTGAACATCATTTTTCACATTTTGAGTTTCATCACCCCGCTTTTCCTGCATACACTACCAACTTGCGAGATTTGCCTTATAGATTCTAAATATATATTTTTAAAAATAATTAGAAGTGAATTGTCCATATTGTTATATAAATTTTAATAACTTAATATTTATAATAATCAACATTTTTTAGAAGTGACATTTATTTTGTTGTGCATAACATTTTTTATAGAAAAAAAGAAATTCTATTTTTTAAAATATAGATTTGTCACACCAATATCAAGTGGATGGATAATTTTTTATTACATATATATTAGTAATTTTTTTAAGTCGGAGTAATTATAATTTGGACAGAGGCGTATTCTGTAATACAGAACTTTTTTTTAATGCATTTTAATTAACTTCTTCCCTTTTTGTTGAAACGAGGATATCAATACCTAGGGAAAATATATGTTTTACAATTTTTTCTCTATTTTTTAAATTTTCCACGTGTGAAACACAATCCTTAATGTTCGATGAAAAACCCATATTCGTAAGAAATAAAACATAAAAAATATTAATTAAATTAAATATATGAGAAATTATACTATTTGGAAAGCTTATAATAAGTACTACACACTTAAAAAATAAAACTTCTAAATGAATTCATTTGAGCTCCCAAAAGTTAATGTAAAAGTGGTTTTTTGTCAACATTTTGATAAGTGTGAAGGAGACTCCATTATAAGTATGATTAAGAGTAGAGAGGTTTTATCCAAGGAATTTTGATTTAAGAGGCTTTGATCTAACTCTCTTCAATTAATTACTTCAAATGGGACCTCCCAAGGCTTAAATCATTATATTTTCTAAAAAATGTATGATTTCAACAAAAATCAAGATGTACCAAAAAGTATAACCCAATATCTTGACCCGAGGTCATATTTTACTCTTTTTGAATCAAATGGTAGCTTCTCATTATCTCTAGGATCTAAATCAAAGATTATTTTTAGAGATATCATCTATTTAGATATGATGTTAGTCCCAAGGTTAAAAATCCCCTCTTCACCCACTTCAAGTGCATTCCTTTCTATCTAATTAATAGTTTGGCCTTCAAAGACTCCAACATTGGCTATAAACTCAAGGATATGTTCATCATCTTTGAAATCTTGAAAGTTCCTAATCTTGTCTATGACTATAGGTGTAGTGAATAACTCAACCAAGAGTCAACTTAGCTTCAATTGAGTCATGGGATCTAATGTACTTGTTGTAATGGCCCGCCCTAGTTGCACATCAATATTTTGATCTTCCTTATGAGGAATTTTGTCAAATAGTTGGTACCCAAGCTCTGATACCACTATAAGAACCCCCTTTAAGTTTTGGCCTTAATTTTCAATTTATTTTGCTTGACATTTGGTCAAATAGTTTGCATACAGGGTCTGATTTTCTAAGTTCTTATTTATTTTTGTGAGTTTGAAATTTGATGATTCATGCCAAATCACATAATATTTCAAGGAAATAAGAACTAACAGTGCACAAAATTTAGACAATAGGGATCCAAGGAAGAACTACTTTTAAAAGAAAAATCAGAACTAAGGGTTGATTTATTTATGACTATTACAACTTGTGTTAGACTGATAACTTCATTCCAAAGAGCACTTTTTAGTGACTAATCAAGAATACAACCAGTTTATTATATACTTGTTAATCCCTGCTTGATGAAATGACATACAATGAAGTGAGTAGGGCTAAAAATGGACTATCAACACCTTCGATACAAATCTGGGTACACCTGAGAATGATAACAATAAATAAAAGCCCAAACCAAATGAAATCTTCACCAAGAATACCTGCCTAAGACAAAGAGGTAACCATGAAACCCTAGGTCTAAGTCTTCTTCCCAAATTAAGTATTTTAATTTGGATGAATAACCATTAATAGGCTAACAATCGAGGCGAGCACTATAGCCATAATTTAGAAATCACTATAGCGATTACTATAGCATGACACTGTAGTGGCGTTGTTCACGTCACTATTCATTAAAGCTTCAAAATCTTCACAAAATCCATGCAAAAACCTAGCTGATTGAAGCTCAAACTAATTACGAACCTACAAATAAGCTCAATGATGAATTCTTGATGAATCCACCTCTCTACATGGAACTGGATTTCTGTCCAACCCACAAATTCCCAAGGGTTTTCATCCTTGAAAATGGTTGTAACTATTATTCTAGCAACCATGGAGGAATTCCAATATCAAATTATCATATAACCAAGCATATATGAAAATGAGCTCTTGGAAGTCTTTATAATTCCCACATAAGGGCTCACTCAATCAACTTGCCAATGTGGGATAAATAACATAACTCATTTACATTTTATGTCTTCAATGTGTTATTAAATAAGAGAGCCTTTTTATTTAAATATTTCCCACTTAACTATAGTATCGCATTAATAAGTTAAATATTCATATTTAACTTTAAAATCTAACTTTATTAATGCATAAGTAAATCATATCGATGATAATAAATTCTCTGGTTGATATTCAACATTTTCCATTGACATGATATTGTCAATGATGATACAAACCTGGCCCAATTGACTTACTATAAATAGTATCCCAAAAACACATCAAAGCACCTTAGGAAGTCTTCCAACTGAAACTGCCTTAGGCCAAATATCATCAAGATCTCTTAAATGTGCTAGTTAGCTTATGAAACCATTGAGAAATAGGCTAATGACAATGTCATACAATGTGTGCTAGAAAGGGGACATTACAACCCGCCTTTCCTAGTATTGCTTGTCCTCAAGCAATGTCCAAGCAACTCCACCATCACTAGACTTATCTAGCCTATAACCATGAATGATTCTAGGGTCCCAAGTAAATCTCAAAAATGTTGCTCCACCAATCCACTACGCCACTCTAATATAAACATCACTATGCCCTGAGTTATCAAGGAACTCATCATGATCCATAAGGGACAATGCACCAATCGTGTCAATATCCAAGTTCAAAACCAATCTATCTCTCTAGCTATGGTCATAGAAATAGACCATTAAAAAGATGCGATAAGAAATTCTCATATGCACATAGATCAACTCATTAGGCCACCAAATGTTGTTGTTGTAACTCTAGCGATCAATAAGATTGATTTCAAAGGTGTCACCACACCTTTGTATAGGAAAGATATCTCTCATATGCAAAATACAACAAATAGACATGTCTCCACACACTCCCAAGCAACTTGATAGGTGTTGTAGACCTTGCCAAATTTGAAAGTTCAATGGAAACCCAAATTGGATAACCACTAACCACTAAAGAGTCTATAATAATTAAATCACCAACTAGTAAATAAACAATTGTAATATTATATGTATTTGGTGACAATTCTAAAAATGAATTATAGATGCCTTCATCACCCATCAAAGACAACTCTTGAGTGGTTGATTCACAAGTGTCATCAAATAAGTCAACATCTCTACCGATGAAATGATCAACATTAAGTGAACTTTTAGAACTAGAAAACCTTTGCTTACCACCATCCACAAAATCGTGAGCATCATGGATTTGTTGAGGTTGAATCTTGGCTCGTTGAGCCACCAACATAGTTTTCCTTTCTCTTTCTTGCCAACCTTCATTCAACTTTTGGCACTGATCTATATTAACTATTCCAAAGTGCAAAAAACTAGTCCTAAGATAAGATGCATCATCAAATTTATCATCCCATGCTTGCACCCTGTGTACCACCAATGGTAGAATTAATTTCTTCATAACTATAGGCTGCAATATCTTGAGCAAAAAGAGATATATTACTGCTCTCTATGATTTGAAAATTGGGACTTCTCTCATCCTCTTTGTCCCTACCTTTTAAATCTTTCGCGGTTTGATGAAAAAAATCAAACCCTTTGGGGCTTGGATTAACAATATATACATCATGTTGATTACCCACAACTTGAGTGCCAACACCATATGACTGAATAATACCATCATCCTCATGAGAAAGATCTGCTACCTTGTGTGGATGTGAAGAAATACCACTGTTGTAAAAATCAGAATTGTTGTCATACATTTGTGTCACATATTCAACCTTTACAAGTACCTCTTCATTGAAAATTTTATGGACAACACTTACACATTATGTACCAACACTAGGTGATCCCACAATATTGGGATACACTTTTTGGTGCATCCTAATTTTTTATTAAATCACACATTTTTAAGAAATTATAATGGTTTAAGCCTTGACAAGTTTCATTTCAATTAATTAATAAAGAGAGTTAGATCAACGCCTCTTAGATCAAAATCCCTTGGATAGAACTTCTCTACTCTTGAATCATACTTGCAATGGAGTCTCCTTCACACCTATCAAATTGTTAATAAAAAACCACTTTTACATTAGCTTTTGGGGGGTCAAATGAATTCATTTAAAAGTTTTTTTTTAAGTATGTATTCCTTATTATAAGATTTCTAAATAGTATAATTTTTAATATATTTAATTCCATTAAAATATATTTATGTTTTATTTCTTATGAATGTAGGTTTTTCATCAAACATTAAGGATTGAGTTCCACACATGAAAAATTGGAAAATTAAAAAAAAATTTGTAAAAATTTAACTATTTTCCTTAGGTATTGATATCCTCATTTCAACATAAAAAGAAGTTAATTCAAATGCATACAAAAAAAGTTATGCATTACGGAATACACCTTTGTCCAAATTAAAATTACTTTGACTTAAAAAATTAACTAAAAAATATATATATGTAACAAAAAAATATGAAAAATAATCCATCCACAAAATATTGATCCAACAAATTTATATTTTAAAAACTAAAATTTCCTTCTTTCTATAAAAAGTGTAATGCATTACAGAATAAATGTCACTTTTGAAAAATGTTGATTACTATAAAAATTAAGTTATTAAAAGTTACATGATAATATTGACAATTCATTTCTAATTATTCAAAAAAATATATATTTAGAATTTATATGAAAAATCTCACAAATTAGTTGTTTACTTCTTTTTCAAATTCTTAAAGATTGAGCTTCTATAAGTATTAGAAAGTAAAGATATGGTGCAAATCTTGATTTCAATATCAAGTTTCACCAAAAAGTGTAACCTACTATTATGAGATCACCCCACTTGTAGACTCCTCTTCATCAGTTATTCCTAGTAATCTACTGTTGTCCCAAACCAGCATTTTGGGTTCCTCTATTCTTTCTTTGGACTCATCAAACATTACCAAACCTTGACTTGTCACATGTCCTTCCTAAGTGATTAGAGGTGGTGGTACCTCAATTAAATCTTCTTCAACCAATGCCACAAGGTTGCAAGGTATTTCCTTGTGAAGCTCTTCAATCCTTTCAACAACATGTTGGATCTCTTTGGAATCATGGTGCCCCATTTCTCTCTTGAGGAATTCATCAATCCCTTCTACTATTTTTTTGATCTCCCTCTCCCTTGTACCAACTTCTTGGCAATGGTTATAGTTGTAGTAGATATTTGATTTTATGCTTTGTATAGAGAGAAATGAGTCATGTCCAGTTGGTAGCAAAGATCATCAACCTCTTTTTCCTTATCTTTTGCAAACTTGATAGCATAATCGCTATCCATTAACAGCTCCAAGTAGTCTAATTTCATCTTTCCCAATGCTTCTTTGATTGAGTGCAATTGAGTACTAGTGACTCCACTCGCAACTCCTTTTTGTCTCTCCTTAGTTTGAGTTTTTCAAAAAATATCTTCAATGTATTTGTGAGAATCATCTGCCCTTGTAAATACTTGCAATGCTAAAGGCTTTTGTTCAAATTCATCTAAAGAAATAGGGCTGTCACACATTAAATTTTCTGGTTCATTCTCAACTGTAGGAAAATTGTCATAATCACACTTAATCAAGTATCTCTAGATGATGTCATGCACTCTACATGTAGTAATAATGGAACACCATTATGATCATGTATGGATCCATCAAAGGAGTTCTTCTCTTCACTAGTTTTATCAATAAAAATCTACCAGTCACCAATTAAGAGTTTTGTATACCCCTCACCTATGGTAATTAATTCTTCATCCATAATATCATCCTTAGTTGATTGGACCTCATTATCTTTTTTTCTTTCAACATGCCCAATTTGAAATGTATGCAAATTTGTTGTTGTAGCTTTCTCCTCAAGGCACCCTTCACATTTGTATCTTTGACCTCAACACTGCTTGGCTGCAATAGATCTTTTTTTTCATTAACTCCATATTTATGTTTAGGTGTCCAAGCCTCCTAACATGTAAGTTTTTTTTTCTCTCTTCTCATTTGGTTCTTGCTCTTTTTTGGAGATCTTGAGGCCTGTAAACCAAGTGAAGTTAGCTCCTCTTTGTTGGCATTGCACACTCTAATGGTAATTGAAGGTGTTGTCATTGTTGGTAACCTTGCAACCTTATGAATACCTTTAGGCAATCTTGTGGCATTGATTTGGTAAACTGGTAGGCACAACCACCAGCAGGCACCAACACCGACAAACACTTCATTGGCAGCAACAACAATGTATACTGGCACCCCAGTCGACAGGAACAACTTTTGTTTATTGTATTTAATTGTAAATATATTTTGTAAAGCCAACATGGCATATTGTAATAGGCTCATATATGTATGAGATCCTATAAATCATTTTGATATGGATGGACATGTAGTATGAATATGGTAGAAGTGATGAGCGAATATTAAGGCAAATTTTGTATAAGGGTTTATGGTTATAGTATGACCTTAAACTGGTACTGAACCTAGCATAGCAGATGTTGTATTGTAGCAGTACATTATATTGGATTCACATAATCCATTTTGTAATTGAGTAGTGAGCTCTAGGCAGTTGGCCTTCCTGCATATGCAGGCACCACATTGTAAGTAATATCCATTCATTGGCCAATGAGTGAATATTGTGGGTCACAAATCCCATCGAGGTTTTTCCCACACCGGGTTTCCTCATTAAAAATATTGTGTTATGGTGTGCTTTCTATGTTTTATTTATTGTTCCTATTTACTGCATTAATTCTTATTTACCGGTACACTGTTTTGGAATGCAAAATACTTAATAAGGTCAAATATTCTGTTAACCAATTAGATACTGATTCACCCCCCCTCCCCCCTGCCTCTCAGTATCTTTGGGACTGTCATTAATCCTAACATTTGGTATCAGAGTTTGGTCCTCTATTTTCAAAAGCCTAACAACTTGAGGAAGATTCTGACACCGGTACAGATAGAAAACTTGAGAAAGTAATTAGAAGGAGCTCTTGCAGACTATGGTGCAGAGAAGTTGAAGAATATCAAACTTGAAGATGATCTGAGGATTGCACAGGAATTCATTCAAGGACTTTAGGAGAATCTCACTATTGCTAGAAATAAAAGTAAAGAACTTCATGAGAAGATGCAGAGTAATGATGATGAAAAGGAAACTCTTAATGATCTTGTGAACAATTGAGGCAAGAAAACAGTACTATGAGGAATGAAATGCAAGACATGACTATGAGATTTTGTAAAGACATTGCAGATAGGAAAAAGAATGAAGATGACTTGACTAGGAGACTCAATGATGCTGGAAATGAAAATCTAAGACTCAGTCATGAAAATGATATGTTGAAAACATATTTGATTCACATGCAACATGATAAAACTGAACTTATGAGACATAAGGGAATTTTGGAAAATGAGTTGGCTACTGCAAATCAACACAAAGAGAAATTCAAGAAAAGTTCAGAAGAACTTGATGATATGCTGAAAAGTCAGAAACCTAATGGAGACACTAATGGACTTGAATTTGAAGTTGGTGAAAGTTCCGGTATTGCAAACAATCATGATCACAATAAATCGGTAAGACAACTTAATGCTTATAAATTTAATGGGAAATATTCTAACTATAACAAGTATGGTCATAGAGCAAATCAATGTAGATCTAGAAACAATTAGAACATTAATGCACCCACCGATCAATGTTCCAAAAGCAACAAAATTTGTCATAATTCAGAAAACTATAGAATGAATGTGAGATGTTATGTTTGCGGAAGATTTGGGCACTTATCTAATCAATGTAGAACACAAACTGGCATAAGATATGGAAAGGCTATTCAGGAGAACAATGTGACTTGTTATGCTTGTAACAAGATTGGACATATTGCAAAATTTTGTAGAAGTAAAACTTCACTGGCAAATAATAAAAGACCCAGTTTGAAAGGAAAAGAGAAGGTAGATGAGGTAAAGAAAGAATTTTCAAAACAGTGGATTAGAAAGAGAGGTCAAAATTTTGATGAGACTATTCTTTCACCGGTAGAACAAAGTATTACTCCACCTGCAAGAGATTCTTCATCCAATTGAAAAAGTAATCCTTGGGGGTATTGCATCAAGTTGAAAATCATGCAAGTTTACCCTCGGTTGATGGTGAAAAGATGGACTTCTTCTCTACCAGCAGATGTGTTAAGTTTCACTTAACCGACGAGCATTTATTGCAGTTGTTGGAAGAAAAGACATTATAAAACATTGATTTTCCTTTTTTTTCAATTCACTGAGCATTCAAACTTTCAGAGAGCACAAAATATGAGTGAAGGCATCCAAGGCGAAGAAGTGAAGCAATATCTTTCAAGCACTCAAACCATTATCAGGTAGATTAAGGTATTTATCAATGGCTTCCTCCTCTGCTCCAAAATTTATTGCAAAGCCTACTGTTGTAAAATTTGTGAAATGCCCTAGGCCTGTTTTTAAAATCATTCTCGAGATAGCAAAACAAGATGATTCCATAGGTGCTTTTTTTAAAATTCCAAAAGGTGTTACTTATGCTGAAGACCCTAGCATCTATATTCATTGCCATATTGAGGAATTAGGTTCTAAGGAAATATTGAAAATGTTTAGAACTGTTATTTGTGATGAAAATGGAAATGTAAAACCCAAACACAAGATAATTGAAACCTTAGGTTTTGTGGAAATTTTGGACATCCCTAAATCTCCTAAGGAGGTAGTAAGGATTGTCCTTAGAAGAGTTCATGGAGAATTCTTTTGGCTAGATTTTGTTTGTAAAATCACCAGAGAAGCAATTAGGGCAGCGATAGGTTTACCCTCCACTGGTAGCAGGCCAGATAAGACTAAGAAGGTTCCTAATAACATAGTGATGACCTTGATAGGAGCAACATATGGCAGCAGATCCCTAAGAGTAAATGATGTCAAGGATGTAAATGTCAGATTTATAAGCATGATCTTAGGATATAAAACCACACATGCAAACTGATTGAACTCAGTTTTCAGTCTTTGCATTAAAAGTGCTTATGATATGGTCAATAGTGATGCAAAAATAGATGTATGTGAGTGGTTAAAGGATGAGTTGATAGACAACCTGAAAAAGATCAAAGGTGATAAGAAAGGAACTTTTTCATTTTAGAAATATTTTGGTGTGTCTTATGCTATATTTCACAAAAGAAGTTCTCGGTATTGGAAAGAAAGATTTTGGATATGATATATCAATAGGCAAACAACTGCTAGAAATCTTCATCGGTATGGGCATAGAAAAAGAAAACAATATAATAGAGTACTTTAAAACCTTCAAAGAAAAAATGAAAACAAGAGAGAGAATGTCACAAAGTATTGTAGACAAATATGAAAAAGAAATATGTTTTGTAATTAAAAAGGATGAAATCTGGATGGAGGCAGTTCTTCCTAGAACTGTATGGGTAACAGAAATGGGATATGAGGCAGATGTAAATATCATTGAAACTTATGCTAAAGCCCTGTTAGAGGAACCTAGAGAACCAGAAGAAAAGGTCTTTGGAAATGCTGAAACAATAGAGAGTGGTGTACAAACAATGAAACAGAGAAAGAAAAGGGAAAAATACATAAGAAGTGCAACCAAACAAGTAAAGGAAATAAAATAAAATATTATGAACATAACTGGAATAAAGGAAAGTGAACTTGAAGGATTACAATCGAAGGCACATATCTCACTAGTTGGTACATCATTTGAGAGTGAAATTCTTGTAGAATTTAAGAGAGTTGATAGGAAGAGAAAACCCTCACCGGTACCCTCTCCTACACCAAAGAAGACAAGGAAGAAGCAATAGGCAGTGAGACCACTGGTAAAGAAACTGACACCTAAGAAGAAGCAAAAACGGGTTATACCACCATTGGATAACTTATTGAATGAAATAACTGATGACGGTAACTTGGCCAATGTTAGCAAACTGTATAATACATTCACAATTGAAGAAAAGGAAAGTATTGAGAATAGCATAATCCTACATCTTGATATATACAAGAAAGTATTAATAGAAGTTATAGATGATTTTCCAAGTGAACTATAAAGGAGGTTAGATGCAAAGAGGATTGCAGTTATGGAGCTTGATAAGAAACTTAAGATTGAAAAACTCCTAGCTATACATCCGATCAACTCTGTAGAAGAAATTGATGAATTAATTAGTGAAGCTAATAGAACATTTTTTTCAAGTGGACACCAGCATGTGAGCCTAATGGCTGGTAGAGTAAATGAAATTGCAGAAGAAACAATCGACAAATGGGATATCTTCTTTGTAGAGAAAGAAAAACAGGAAGAGTTGAGCAGACCAAAGAAAACTTTCAAAGTTTATCAGAAGGACAAAGACAAAGGGAAAGGTAAGGTAGGTGGAATACCAAATATGGGTAAGTGCGCAAAGATGGTGGTAAAAAAGGGGGGTATAAGTGGACACTTTTTTTCTGAAATCAGGTGAACTTGAACTTGGAGGCGAAATTTGAAAGTCATCCACTCAAGATATGAAGATAATCAAAGAACAAATATTGTAGTACTCTGAATCTAGTTTCCAAACTACTAAACTTTTTCAAAATTGGATAAGATTAAGGGGGTCAAATCCTTCGCACACAAAAAACTGACCCTGATTTTTTCTGAAAAACATAACATAGTGTCTGACGTGCGCATAAAAAAGTCATAGTTAGATTTAGTATTTTGACAAATCCTTTGGCAAAAAGATAGTTAAGAGTGAGCACTAGAAGATGTGTATTTTTTTGTAATTTTTTTTTGAGTATTTTTTTTAATGATTTTTACAAACGAGTACATCCTAAAAATTAGGTACCTGTTCATGCATGAAGCATAAGTTGCACTAAACAAATCAAAAATACAATTTTTATTTTATTTTAAATTGTAAACAATAAAGTGCGCTACAATAATATATAAAGTTTTTAAAATTTGGATAAGTATATCAAAAGTTATTCAAAAAATGGTGCACCTATGTCTGTGAGAACTATGGAGACACTAGTAAATGAAATTCAATAATAATATGTTATTGTTGTTCAAATTGAAAACAAGTTATATGGTTAGAAAGCTCAGAAGATGGGTGAAAATATGGTGGAAATTTTAGAAATACCCACTTTATGAAGTGCAAACTTGATGATGACAAAGTCGATAAACCAAGTTGATAAAATAAAACACATCAAAAATGAGAGAAATGGAGGGAAATCAAACTTCCAATCTGTAGCTTTGTCATCTAGGCCTATTTCCAAGCCTAAACAGTTAAAAGTGCGTACGCGCTACCTTTACTATAAACAGCGCACGCGCTATTGTATAATATGATATTCTATATATAATATGTGTATATACATATAATATATGTAATATATAATATGTGTATAATATGACATTGTATATATAATATGTTTATATAAATATAATATATGTATATATATAATATATTAAACATATATATACACATGTAAGTGTATTGTCTCCCCCTCTCAAACACATACAAGGTCTCTCTCTCTCTCTCTCTCTCTCTCTCTCTCTCTCTCTCTCTCTCCATACCCCATCCCTCTTTCTCTTCTTCTCTCCCTCCCTCCCTCCATACCCCACTGCAACTGTGTCTGCACTTCTATAGAAGTGAATTTATTTCTTGTCTGCAACTTCCTCTTTGATTTTTATCATGTATCCTCTCCTAAAAAAATTGACTGATGGATTTTTGTGTGTATATTGAATAGGAGGAATAGGGTTTGAAATTGAACCACAAGTATATTACCATGACAAACAAGGAAACCTGTAGCAATATTCTTCTCGAATGTGTCTTTAATGAGCAGAGCATATGTGGAAAATAGTGTCAACAAAGCAACATGATGAGTCAAAGTACCTGCAATATGTTTTTCAAAAGAGAACAACAGGTAGGAAGAGAAAGAGGGAGAGTAACATAGATGATATCATGTAGAATGATAGTGGTGGGTATGTGAGAGTTCCCATGTTGTTACAACGCCTATCACCTAAAGAAATTAAAGTTTGTTGTATGCATGGCAGTAGTAGTATATGATGATCATCACTTGTCAAACAACTTGGAACGGTACATACCCATGAAAGCAATCAAGTGTGTAATTCCTATAGTCACAATCGAGATCAGTCTTCTAACCTTGCAAATTTAATAGCATCATATGTTTTAGAACTTAGGCAGTACTCTTAGGGCTAGGTCAAGCTCTTACACTTGCTTTTTAGTGAAGCCCCATTGTTTGTTCGCTTGGAGTCTCGTTGTATGATGTTCTATTTATAACTTTAAATTTAATATATCATTTTATTAGCCCACCATATGACCCCTTAGGTGTCATTATAGGTCGTATTGTTTCCTAAGAGGTCATATGGTATCCTGTGACCCCTTAAGACCCCTCCTCTTTCCCTCCCCCCTACTCTCCCCCCTCTCCCTCTCTCTCTCTCTCTCCCTCTCCCTCCCTCTACCTCTCTCCCTCTCTCTACCTCTCTCTCTCTCTCTCTCTCTCTCTCTCTCTCTCTCTCTCTCTCTCTCTCTCTCTCTTTCTCTCTCTCTCTCTCTACCTCTCTCATTCTCTCTACCTTCCCTCCCTACTCTTCTCTCCCTCTCTCCCTCCCTCTACCTCTCCCTTCCCCCCCTTCTCTCCCTCTCTCCCTCCTCTCCCTCCCTCTCCCTCCCCCCTCTCCTCTCCCTCCCTCTCCCTCCCTTCCCCCCTCTTCTCTCCCTCTCTCCCTCTCTCTCCCTCTCCCTCCTTCCCTCCTTCCCTCTCCCTTCCTCCATACCCCTTCTCTCTCTCTCTCTCTCTCTCTCTCTCTCTCTCTCTCTCTCTCTCTCTCCATACCCCTTCTTCTCTCCCACCCCCCTCTTCTCTCCCTCTCTCCCTCCCTCTACCTCTCTCCCTCTCTCTCTCTCTCTCTCTCTCTCCCTTCCTCCATACCCCTTCTTCTCTCCCACCCCCCCTCTACCTCTCTCCCTCTCTCTACCTTCCCTCCCCTATCTCTCTCTCCCTCTCCATCCTTCTCTCTCTCTCTCTCTCTCTCTCTCTCTCTCTCTCTCTCTCCCTCTACCTCTCTCAATAGTGTGTACGAGGTACTAAAACTATTAGTTCCCTACCTTGCCATAACTTTTTAAGGCTTAGTAGCGCGTACATGGTACTTATTACTCATAAGCGTGTATGGGGTACTATTCCCATTATTTGTTACCCTGCAATAACATTTTTTAGGCTTAGTAGCGCGTACGCACTACTTATTAGCCTAGAATGGGAAAAAAGAATATTGTTGGGCTTGTCAACATTTTATGGTCTAACAATGCGTACGTGGTTTATAGACATAGTTTCAGTTGCCCAAGAGCCTCAATGGCCTCAAAAAACATTTTTGAGGTCGTTGAAGGCCCCACTGGAACTGTGTCTGCACTTCTATCATTGTTGTATACATAAAAGTAAGTGAATTTTTTGTTTTTGCATGATTTCAAATGATTGAATTGTTGTTTTTATTAGTTTTTTTTGTTTTTGCATGGTTTCAAATGATTGAATTGTGATTTTTTAATAGTTTGATTCCAAAAAATAGTGATAAGATGCATATTTATGGTTATTTATTTATTTTTTAACTTTTCTTTACATATATATGTAATATGATTCTATTTAGGTCAACCGATATCAACCATGGGAAAGAACAAGTGAGGAACAATGGAACAACGAGAGGCTCAAAAGGAAAGACAAAGGCAGTGTATGAAGAAATTGCGTGATATAAGAACAATGGGAGAAGAAGGTATGTCATCCTCAACATCTCAATTCGATTTACCAAACGAATATAATGCACCTAATGCAATTGAAGAAGAAACATTTGATAATTTACCATTTGAACCTAATGCAATTGAAGAAGAAACATTTGATAATTTACCATTTGAACCTAATGCAATTGAAGAAGAAACATTTGATAATTTACCGTTTGAACCTAATGTAATTGAAGAAGATACTGCATTGAATAATCAATTAAATGATGAACATATTACACCTTCTCTACTTGATGAATTAAATGTACATAATGCACCGATGTTAACACCTCCTAGAATCATTCGTAGGAAACCAAAGTATCTAATTGACATTGATGAGAATATATTGAAGTCAATTCCTAATAAAATGAATGAATGGACTTGTAGGAGAATGGTTAAAAGAATATGGCAAGACTATTTTAAAAACTTAAATCAAACCGCAAGATGTCAATTAATTGTTCAAATGATTAAAAATTTGAATTTTAGAGAGACAATGAAAATTCTAGGCCTAAGATCATATGAAAGTAACAATGAAAGAACTATTGTCAGAAATCTATTTGATGCATATCAATCTATTGGTTCAAAATCGCGTAGTAAATATTCTAATGCTACTTGAATTGTCATTACATCAACCATAATGAGCAAGAAAATAAAAAAAGATAATTTGATAAGCAAAACAAGTAAGTCATTAAACGTTAGTAGAACAACATTAAGTAAAGCATTAAAGAGGCGAGAACAAATAGAGGAACCTAACAATAATTCTCTTTGGGCATTCTCGGGTAGACTACCACGCAAAGACAAGGTTGTTGTTGATGCACTAAAAACATTAATTGAAAAGTTTTGGCATGACAACACAAGAGTATCACCCAATCAAAGAGATGTTGTTAGAAGGTGAATTGGGTCTAAAAATCGTGAGCCACATGCGAAACACTATTTGGATATGAGTCAAACTAAATTTTATGAAAGATTCCTTCAAAAGTTTCCTCAAATAAAAATTTCTCAAAGATTTTTTGAAATGGCAAAACCTTTTTATATTAAGATTAATCATGTACGCACCACGTGCTGTTGTAGGATGCATATTGAATTTTCCATGCATTATGATATTTTTCATCATATTTGTTCTACTTTGCACACTAACAATGTTTTGCAGGAATGTAATATATAAGCACATCCTAAGTCAGCAAGAGAATTTATTTCAAGTGTGTTATGTAATAGACATGATGGTTGTATTTATTATAAGATGCCTTGTTTGGAAGGTTCTTGTGCTATATGTGGTGGTTTGCAACATTTACCAAGATGCATACATTTAGAGAGCACACATGAAATTGGTACGAAACTAGTTTCTTTCAAAAAATACAAGACACTCACATATGGAGTTAAAGATGGAAAAGATTTGAAGAGATGTGAGCTAGTGAAAAATGATATATGTGTAGCTCAATTTATGAAAATGTTTCAAGAGAAACTAGTTTATGAGTACATAATGCATACACATAGAGCTCGATGGTTAGATGAGTAATTAAAGTTATGTAAGGACACATTTCCTCTTGGCACCATGTCTCTATCATTGATTTTGCTAAAAATTATACACTACAATCTCAAAAAGAAGTGCAATCCATGTATTATCACTCTACACAAGTTTCTAGTTTTGTACACATAGCATTCATGCATGCAGATGATAGCACATAGGAGGATAGAAAGGTTGTAAGAGAGTATCACTTCTACATAAGTGATGATCGTACTCATTCATCGAAGCTTGTACAAGGATGCTTTAAAGTTTTCTATGATAGTTTAAGGGAAAGGAACATACGATACAACCGACACTTAATATGGTCAGATAATTGTACCGCATAATTCAAGAATGCAAGGATGTTTTATTGGTTGGCAAGAATGCATGTGACAAGCGGTGTACAACATTTTTGGAATTTCACTAAGGCTGGACATAATAAGGGAGAGCACGATGGTGCAGGAGCATGTGTGAAAAGAGCCCTAGCCAGGGAAGAATTGAAGTACAAAGGTGGTGCTGAGTTGGTAGATGTAGAAACAATTGTGCAATGGTGTAAGTCTACGATGGGTCCAGGTAATCTAGGTACATCATTGGTTCATAGATATTTTTGGTTGATCACTGAATCTAACATTGAAAACTATCTAGATTGTTGTACAGTTGCAAGATCGAGTGACATGCACTCATTTATGAGTTCAAATTCAAGTTCACTGGTAATTTATATGAGATAGATGGTATGTTTTTTCTCTTCATGCATGTATTGTTTGTGGGAAGAATGTGAATCAAAAGAGTGGGTTGACAAATGGTCTTGTAGACCGTTGGTTTCCATTGATTCATATCAAATTCCCAAAGCACTACAATTGAGCCAGATGGAGACATCAGTGGATTTTGACCATGTATCTGACCTAGTGGATTCAGGTGATTTTTTGAGTTAATTTTTTTGCAAGTATTCTTTTTGGTTCATTTTGTTGTACATCATACTTTATTTTTGGTATTAATTAACACTTTATAAAATGCAGGTCATGTGTATGCAGTTGTTGCAGAAGAGAACAATGAAGAAGGAACATATTACTATTTGTGTCGTTGTGTTGAGCCTAAAAGAAAATTGACAACCATAATCATTGACGGAGAGGGTATTGAGTACCCAATAGGGTCTATTGTCGTGACAGGAACATGGCTTCGGAGATACCCTATCAAGAATTATGATGTTTGGTTGTTCGAGGACTTTGAAACACACAAACATATTGTTCATTTCTCTAACCTTGTTGTTGCAACAAATATTCATTTGATGAAGTATCATGGTAGACCTCATAACAAGATTTTATGGAAAGTTCGTGATTCTGACCATGAGGCAATACTTGACACAATACGGGAGTCGATCTTGAAGGCTCACTTGATTGATTCTACAGTTCAGAGTAGAATGATTTTGAGAATTTTGTATAAATCATCGACGAATTGTTCTATATTCGTTTTTTGTATATATAAATGCCCATGAGCTGATTTTTACATGTTTAGGGGCATAATTTTGTATATTTAAGTGGCAATGAGCTGATTTGTACATATGTACATGCCAAATTTTGTATATTAAAATGGCGATGAGCTAAATCGCACATATTGTAATGCCAAATTTTGTATAAAAGCCCATGAGATGATTTGTATATTAAAATGGCGATGAGCTGAATCATGCATATTGTAATGCCAAATTTTGTATAAAAGCCCATGAGATGATTTATAAGACAAATTTCTGTATAATCAAATAGCCAAGAGCCGATTTGACCATATTTAGAGGCAAATTTTTGAATAATATGTGACAATGTTTTGTGACTATTCTGTCTGTCAATGTTTTGTGACTATGTTTTGAGTATATGTGATGTGTTCGTGGTCAATCATGAGCATTCTTGATTCTTGTATAATCATGGATAATTATTTGAGTCATTATTGGGTCATAGAGGTCATAGATTGAGGCTAGATACAATTTGAGCAAAAGTTGTCATTGTTGTCAAAAAAATTGTCAAAAAAGTTGTTAAGCAACTTCTACATTGCGTCAGTAGGGTATGACTCTCAAATTTTTGGTGCTTTAGGATGCATGATAGGGGCATTGCTAGCGTAAACCTGCCCACTCAAATGCCCTCGCGATGTCGGTTTGTGCATACGACGAACCGAATCAATTCTAGCCAATCTTGCAATTTTTCCTTGCAAGCAACTGACGGTTTTTGGAGCAGGCGAAAAATGCTACTAATTGAAAATGGCTCTGAGTCATTGAAAAAAAAGATAGGCCAATGTAGAGGAGCTTCACGCGACCCCATAGGATCAAACAGATCGACCGTATGTGTCCTAGATTGGAAGAAATAATCCGTCAAATTTTGACAATTTTTTGGACTCATGGCACTTGAGAGATCGCACCGGTACGGTATGACTCTCGATGTTCTGGTGCTTTGGGATGCACAATAGGGGTATACCTAGTGTAAACCTACCCACCCAGACGCGCTCGAGATGTCAGTTTGTGCATACGATGAACCGAATCAATTCTAGCCAATCTTGCAACTTTTCCTTGCAAGCAACTGACAGTTTTTGGAGTAGGCGAAAAATGCTACTAATTGAAAATGGCTCCGAGTCATCGAAAAACAAGATAGTAAATTGTAGAGGAGCCTCATGTAACCCCATGAGATCAAACAGATTGACTGTATGTGTCCTAGATTGGAAGAAACAGTCCGTCAAATTTTGACAATTTTTTGGACTCAAGGCACTTGAGAGATCGCATCGGTACGACATGAATCTTGACATTCTAGTGCTTTGGGATGCACAAAAGGGGAATTCATAGCATAAACCTACCCACGCAGACATGCTCGTGATGTCAGTTTGTGCATACGATGAACTGAATCAATTCTAGCCAATCTTGCGACTTTTCCTTGCAAGCAACTGACAGTTTTTGGAGCAGGAAGAAAAATGATACTAATTGAAAATGGCTCCGAGTCATCAAAAACCAATATATTCCATTGTAGAGGATCCTCATGCAACCCCACAGGATCAAATAGATCGACCATATGTGTTCTGGATTGGAAGAAACAGTCCGTCAAATTTTGATAATTTTTTGGACTTAGGGCACTTGAGAGATCACACCGGTACGGTATGACTCTTGACGTTCTAGTGCTTTGGGATGCACAACAGGGGCATGCCTAGCATAAAAATTCCCACTTGGATGCGCTTGCAACGTCAATTTGTGCATACGACAAATGGAATCAATTCTAGCCAATCTTGCAACTTTTCCTTGCAAGCAACTGACAGTTTTTGGAGTAGGCGAAAAAAATGCTACTAATTGAAAATGGCTTTGAGTCATGAAAAAACAAGATAGGCCATTGTAGAGGAGCCTCACGCAACCCCACGGGATCAAATAGATCGACCGTATGTGTCCTGGATTGGAAGAAATAGTCCGTCAAATTTTGATAATTTTTTGGACTCAGGGCACTTGAGAGATCGCACCGGTACGGTATGACTCTCAATGTTCTGGTGCTTTGGGATGCACGACAGGGGCATGCCTAGTGTAAAATTTCCCACCCAGATGCGCTTGCGACATCGGTTTGTGCATACGACGAACTGAATCAATTCTAGCCAATCTTGCAACTTTTCCTTGCAAGCAACTGACAGTTTTTGGAGCAGGTGAAAAAATGCTACTAATTGAAAATGGCTCTGAGTCGTCAAAAAATGAGATAGGCCATTGTAGAGGAGCCTCACACAACCCCAGAGGGTCAAATAGATTGACTGTATGTGTCCTGGATTGGAAGAAACAGTCCGTCAAATTTTGATAATTTTTTGGACTCAGGGCACTTGAGAGATCGCACTGATACGGTATGACTCTTGACATTCTGGCACTTTGGGATGCATGATAGGGGCATGCCTAGCATAAACTTGCCCACCCAAACGTGCTCGCGTCGTGTGACAAAATTTGACCATTGCGAGCATGAGGGTGCTCTCGCACCAAACACATTGTTGTTTATATTCATATTATCGATTTTTGTTGTTTATATTCATATTGTTAATTACATATGCAAATATTCATTTAAATTTATAAAAGGGCAGCCACCAAATACAGCGAATACATAATAATGAACTGAATAAAAGGATTTTTGTAGGGTTAATTCAACATTTTAGAAATTTTATCAAATCATATTCCATAATTGTAATGTTTTATATCATATATTTTTGTTGTTTATATTCATATTGTTGATTACATATGCAAATATTCATTTAAATTTATAAAAGGACAACCACAAAATACAACAAATACAAAATAATGAACTCATTACACATTTATTGGATCGAATATCGATATTTATATATATAAAAAAAGGCATGTCTGCCAAGTCAATACAAGTATTACAAAAATGTGGCATATGCCATGTCCAAATCAATATACAATAAAAATGTAGAATATATCTACTTGTATTGGTCATTCTATGACCAAAACTAACACTATATGATCCTAAACTTGTGGTGGATCATCAAAATCAAGCGTCTTCAGTGCAGTATGCGGCTTTGTAGATGGCTTCAAAACCACAATTCAAAAGCCAAGTTAGAATTCTTTTGTAGAAAATAGTTCACAATTAACAACATAACTATGCATTTAACTTTAATTCCTTTGCAATTGAAATGTAGATTACCTCATCAACTGATCCAGGAGCTAATGTCTTCTCTCTCCTCTCCTTGTCACTCTTAGGGGTTTTCTTGAAGACATACTTAAATGGATCCACGTTATGGCCATACCACAAAGGAGTCTATTGTAGATTAAATGTACAATTAATACAATGTACTAACATAAATATATCAAAAACACTTAAAAGCTATAATATAGAGAACAATGACGTACATGTGCCTGAGATGCTTCTCCAATGGACTGGGGATGGCTCACCATCAATGTAGAAACTATCGCTATTACCTATACAAAAAATGTACAAAGATTAAATACAATTAATATAATGATAAGTATTGAAGGTTAAAAATAATTAATTTTACATATCAAACAAAAGTGTATCAGATCTTGAGATGCTTCTCCAGTGCAAGGAGGAGGGTTTACCATTGACGAAATAGGTATGGATATTTCCTATATGAAAAAATTATAAGATTATAATATATCACAAGTTCACATGTACGCGTGCATATAATCATGAAATCAAGAAAATAAAGTAGAGATACATACCTCTGCCCTCTCTTGATCCATGGGCGAGTTGGGTGCATTCAACATATCCACAAAGCTCAATGGCCACTGTACATGTAAAATAGACAAAAAACACTAATCAATCTACAACCCCCAACTAATACTTGATTTCAACATTTTCAAAATATTATACAACTAAAAATGTGTTCAATTACCTTCTTCACATGTTTTGGTGTCTTCGAGGAATTCTTTTTCTTAGGACGAGCCCTAAACGCAGAGGGGGTACCCTAAAAACACAAAATTAACATGAGATATTAGTATAGATAATAAATTAAACATAATTTTAAAAATCTAAAATGAAATGACTTGCATATTCCATCAAAACAATACATAAAAAGAGCTGTACAAAATATGATACCATATAGCCTTGTAGGCCAAAATTGATCACTGAGAGCGTGATGTCATCAATCTGGGACATTTCGTCCCATGTCAACACCTACAAACTAGGAATTGGACCAAGCATTAAAGATAGTTAGTATATCTTATATTTTTTTGAATTCAAAGTGTACTATTCTATTTTAACATGTTACAAAATTTATACCTCAGGTATCGAAGTTGTAGCTATAGTAACTAGGGGAGGTGTATGGGATACCACTGCTGCATCCTGAAATGCATATTATTTATCTCAATTTAAATCAATGTATAAATGAAAATTCATTTATGTAATTACAAATTTAAAGTGACTGATAAATAAAATGTTATGAATTCAAATCAACACACCTGTGTCTGTGGCTCATGGGCAAACACCATGTCCATCAACTCATCTATCAGCACGACATCCTCAACTGTGTGAGCCTAACATCTACAACTGCAAATTGTGCACAGATGATATGAGTATCTATCTGCACCGGCTGCATCATCTATCTCCAAGCATATCCCTGAGAAACTGACACACATATGCTCGATGGGCTCTCTGTCACCCTCTAACGACTCATCATCTAATATAATAGGGTGTGCTAATGACGTCCCATGTTGGATGATGGCACTAGTCAATGTTGTGTCCGCTTGAAGAGTTTGTAGCTCCATTGACTCTTTCAGCTCTAATGGGACAACCTGATGCACCTTGAGTTTGGGTGCTAGGGGGCGGTGACTCTCCGCGGCTAATCGCTTACAGGCTCTAGGTCTATCTTGGGTAGAGCCACCACCTCTACCATGAAACTCTCTCATGTTAAAATAGTTTGGCCGCACATTGAGCACAAACTCACAATATATTTTTCTCAAAAAATATAATGGCACCTCATAATTATTACAAGGTGGATCATCAAAGACCATCCACCACCTCTGCCAAAAAAGATTCATCTGCGCATTGGTACACCAATGTATGGGAAACCTCTTTGCATTAAGAGGTAATGACTGACCAGTTTTGGGATCAACAAAAAGGGCACATATTTGTTGCTTAGAAATATTTTTATTTTTTACTCCATCGTATGATAGCCCATTGGCATAGAATTGACGACACCTATCCCTAAAGCTTCCCCATTTGGTAATTTCTATGGAAACAGCTATGGCACCACTAGCTAATGTTTCTAGGCTAGTGGTGAGGGATTGATGATGGTCAAGTTCAGAAGTTTTTAATTTTACAATCAGTCTATTGATTTTAGACGTATTTTGTCTTAACTGATTAGTTATTTCTTCCTGTGTTTCGGCTGTGCGATCAAAAGGAGGAATTGGGGGTTGTTCTTGTGTGTTTTCAAGAGGTGCATTTGGTTGTTCATGTGGGTTTTCAGGAGGTGCATTTGGTTGTTCATGTTCTGAATTAGAAGAATCTAGTTTTTGAAACAAAAAATGAAAAAACCTAATCAAAATTAATGAAATTAAATTCAAAATGTAAAACAAATTTCATAAAATGGAAAGAAAGACAAAAATAAACAAAAACTAATGTTGATCCATAGCCTGGAGGACCCATAGCCTGGAGGACAAATCTAGACCCCGTTTGTGGTTTAGGAGAGGTAATGGAGAAAAAACGAAGTTAAAAACGTGATTCACGGGTAAATGAGACCTAGTTTTTTTTTTAAAACATTTTTTTACCAAGCACCGCGTACGCGGTTTTATTTGGATTATTAGCGCGTACGCACTCCTTTTCCTATGAGCAGCGTGTACGCGCTCATTTTCCTAGGCGTAGGACATACGTGCTCATTTTCCTAAAAGCAGCCCGTACGCGCTACTTTTTCTAAGCTTGGGAAGAACAGACCTAAGCGTGTACGTGGGAATTTCAAATTTTAAAACCGCATACGCACTGCTTGTTTTTCCAAGTTTTTTTGGGTGGTGTCCACTTTTCTGACCACCATCTTTGTGCACATGCCCATATAAAAGTAAATGATAACCTACCACCACCTTTGGTTACTCCATCGGTATAGACTGATAACATATCGACTACTGTGAATGTGGACACACCACATGAGGACACTAACCTTGAGTCAGAAATTTTGTACACTATGAATATTGACACTCAGGAAGTAAACATTGTAGTTGATAAGGAGAACACAGAGGTAAAGAAAGATGTTTCTACTGAGCAACCGATGGATAATATTGAGGTTGGGATACAGATAGAGAAAGTATAACAAGCAGAGCATTCATTGGAATCTTTGGATAGTGGAATGGTTACTGGTAATATTGATGCTAACATTGAGAAACCCACAGAGACAGTGATAGAGACACCAGCAGTGGATAACTTAGAAAAACAAACAGAGAAACCGACAGTCACAGGTACACATTGAGGTAGTGAAACTAACAATCACTGAGAAACCAAAACCATTGCTAGTAGAAATGCAAATACAGATTGATCCACCAGAGGTTGATACAAGCAAATTGGTTACTCCCACCAGAAGCACAAAAATTGTAAAGGTAGTTGGTCAGACATCTGGTATTTCACTGACCGAATTTAGACCTACTAATGTGACTGAAGTACTTCTGGACTCAATAAAGAAAATAATAGATTGTAATGCATTGGCCTATAAGGTGATTGATGACACAATACCCATTCTTAAGATGATTGCACCCAAATGCAATGTAGCTAATGTAAAGGATTCTTTAAGTTAGTTAGACACATTGTCTAAATATATTACTGGTAATACACTAACAGTTGATCAAATAAATGAGAAAACATTCAAGGAGAAAATGGAAAAGGAAAAAGGAAAATTCTTTGAGGAAATAATAAACAATTGCACAAAACACTTTTGCCGACACTAAATGCAATAATTTTGGAGTATAAGGAACTGTACATAGATACTTGCAAGACAAATCTGTTAACATTGGACATTGATAAAGAAATAAGAAAAGTTCAAAAAGAGATAGATGATATAGCTAATAATATCATTGGTTCATCTAAACCTATATCAGTTATTGAGCAAGAAATTGCTGGATTTGAGGAAAAATTGGAGAAGTTAGAGAAAGAGAAAGAAAGGATCAAGGCAAAAGCCAGAGAACTTAAGCACAAACTCAGTCCTAAATTAGACAACCTTATCTCTCTGAGGAAAGAGATCTCTGAGGCATTCATTCAAGGACAAAAGTCACCAGAGGAGCATATGCATCATCTCATCAATACAATCCAGAGAACTGAGGCAACTATGAAGGACAACAACAGGTTTATACAGAGCTTAAACTTGGTTTTAGAAGACATATTCCAGATTGTAACCAATCGATTACAAAGTTCAAGCTGAAATTTTGCACTCATTTGACAATTCTTGACAACCTTTGTCATTGATGTCAAAGGGGGAGTAGTGGAAAGAGAAAAATGTTTATCAGAGGAGATCATCTTCTCAGGGGGAGCACACATTTTTGGTAAAATTTTGGACTTCATTTTTGGAATAGATTTTTGGATTTTTCTCATGAGTGTTGCCATCAATGCCAAAGGGAGAGATTGTTGGCATTGTACACTCTAATAGTAATTGAAGGTAATTGAATGTGTTGTCATTGATGACAACCTTGCAACCTTATGGATACCTTCAGGAAATCTTGTGGCATTCATTTGGTAAATCGACAGGCACAACCACTGGCAGGCACCGACAGACACTTCACCGACAGTGACAACAATGTATACCGACACCCCAACCGACAGAAACAACTTTTGTTTATTGTATTTAATTGTAAATATCTTTTGTAAAGCCGACATGGCATATTGTAATAGACTCATATATGTATGAGATCTTGTAAGTCATTTTGATATGGATGGACATGTAGTATGAATATGGTAGAAGTGATGAGCGAATATTAAGGCAGATTTTGTATAAGGGTTTATGGTTATAGTATGAGCTTAAACCGGTACTGAACCTGGCATAGTAGATTCTATATTATAGCAGTATATTATATTGGATTCTCATAATCCATTTTGTAAGTCAGTGAGACTTCCATTTTGTAATTGAGCAGTGCTCTCTAGGCAGTTGGCCTTCCTGCATGTGCAAGCACCACATTGTAAGTAATATCCATTCATTGGCCAGTAAGTAAATATTGTGGGTCACAAATCCCACCAAGGTTTTTCCCACACCGGGTTTCCTCATTAAAAATCTTGTGTTATGGTGTGCTTTCTATGTTGTCTTTATTGTTCCTATTTACTGTATTAATTCTTATTTACCAGTACATTGTTTTGGAATGAAAAATACTTAATAAGGTCAAATATTCTGTTAACCAGTTAGATACTGATTCACCCCCCCTCTCTGTATCTTTGGGACAGTCATTAATCCTAACACTCTTCAGTCAACAGTTCCTTGAAATTTTGAATTTTATGCTCAACCAAATTCTTGGAGAACTCATAAGCAATAGGTTCAATATATCTTTCTCCTTCCTCCAAGTGGCCAACAAGTTTGATTGCAACTACTTGCAAATATCATCATCCTCATCTAAGATTACATACATAATAGTTTGCATGCAAGTTGTTGCATTTTTTAGATGATGTTTGCTGATTTCAATTAAGAAGCATTGAAAAATTTAAAGAATCACATCATTACATTGAGATCAATCATGATGGTGAATGATCTGACTCTTGTCATAGTTTCTAAAATATTAGCCCTCTTTCCAAAGGTAGGGCCTTTGACATCTTGTAGCCCAAGATAACTCTTTACAACCATTTGCAGAAGCTTCCTCAATACATCATCATTATAGGGTGCTATAGGAGCTATTATTCATGTAATTTCACTGAGACATGACATATTTATGTGGTTGTTCCATAAACTTGTGTTGGACCAAAGCGAGCATTGAGGGCAAGAAAGCCCAATTTGAAAGCCTCCAATCTGATTGGTCTACTTTGGATAAATACGAGTGTAATTCCTCCAACTTAGAGAGAACACCATCAAGAAATGTCACGAACTCCAATTGTAATCCAATTAAAAAGAGCCAATTCCATACTTCCTTTTCCTTTTGCAAGTCCCTTAGTTGATCATCATTGAATTCTTTTGAGAAAAGATCACTTTTCTAATCTGCACTTGGCTTCATTTTTTTTTTTCTGAGATGAACTTGTGAATTTCACACTAAACTCCACAGGTTGGCAAGAACTTTAGCTCTGATACCACTATAATGGCTTTCCCTAGTTGCATCTAAATATTTCAATCTTCCTTATGAGAAATTTTGTCAAACAATTGGTACCCTAGCTTTGATACCATTGTAAGAACCCCCTTTAAGTTCTACCCTTAATTTTCAGTTTGTGTTGCATGACATTTGTTTAAACAATTTACATACATAGACTGATTTTTTGAGTTTTTATTTATTTTTATGAGTTCGAGATTTGATGATTCATGCCAAATCACATAATATTGCAAGGAAATAAGAACTAGCAGTGCACAAAATTTAGATAGTAGGGATCCAAGGAATAACAACTTTTAAAAGAAATCAAAATTGAGGGTTGATTTATTTACGATTGTTACAACTTGTGTCAAAATGATAACTTCATTCCAAAGAGAACTTTTCAATGACTAATCAAGAATACAACCAATTTATTACATACTTGTTAATCCCCACTTGATGAAATGACACACATTGAAGTGAATAGGGATGGAAATGGCCTGTCAACAACTTTGATACAAATATAGGTACGTTTAAGAATGATAACAAAAAATAAGAGCCTAAACCAAGTGCTACATCTTCACCAAGAATAACTGCCTAAGACAGAGATGTAACCATGAAACCCTAGGTCTGAGGCTTCTTACCAAATTAAGTCTTTAAATCTGAATTAATAACCATCAATATGCTAACAATGGAGGTGAGCATTGTAGTGGGTATTGTAGCAATCAATATAGTGATTATTGTAGTGTCACATTGTTCATGTCACTATACATTAAAGCTTCAAAATCTTCACAAAATCCATGCCAAACCCTAGCTGATTGAAGCTCAAACTAATTCCAAAACTTCAAATAAGCTCAAAGATGAATTTTGGATGAACCCACCTCTTTACCTGGAGTTGGGTTTTCGTCCAACCCACAAATTCCCAAGGTGGGATAAATAACATAACTCCCCATTTACATTTTATGTCTTCAATGTGTTATTAAATAAAGGAGCCTTTTTATTTAAATATTTCCCACTTAACTATAGCACCGCATTAATAAAGTTAAAAAATTATATTTAACTTTATAATCTAACTTTATCAATGCATAAATAAATCATATCAATGATAACAAATTCTCTAGTTGATATTGAACATTTTCCATTGACACGATACCGTCATTGATGATCCAAACCTAGCCCAACTGACTTACTATAAATAGTATCCCAAAAAAACATCAAAACACCTCAAAAATGCTTGCAACTGAAATTGCCTAGGTCAAATATCATCAAGATCCCTTAAATGTCTTGGTTAGTCTACGAAACCATGCAGAAATAGGCTAACAACAACATCATACAACATGTGCTAGAAAGGGAACATTTAACTCACAACAACAACCAATGCATTATAGTTATGGTTTCTTTTGAACTGACAATAAGTTGTATATCACATGCGTCAAAGTCCTCTATTAGATTCCATACTCTATTCCTATAAGCAACTAGCTTTTTATTGTGGCAAGCATATTGGCTTTATACTTGCTTTACAACTAACTCCAAGTCCTCTATTATACTCAATACTCTATTCCTATAAGCAACTAGTCTCTTATTGTGGCAAACATATTGGCTTTATAGTTACTTTACAACTAACTCCAAGTCACCTTGAACTTTCAAATATTTTGCTCCTTTCTAATGAAAAAACAATAAACCTCTTATCAAAACTTCATATTCAATTATTAAATTTAAGTGTATAGTTTTCCCAAAATTAAAACCATGTCCCTATTAGCTTGAAATATTTTATTATTTTGTATATACTATTCAATAAAATAAACGAATATAAATTAACATAAAAAAAATTAATAAGCATTTTAAAACTTCAAATGATATGTAGTTATTTCAAAAAAATATTCTAATTAATCCTAAACATATTATTCTCAATACTCTATTTCTATAAGGAACTAGTTTCTTATTGTGGCAAACATATTGGCTTTATACTTACTTTACAACTAACTCCAAGTCACCTTGAACTTTCAAATATTTTGCTCCTTTCTAATGAAAAAAACAATAAATCTTTTATCAAAACTTCATATTCAATTATTAAATTTAAGTGTATAATTTTCCCAAAATTAAAACCATGTCCCTATCAACTTAAAATATTTTATTATTCTATATATACTATTCAATAAAATAAATGAATATAAATTAACATAAAAAAAAATTAATAAGCATTTTAAAACTTCAAATGATATGCAATTATTTCAAAAAAAAGAAAATTCTAATCAATCCTAAACATATTATTCTTCACGAAACCCCTCCTCTTTCAAAGTTAATTGTGAAGACCCCAAAAGATCCAACATAATCACTCAATGCATATACTAAAGTTAAAAACACATCCCAAAATTCATGTTTCCACTAGAAAATAAAAAACCATCACAAGAGAAAAAAACATGACATGTTGTAAGATTTTTTTATTATTTATGAAATAGATTCATGCCTCGTCATTCATGCTACACCTGTCGTTCCCAAATACGCACAGTTGCCACCTGTCAGCAGTGGTATTACTCTGCAGGTGCAATCCCTTTCTCCTCTGGATTTAATTTTCAATTTCTTTCAATTTTTCCTTTCTAATATACTTGTGATAATATTCAAAACCAATAGATTCTTTTTGAAAACTTAAATTTTAGTCTCCACGAAATAGGTGGAATTCCAGAAGATAGGAAAGCTGAAACTTTTTTAGTCTGGCACAAATTTTGATACAAAACAATAAGAATGGGTGATTTCTGTAGTTTCTGCCGAACAAAGGACTAATAAGAAATATATTCATAGACATGCATAAAAAATTCAGACATAGGTTTTTGCATATTCCATATGTAATATCTTCAGGATAATCAAGATGGCCAAACAAAGACAATATATACATATAAAACTAGAAATTTAAAACCCTACAACTATGAAAACATCTTTTCGAACCGCCATTTATTCAGTGGCTATGGTGAGTGGAGTTGCAGAGTTCGTGCTCTTTGAAAATGGTACCTCATCAGTGTGAATGTGATCATGCTGCTGAATCACTAGCACTGAGGCACTGATTTGAACGCTAGATGAAGCCAGCAGATCCCCAATTGGACCCAATTCAGCACACTCCGCAGTTCTATCAGCCAAATCTGCAACAAGAGGAGAAGGAAAGCGCCCTCTGCCAACCAAGATTAAATTATATTCATTGCTCTTCCCAATTGAAAGGACAGACTCTACTGTGTTACTGATCTGCTGCTCAGTATAGACAATAGAGCCCTTTACATCCTCAGAGGAAACATTCCTGCCTGGAGACTTCTTTGGAGTGGATGGAACAGAGCCGTTCACGTCACTGATTATATCAGCCAGAGCTTCCTCATCTAAAACGCTTTCCTGCTCCCTGTTCATCTCTGCGGTAGAGAATGTGTAGGTTTCTCGATGCTTATCATGGTCATGTACAGGAAGTGGGGTTAAATTGAGTGCAACCTGATTGATTTCACTGTTAGGCAGGAACCTTATGACTGATAGTTTAATACCAGGATGTTCTGCCATTCTTCTGCCATAGACTAAAGCCTCGCGATCATCCGGGCCTCCAAAGAAAAGCACTGCAATGTTATGGGAGACACTGGAAGGCGCCAGCTGGGATTGACCCCCAAGACCCCTGTTTACCAGAATGCCAACAGAGCAAGGAGCGTGCTTCAACACCTTCTGGTTCACTGTCCTTATTCCAGCATTCACAGACTCCAGGACTCCATCTACTCGTTGGTATTTGTGGAAGGGCAGAATAATCATTGCGGCTCTCTTTTCTTCTGCAACATTGCAGATGTCTACATGCATGTCTTGGAATGCGGAGATTTCAGTCATGGGTCTTACTGCTACCTTGCTCAGTTGCTCAAATGCATCAAAGGCAATCACTATCTGGTCTTCATGTGACCTATTTCTGTTCCAGAAAGGTTGGCCATTTTTCCTTGCTTTGTGAACCAACATGATGGATGAGGACCTTTCAGAGAGCTCTACAAGATGCATGATATAAAGGCGTAGGGCTGACTTCCTGGTTCCTCTGGAGGCCTCCATTAAGTTTATGATGGCAGGGATGTTCTTGGTACCATGCACACAGGCCAGAATCCTGAGCTCGTCCTTTTGCTTGTCTCTTTGTAGTTTCCGATGCTTGTACGGGACTTGTTTCCTTGCCGGCTTGTATATAGCCATTACGATTGGGGTAGTGATGAATGTTGTGAACAGAGCCATCAGCACCATGAGAGCGAACACTTCATCATTCAAAACCTGGAAACCAAAAGAGAGGGTCGGGATTAAAAAAAATGAATTTCTGAATATATCTTTAAAAAACCAGAGATATCAATCATACCTTCCTGTCCTTGCCAATGTTGAGGACAATTAACTCTACTAGCCCTTTGGTGTTCATCAGGAATCCTAAGGTGAGTGATTCACGGAAGGAAACCTTGTGGGCTAAAGAAACAAAAAGAGTACCCAAAATCTTTCCAGCACAGGCAGTCAGTATCACCAAAACAAGGAGTCCCCATGATTGAGCACTGCTAACGGTTGAAATATTTGTCTTCAACCCACTAGAAGCAAAATACAGTGGCAAAAGCAGAACACCCACAAAATCTTCAATCTTTTCAATCAACATGCCTGCAAAGGGTCCCTCCTTGGGAATAGTTAATCCGAAGACAAAAGCTCCAAAGATTGAGTGGATACCGATTGCATCTGTTACAAACCCCGATGCCAGGACACCTGCAAGTGTTATGCAGATAAAAAGCTCACTTACCGGCTCATTGTCAGGTGACCGGCGGCCCATCAACGCCATCATGGGTCTCACTGCCAACATCATGAAAGCCACAAATACTACACCGCAGAGCAAAACATAAACTGATATGACTGGACTCTTGCCTGACCCTGACAGAGCAACAGCAATGGCTAAGAGAATCCAAGCAACCACATCGTTAACAGCCGCTGCAGACATGGCCAGCTGGCCCACATCTCTTGTAAGAAGTTTGAGCTCTGCAAGTATCCTGGCAAGCACAGGGAAGGCAGTGATAGACAGTGCAACACCCATGAAAACAAGGAAGGCACCATAATCCACACCTTTTGAAATGGTTGACCTCAGTAAAAAGGCAACACCAATCCCAGCTACAAATGGTAAAGTGATTCCAGCAGCTGCAATTGCCAGCGATTTTCTTCCCGTTCGCTTAATGGCATTAAAATCTAACTCTAGCCCAACCAGAAAGAGAAAGAATAAGAGGCCGATATTGGCAACAGTTTCAAGCACTGGGGTACTATTCTTGGGAAAAACAGTTTTCATGTAAGACTCGCTGCGTCCTATAACAGATGGGCCAAGAATAATGCCTCCCTGCAAGGTCGAACTAATTTTTTAGAACAAAGAATTAATATAAAATATAATACGAATATATTTCAATTACTAAAGGCCATAAGAGCCATTTTAAAATTGTAAACTTAAAGCTTAAACAACCAAGTCCCGAATGCCAAACAATGTACTACTGTTTACTTTTAGGCTTTCAATGTACTACTGTTTAGTTTTGGGCTTTCCAGATAAGGGCGCTTAATTTGGCTCATGGAGTATGAACAGGGTCGATTAATTCTGAAGTCACCATCTGTTACGCAGTTAAGTTACCTATATGAGTAGTTTGTATTCATTCTTTCGAATTACACATTCTGGGCCAAAATTAAAATTATTTTAGAATAGCCTACACCACAAAGATTATGGAATTGATTTTCTCGTTTCAGTTGTAGATACATCCATTCCAAACTGTTTTCTTAAATTCCGCATACCTATCTAAATTTCTTAAATTCATATCTACTAATCCATTATAAACAATTAACCAGCGAAGAGAAAAACAGAAATTTAATTTCACAAAGCATATACATAGATACGCAACATATGTCCTAGTTCTAACAAAGACAATTTAGACAAGACAAAATATATGTCAAGGCACTAACAAAGACAAATTTTAACCACTGGTTTTCTGTGTGTGATCAGGCTTGGTAAAACATTCGATTGACCCGTCATATTTTACTATGCTGATAGCAAATGCATCTACAGTATGGATCATGGAAGCAGATGTATAACCATTGAGACAATCCTGATCAGACGCATATTTTGCCTTAATTTTTCTTATTGATGACTTGCACTCAGATCAAAACCAATTTGACTACTTTTGAAGATCCATACAGTAATCTGAATTTAAAGACTAGGATTATTAAAAACCCTGCCAAGTAAAAAGTGAGTTGATGAATTTAGTACTCGTATCAACGATTTAATATAAGATTTAGTAAAAGCATGAAGTGTAGTAGATTAGACATTCATCGGTTGGATTTTGAATGCTGTTTCTTGTATAATCAGTTTCAGTAATCGAGAATTCATGGTGCACGTACTTCCATACGCAGGAAAGTCAAATCACCATCACCGTATGTCTGATGCCATGGTTATACATTAATGTTGTATAGATAGAGGTGATGCAAACGAATTCAGTACAGATACAGTTCAGCAACATGCAAAATGGGCTGCAGAAGCTTGTTGGATTTCAAGCTTTAGGATTTGCATTATAGCTGCGCATATCTATCAATGCATACACACCATTAACTTAATTTTCATCCAACCTTTTCCTTATGTGAGAAAGCCTTTGGAGCAAGTACTTCTACAGTATGGATCAAAGGTTATCAAACATAAAACTACAGAGATAATTGGAGGATATTATATAAAAAAAAATCATCGATCAAATAGGATTCACAACTGAATTCAACTAATCACATAATTATTAAAACAACTAACAATTACTATTCAAAACTATTTTCTAACAACGGATAAACTAACAATATTTATTATCAAATCCTTTATTTATTGTTTAAGAAAAGAGCACAATGAAATTTATTCATCACATTTATAAACTTTCAATATTTATTTATCAGTATCAAACCCTTTATTTACTGTTCAAGAAAAAGGCACAATAAAATTTATTCATCACATTTATTGAAATTCCTTTTTTAATCACTACCATATAAATTTGAAGTAAAAGCAATTAAAAGAAACAAGCCAAATGACTTTCTTCCATCAAATTCTAAATTAATACCAAAAATGGTATTTCGATCATATCTAGTCATTTCTATGAGCAGTATCAAACCCAATTGAAAAAATAACAGTTTCACCAAATTTATTCATTTCTCTGATTGGGAATCTGAGACAAAACCGACAAGCATTCCAAACAAAGCCTTATCAAATATAAATATGATATTGTAACAGTATTGACAGAAATAAGAAAAAATGGCATTTTCATTAAACTTTATTAATTCTATAGCTAGTACCAAACCAACCCTTATCAGATTCTACTGTATTGGCAATCTAAGAAATAAAAAAGAAATTTGAAAATAAAAAACTTTTGAAAATGTAATATTATAGCAGCTTTAAGGGAGGAAAGGGTCAAAATGGCATTTCATTTGAATTTAATCAAGTTTCTGATTAGTGCTAAACCCTTATCAAATTTGCCGTATAAGTAATAAGAAACAACAAATTTGGTTAAAAGACATCATTATTACTACCGTTATGCATAAGCATGGAACAAATAAAATATGCAAACTGCATAACAGAAACCTTACACTTTAAGCTTTTGGTAAAAGTAGGAAACATCTCATTCAAATAAGAGTATGAAATGATCAGCACAAGTTCTAATATTTAAATATTAAAGATTATATAACAGGAATATCTAATTTAGAATTCAAGACAGCGAAATATAACATGTGGTATAACTCCAGCATTTTCTACATATAAGTTCTAATTGAGAAGGCAACCACAATTGCCTGTTATCCATGGTTAGCATAAATTGCAATCAGCAGATCAGCTAAAATGTTCAATGTATAAGCTGAAAAAATGTAAGCTTAAGTATTTTACATTGAAAAGACGTAGAATGAGAGACTTTTCTTAACAAGCAAGTGATTTGAAGGTCACAGTAAGCTTTTTCTATTTTAAAAGGCATCTATTAACACTTTATATGAATGAGGTGATTAGTGGGAACAGAATAATAATAATATCTTCTTCAAAATAACAGGTTGCAGGTTCAAACCTCAAAAATCGAATTATTTCAACCATTTAATCATTAAGTAGATCATTAAGTAAGTAGATCATTAAGAATGATAGTCAAAATTAGTTCTATGTTTTCTTCAATCGTTCTTGGCTACATATACCCTTATTTTCACATTGCCCTGTCATTCATGATTTTTAATATCTAAGATTTCTAAATCTGAATTTGTAATACGCAAGGATATGCATGTCCTCTAGTATCCTATTCATTTGATGCAGCATAATTTGAGAAGAAAATATGACAGCATAAATCCAGTACAGTAACTGCACTTATTGAGGCTGTCGTCGTTGTATAAGACAGTAAGGCACAAGAGAGTCAGTGTCTAAATATAGATCTTTGAAAAAGGAAAAATCCTCCAAAATCCTAGATAATAGAGGTATCAAGCTGTGTATAAGAATTTCCGTATAACACAAATCAAATGCTCATGGGTTTCCCATAGAGGAGCACTAAACTGAAAAAATAAAAAATGACAGAAGTGGGATAATGGCCAAGATCAATAGATATTAGTGTAAATCAAATTGTTATTTTTTCCTTAACCATAATGACATCCAATTCCACATCAAGATTGAATATTGAATTGAACAAGTAGAAGTCACTCCATATTTATAGCAGTGACTCCATTTAAAATATCATAATAAAACCAAAGATGATGAAGCTTAATGGAAGTATCAAGCACATCAAAAAACATATTATGGGCATTCCTAGCAATGATAACAAGCCATGTGAAAAGGGCCTAGAAGATGCAAAACAAAAGATGTAAAGAACTTGCATTGTTAGACAAGAAGAAATAACTTGATCTAGAAATTTGAAACTAAGATTGGAATCTTAATTGATAAATTAATTTTAGAATGCTTCAGATGTAAGTGGGGCCCATAAATCATTAGAGTTAGAATTAATGATTCAAATTTATTTAAATGGTCTAATTTTCTACAAGAAATCATTTTTTTGGAGTGCTTATCTAGAAGACAACTACAGATTTATGGTACATTCGGAGGACACTAACAAATCCCTTTAGGGTTCTGAGTATCTAGCATTTTTCCAAACTTTCCAAATTAAGAGTGCACTTCATAAATGTCTTCTCTTTGAAATAAAAGAAAGAAAGATTATTTTATAGTTCATAATGTCGGGTGGTCTGTATATGGGTCTATAAATGGCTTATAGCAATACGAAACTACTATATACTCCTTGCGCAAGGCACCTAGCTGTGCTAAAATTGATGCATACATACTTTAGCTTCTGTAGGATTTAAACTTGTGACCTCTCTTTCAAGAACACAAATTCTCCACCACCAAACCAACTCAAACTAACAGTGATAACAATTGACAATGTTCCCCAAAATCCCCAATACCAAAAACAAGAAAATTTTGAAAGAATGGAATTGACGTGTTCCAATAGAACATAAATAAATATTATATGTTCACATAACAGCAAATTAAGTTGCCACGAACAAATAGATTAACTCAAACCACACAAAACAAAATCCAAACAAGCATAAATTGATAACACTAATCTCACTTTACAAAAGAACTCTGTAGATAACATACTCAATGTGTAGGTTATTGCCAAAACAAGACTCAATCAATGTGTGAATTTTACCTCTTGAGTTTATCAAATCGATAAGCAAACAAAAAGAGCTTGAGGATTAACATTTGTACATGTTTAATACTATATGATGGGAACAAGCAAATTGGATTTTTTCTCTTTTTTGGTTGGGTGTTTTGATCTTTCTAACAAGCTTCTACTGAAGATTATTCCCAGTCGTAGAGGAGTCATGATCTATTTATATCCTTCAGATTGGCCAACATGGCGACAAATGAAAGAAAAAAACACTAGTTTTAAAGGGTTGTTCAGAGGGTGAAGACGTTATTTATATACGGGTGTCTTATTTCAGTGTTTTATGGAGTTAAACTAAGTACATGGTTGCCACAGTTGCACAAACGTCGACAGTGACTGCTCATTGTTTGCTCACCCCTTTTTTTAATTTTTTTTCAGAAGTTATAGTTTTTCAAATAATTTAATGTGCAACGAAGAGAAATACAGAAAGTCAATTTAACAAAGCCTCTACAAAGATGTGCTATATATGTTCTAATTCAACCAAAGACAGTTTAGACAAGACAGAATATATGTTTAAACACTATTACTGCTTTAAACAAAATGATATGGGGATGACAGCATATTCGACTGATCTGTCATATTAGAAACAGTTTAAATCATACATTAAATTTATATTTCTAGATTAAAAAGTGTTAAACATTCAGAGTTGACTGATATTTTTTAGGCTTAATATGTTGCTTAAAATGTGTGATCACAATAAGAATACACTACTAGATTTAAAAGCGTTAAACACTTAGAATCGATTAACATTCTCTAGATTTAATATGTTATTTAGTATATATGATTTAAGACTGACTGTCATATTAAGACACATTTAACAATTCGTCAAAAGTGAAAGAACAAAGAGACAGCATGAAGAGAAGGCCCACTGAGAATTACACCGTCTTCAAGGGAATATTAAATTGTTTCTTAGTACGGAAGTACAAATCTAAAGAAACATGAATTTTCACGTCCAAGTTGACCTATAAGCAGAGACCTGCCCATCGCCGAACACAAATTAGCAGAACTAGTATGGCACAAAACAACTGGAGAGGGAAACAAATTTTCCAACTAAAGACATTGAATTCGACAGAAAAAGAGAGGACACATACCCAAAAAGACAACAGTTCAGAAAATAAAATTATCATGGGGAGAGTTCTTACGATGATCTCTGCTACGACCCGAGGCTGACGGAAAGGCTTTAGCAAAAAAGCTGCCGTCCGAGTAACAAGAAGCACAATACAGATCTGCAGGATGAGCAGAGGGAACCCAAAGTGAATGGGATTATCACCTTGCCAAGCTCCGTTGGACGAAGTCTTCATCAGCTCATAACATGTGCTACCATTCCCGGTGGCAGCAGCTTGCACTAAACTGCGCTCCATAGTTTTTATTACTCCAAATAACTCTGCCAAAATTTGCACCCGTTTCGCTCCACCGGAAAAAAACTTAGCAATTTCAGTGCAGGCTGCCCATTTGTAACGAATTATTAAATTTGCATGCCTTATATTGAATACTTAGTCACACTTGTCGATCTTACGGCTAAGAAAATCAAATTCTCAAGTCAACCAGCACCCGCCCGGAGAGCGACGTCGGTGGCTTGGAAGAAAAGGGCTCACGAGAATAAAGCCACAGACGCGCTTTGTATAAAGAAAGTCCACCTACGCCACTCAATCTCAAAGACACGCTTTTTCATCACGCACTAATCGATCTGCTATTTAATGAAATTTGGGGTAGATCTTATTTCTCGGGTCTCGAATGCGATATTGCCGGGAATGCAGGCAAGATTAGGCTCCCTATCTTAATTCTTCCACGGATCCTATATTTAGAATCGCTTTTCCCAAATTTACATTTGTCCGTTCAAAATTTAACTTTCATAAAAATAACCAGAACAAAGCTTTTCAATTTCCAAGTTCAATGGATTCTTTCTATCTCTACTGGTTAGGGCGGCGAGTGATCTTTAGACCATGACAGCGCCAACATTTTATATGAATGAGATTTTGATTTAAATAATATATTTTAAATTTAGATTTATTTAGGTGGTTCATTTAAAATCATATCAGATGAGTCATCTAAAATTATCTTATTATTGAATAGGTCTTATAAAATAGATTTTTTTTGTGAGAAGCTGGTATGATTTTAGATGAGCCATCTAAACATTGTAGTATATTATTTAAGCTTGTCTTATAAATGAAAATTACTAAAACTTTCTTAAAATATTGTTAAAAAAAGTCACAACTTTTTTCAATAAGATCTTGCTATAAATTTCATGGTATCAATTAATCTAAAAAATAGTTATTTGATTTTAAATTGATAATCTCATAAAACTTATAATACTAATTTATCATAAGTAGTATCTTAGAAAATATTCTCATATTTAAATATTATAAGAATATTCTCATATTTAATTATAATATTTAAATATTTTAAAAAAAATTTCCCAACTAAAAGTTATAAACTAATGAAATATATAAATATGAATGTCATTAGTAGTTTACAAAAATAATTTGATATTAGATGATAGATAAAAATTGACAAAAAAAAATTAAAGAGACAAGTTGATTACAATGGTACAAAGAAAATGTTAATTTAGTGATTGTTAAGAAATAAAATAAAATTTTAATATTTTAAGAATCTTTATAAATGAAAAACACTATAATACAATTTAATATTATAGAAGGTGATCAACAACAAATGTATAAGTGTTATATTTAATATTAAATTTGAATCATAATATTATTTAGTTAATTTTCAATATATCTCACTTTTATGAATTAATTTTAGTTCTTAGATCTCTCATTTGTTACTTTGATTCAATTTTATGAATATTAAATTAAGTTGAATCATTTCTTCATACATGGGTTTAAACTTCAATTTTTTAAAACTAAAATTTGCATTTGAACTTTACCATTCTTTTCCTACAAGTCATTCTGAACTAATCTATTTATATGTGTTAATTTGTGTTCTTTGGTATTGTATTTAAGAATATTTTTATCCATTTGAAATTATGAGATCATCATAAAACATCATCATTATTCTTGACATATTATCATCATTATTCTCGACATATTGCTTCCACCATTATTCTTGACATATTTCACACTTGTTTGATGTCTTCAAGATTGTTGTTTATACCCCTAACTTTAGCCATGCCCTCATTTCTTTTGGCAACATTCCAAGGACCAAAATGCCAATTAGAAAAAAAAGACAATAGCATATTCTGATCTCTGAATAGACAACACTATTTCCTTCCCTTTGCATACCCTATTTTGCATCAATAAATAAGTGTAAGGTGCGACATGTCATCCTTCACAAACAAAAGGTTCAAGGATTTTTTACATTTTTTCACATTTCTAAGGGCAAGTCTCTATGTATATGCTTAAGCTTATTTTGACTAGTAGTTGCTCAACATTTTGAGTAGTAATTTATGGAGTTGGTGGCCCCATGAATATAAAAATCACGACTTGTTTTTATATAGTCCTCTCAAATAATATTTTTAAATGAAATTCTTAGTGATATTTCCTACAAATAAAATTTGGAGGCAAAATTAAAGACAAACAAAAAGGAGAGAAAAAATAATCGTGAAAGTTATGTATCATTTTTCTTAATAAATAGTTGTTTATTTCTAGTCCCTCCTTTTTTCTATAGTCTATTTTCAATTATTTTATTTGGTAACTCAGGCACGACCCAAGCCCAACACCCAACATGCCTTAGCTTGAGCTTACTTGCTGTCAAGTTGGGGTTCGGGAAGGGGCGACCTTGAGGTGAGACTAATCTCTAAGGATGTATCAAGTCGTCTGTAAGCCAAGTGCATTGGGTGATTCCAAGTTTTAGAATCGAATCGAGACTAATGGAAGCAAATCCACGGTCCAAGCCAACTTTGTTACCCATCCTATTTTCAATTATTAAATAACAAATCTTTCATATAATGATTTCAATTTTTTTTTATAATTAAAATTACATGAAGACACTTTCACTATTTATTTTTAAGCATGATAGTTATTGGAGCACGAAATACGAGACCAAAAGAACTGCTGTACGGGTTGTAAATTCACCTGAAGCTAAATGGGATGGATCTACGGCTTCCATTGGCCGCTTATTTGAGCGCTTTTAGTGAACAACAGAAAACACCCTCCCCTGGTTAAGATCTAAAAGCTAGAAACCATAAAGTTTCAGAGGATTTTAACCAACCCACACGTACAAGTACCACAATAATTTAGTACGTACTTTAATTTATTATAAACAGAGAATAAGGAATGTTTCAGCTAGCGAAACGAGATTGAGAAGAAAGGTCAATGCTACTTACAACTATTTCTGTTATGACACGAGGCTGTCTCAGAGGCTTGAGCAGAAACGCTAAGGTTCGACTCACGGTAAGCACGACAAATATTTGCAGTATGAGAAGCGGCAATGCGAAATGTGTGGGATTATCGCCCTGCCATAATCCATTGGAAGACGTTTTCATTATCTGGACACATCCCGCCGCATTGAAAGGTCGAACCATCGCAAACTCCATCACAGTCTTCCTCACCTTGGCCTTGCTCTCTACAGGATTCGATCTCTCAACCTCAACAACATATACAGCACACCAAGATTCCATTTCCCTCTTATGGAATATTAACGGAACAACACACAGATATTGTGTCTGCAATGATTAAAAAGAGGAATCACACCAAAAAGCCCCAGTTTGGCCTGCAACGCTCTTGGTACAAAGCCAAGAAATGTACTTTTTCTGCCATGTATCTCATACAACGTGTAAAGTTTTCACACACACAGTTTGTGCTGCAATTTAATTACTGTTTTATTCAAAGCTTGCAGCAGCTGTAAAAGGGTGTGATACCCATTTAAGTGCTTGCATTTGCAGAAAAAACTAATAAAAATATGTCAGGATTCCTTAGAGGAGGAACTAAAAGCCGCATGGATGCCAACAAGATGCGAAACGCATTTCAAATGAAATATTGTGGTGATGTAAAGCTGAGATGTGTTGGCAACCATGTTTAATAGGGTGGAACTTTTATTATTCGGACTTCCACTGAAAATTGAATGGTTCAGATTTTGGAGTATACTAAGTTAATGCCAAAGTCTCTTTGATTTGACGTTTTATATCAATTATTGCGCATCAGTGAGAAAGGAGCGACGGTTTTATAAATGGAATTTCCTTAAAATATAGGATATCGATCTCTGATACAACGTAGGACGATTTTCAGTTTCTATTTTAACTTCCTGATACTATTCGCTGAAGTGGGAATAACGGACTTTTTCCACGCGCTTTTAACTTCCTGATACTAGTGCGAGGATAGGAATATCTTTTTACTGATCTGAGTTTTTTTTAATAAATAAATTATATATAACAATTTTTAAACATGATATCTTCATGACATCATATGTAAATCTTTATGTTATTTTTCCTTTAGTTTTAGGTTCATTTTGAATGTGAGGTTGTAATATAATTATTTATTGATAATGGTCTAATCATATGCAATGTTGGGCTGATTTACTCTCCACCTCCATTTACACATTTCACTTTTTTCTTATTGTCTTTATCTATTCAAGATTTATATATAGTTGGATAGATATATATTCATCTTGATTGCCTATTAAAACTGCTGTACGTGGTGCACAAGCACTCGAAGCCAATTGGAATGGATCTACGGCTTCAATTGGTGACATATCATCCTTCCCAAACGAGAGGTCCAAAGATTTTTTTAATTTTTCCACATTTCTAAGAGACCAAAAATACAGGGTGTACATGGACTCGAAGCCAAATGGAATGGATCTACGGCTTCAATTGACAACATGCCATCCTTCCAAAACGAGAGGTCCAAAGATTTTTTAAATTTTTCACTTAAAAAAACTGCTGTACGGGGTGTACTCGAAGCCAGATGGCATTTGGATCCACGGCTTCAATTTACCACTTATTTGAGCGCTTTTAGTGAACAACAGAAATTACCCTCCGCTAGTTATGACCTAAAAGCTAGAAACCAAAGTTTCGGAGGATTTTAACTAACCCACAAGTACAAATACCACAATAGTTTGGTACCTACTTTAATTTATTACAAACAGAGAAATTAGAATGTTTCAGCTAGCGAAACGAGATTGAGAAGGAAAGTCAATGATACTTACAACTATTTCTGTTACGACAGAAGGCTGTCTCAGAGGCTTGAGCAGAAACGCCAAGGTTCGACTCACGGTAAGGACGACAAATATTTGCAGTATGAGAAGAGGCAATGCAAAATGTGTGGGATTATCACCCTGCCATAATCCATTGGAAGACGTTTTCATTATCTGGACACATCCTGCCGCATTGGAAGGTCGAAACATCGCAAACTCCATCACAGTCTTCCTCACCTCGACCTTGCTCTCTACAGGATTCGATCCCTCAACCTCAACAACATATACAGCACACTAACATTCCATTTCCCTCTATGGAATATTAACGGAACAAACACACAGATATTGTGTCTGCAATGATTAAAAAAAGGAATCACACCAAAAGCCCCAGTTTGGCCTGCAACGCTCTTGATACACAGCCAAGAAATGTACTTTTTCTGCCATGTATCTCATACAAACGTGTAAAGTTGTTACACACAGTTTGTGATGGAATTTAATTACTGTTTTATTCAAAGCTTGCAGCAGCTGTAAATGGGTGTGACATCCATTAAGTACTTGTATTTGCAAAAGAAACTGATAAAAATATATCAGGATTCCGTGAAGGAGAAACTAAAAGCTGCACTAACAAAATGCTGAATATTGTGGTGATGTAAAGCTGAGATGTGTCGTCAACCATGTTTAGTAGGATGGAACTTTTATTATTCGGACTTCCACTGAAATGTAAAGCTGAGATGTGTCGTCAACCATGTTTAGTAGGATGGAACTTTTATTATTCGGACTTCCACTGAAAATTGAATGGTTCAGACTTCGGAGTATACTAGGTTGATGCGAAAGTCGCTTTGATTTGACGTTTTATATCAATTATTGCGCATCAGTGAGAAAGGAGCGACGGTTTTATAAATGGAATTTCCTTAAAATATAGTATATCGATCTCCGATACAACGTAGGATGATTTTCAGTTTCCATTTTAACTTCCTGATACTATTCGCTTAAGTGGGAATAACAGACTTTTTCCACGCGACTTTAACTTCCTGATACTAGTTCGAGGACAGGAAATCTTTTTACTGATCTGAGTTTTTTTTTAATAAATAAATTATATATAACAATTTTAAAACATGGTATAATATTGATCAATTGTTTTTGGATTAGATTGTGTGAATTTTTTTTTGGGTCAACGTTTTTTATTACACTCTGAGCTTAGCTTTGAAACATAATAATTTCATCAGCTCATTGTATCAGGAAACAATTGATCAATATCTTATGGATTGTGGAAACTTAATGTCTGTTAATGGTATAATATGTATTTCTTCATGACATGGTATGTATATTTTTATATTAATTTTTCTTTAATTATAGCTTCATTTTGAATGGGAGGTTATAATTATTTGATAATAGTCTAGTCATATGTAATGTTGGGCTGATTTATTCTCCACCCCCAATTACACATTCTCATACATTTCACTTTTTCTTATTGTTTTTATTCAAAATTTATATATAGATAGATAAATAGAAATTCATCTTGATTGTCTATTTATTATACCTATGAGTCATTTATTCTTGACTAGCCCACCTCCATCTTGATTATAGCACCTTTATGTCCCAAGACATTTGTACAAAAATGTGATGGATCTTGTAATTGTAAATTCGAAATTGAAATTTCAATTGTTGAAATTCCATAATCTCCACCCTCTTCACTAAGGTTTATGTGTTAACTAAACAATGCTTGTATGATTTATTGGCATGTCCATGTATTTAAAGACTAGGCTGATGTGGGTTGGGATGATCCGTTGCATGTCCCACAGTTGGTCTTCACGAAGGGCAAATGGGTAGATATGGCGGTGCATAATTGGTTGAGGGCAAACTTAAGAAATTTCAGACCAGTCTCCAAGTATTTTCGGGGTTTTTTCAGAGGTCCAAGCAGTGGAAATTGGCGGAGTATGGACAGATCTAGTGAAGGGCATCAACGATTTTTGGATCGTAGGCATTTTGGTCAGGGCCCGCGGAAAAAGTTTATCCCAAATCATTTAAAGGGGCTTCTAGGTAAATAATCTACAGAGTTGGGAGGAAAGCCATCCTATGTGAAAGTTGTGAAGTTTTCATCTGTAAATGAGGCAGCTAGGGTTTCTCGGTTGAATGCTGGTGAAAAGATGATGGACAAACAGTCTAATAGTAACCCACTTGAGTTATCTTCGTCACATCAAAGGGGGGATAAGGTAAGGGGATCTTTGACATCAGGAAAAGACGATAAGGTAAGTGAAAATCAAACTGGTTCTGATTTAGGAGGTGGGTCTTCACAGGTATGGTCTCCTGTTCCATGCATTGATTTACTTGATTCTGTTGTGGATTTGAAAGCTCGTTGTTTGCATACACATGCTATTTCTGAGGAAATATGGGGGGATGCAACTAATTTATCTAAATTTGATAAAAAATTGCAGAAAAAGTGGTCTGATATGCGTTATTTTCAATTACTCTATGCAAATGCATTTATTATTGTTTTCAACTCTTCTTCTATTAGGGATGAAGTTTTAAAATCTTCACATTACTGGTTTGGTAAAAATTTAGTGTTTGTTTCGGCTTGGAAACCATTTTATGTCCCTGCTTGGTCAAGCTTTAAATTAGTTCCTTTCTGGTTTAGCTTTCCCAAATTACAGTTTGAATTTATGGACCCAAAGGTTTTGGAACAAATTGGTAATACCTGTGGTTCGTTCTTATCATCAAGATTTGATTTTGTGGAGGGGGAGCTTTTGGTAAAAATCTGTGTCTTGACTAACCCTAATAATGTTTGCCCTCAGACCTATATCATTAAATCTCATGAGGGTATCCGGAAACAACCAATTAATAAGTTGGAGAAAGACTTTGGTAAAACTTCCTTGCAATTGGATGCTCCTTTTCTTATGGATTTTTTGAAATCCTTTGTTTTGGATAAACTATTAGTTAATGGTTCCACTGGGAAACATCCCGCTACTTTTGAGGTTAACCAGGCTATGAGGAATGTTGGGAAGCGAGAGGTTTATGTTGTGTCTCACGATCTAGAGTCTGTAGGGTTATTTACAAGTAAGGATAAGACAGGAGCTCACCAGAATATTGTGGTTTTCGGGGACAACAATGTGGAGGATCTGCTTCCAAATCTCACTACCTCGAAATCCTTGGATAAGTCACTAAATGATGGTGGTGGGAATCTTGTCTGTCCTATGAAGTCAAAAGAATACTTAAAAAGTTGTCAGGGGATTGGTCAGATTTTTGCGAAGAATGACGGGGTTGTTTCAAAGTCTAATGTTGGGGTTTCTTCTCTAGGATTTCCTGATGATGCTATTCTTTCTCAACAAGTCAAAGAATTGGTGTCTAATTCTTCGTAGCATGTTGATGTGGATGTGGATAATAACACTACCTTAGGAAATAATATTCAGTTGGGGGACATTCCTGTTATTGTGCCAGATGAAAATCTGGTTCAACAAGTAAATGATTTTTTAAAGATCATGAGCATCAGATGGATGAGGACATTACGAATAGGGTTATCTGTTCCATTGAGAATGACTTGGGGGGAATTAAATCGACCCTTCCTATTTCTGCATCTGCTAACCCTTTTGAGGTGTTGGCCTCATCAGAAGTGGGCATCATAGATAATTTAGTCATGACTTCTCGTAAGTCAAGTATGAGTTTACCAATTGTTCAAACTACTCTAATTAGGGCTTCATCTGTGGTTTCTCCTGGTAGGGGTAGGCCTCCAAAGAATCAAAAGACTCAATTGGAAATTGATGCTGGGATTCAGTAGACTTTGTCTCTTTCTCCTGGCGTTGGGAAAGGGAAGCATTCGGTTTTTCTTAGTGACGCTATGAAAGGAAGTGGTACTCCTAAGGGTAAGACGAGTAAGAGGTTTATTATCAGTCCTCCTGTGACTAGGTCGAGGACTGTGAAGTGTAATCTTCAAAGTAGTTTTGGAGAAGAGAAGTCTTCTCCGTCTAAAGGAAAGAGGGGAGCTTCGGTCTCCCCTCGAGAGCAATGAGAATTATATCTTGGAATGTTAGGGGCATTATGTTAGGGGCTTAAATGCCCCTAACAAGAGGCGCTTAATTAACTTAGTTAAGTGTGATATTTTCATGTTGCAAGAGACAAAATTGTCAAAGGAGTCTGCTGATTTGGTTTTTTCTTCTTGGAGAAAGTGGGAATTCCTGTCCTCTCCAGCTTATGGTGCATCAGGGGGTTTGGCATTGCTTTGAAATAACTATAACATTGAGGTTGAGCTAGTTGCTTCTACTGTAAACTGGATGTTGGCTTTAGTTAAAAGCAAGCTTTCGAAGGTTAAGTTTTGGCTTTTTAATATTTATGCTCCTTCTAGTATTCAAAGGAAATCTAAATTATGGGGAGATCTTAAGAGAATTTCCTCCCCTTTAAGGCATGGTCCCTTTATAATCTTTGGGGGGGATTTTAATGCTAATACTGACTTGGGAGAAAAGAAAGGAGGTATTCTTCCTAATAAAAAAATTATGGAAGACTTTGGGATGTTCATTAAGGACATGGGTCTTTTTGATTGTCAGTTTCAGAATGGGATTTTCACATGGACAAATATGCGAAGAGATTTTTCTCAGATTGCAGAAAGGTTAGACCAGTTTTTGTTATCAGATGTTTGGATTGATTCAAAGTTTGAATTTTTTTCCTCTATTCTTCCAGTTTCGGGGTCAAATCATTTTCCAATTTCCCTATCAATTCTGGAAGATAAAGCTCCTTTTAAGTCACCCTTTAAATTTGAACCTATGTGGTTTAGAGATTCTTCCTTTTTGCCTTTGCTCAAAAAATGGTGGAGTTCTGCTCCTTATTGCTCTAGATCCCGAATATTTCAGATTGTTAAGAAGTTGAGATTTTTGAAATTTAATATTAGAGAATGGAATATCTTGCATTTTAAGAACATCTTTCAGAAAAAATAGAGGATTCAAGATATGATTGAATGTCTTAATTCACATGTGATTCAACATGGTATGGTGCCTCTTGTTTTTGATGAACTAAAATTGCTAAAAGTAGAGCTTGAAGAAGTTTTGTCCAGAGAAGAAATCTATTGGAGACAGAAATCGAGGGAGATCTGGCTTTCAGATGGTGATAGAAATACAAAAAAATTTCACTCTTCAACAAAAATGAAGAGAAGTAAAAATAGGATATCTTGTATTGAGTGTCCAAATGTCAAACTTTTAACAGAATAGGAGGATATTGCTTCAGAGGCAGTTAGGTTTTTTAAGTCACTATTGTCTTCAGAGCATGAAGATCTTCATAATAACATTTCTTCTAATATTCCTTCTTTGGTATCTTCAGAAGATAATAAAATGTTGATGTCTCCTTTTTCTTTGGATGAAGTTAAGAATGTTGTTTTTGCAATGAACTTTGATAAGGCTCAGGACCAGATGGCTTTACTCCTTTACTTTTTTAGAAATGTTGGGATTTTGTGGGAAATGATGTTTTATTGGCCCTTGAGGAAGCTAGAAGGAATAGGTCTGTTTTGAAAGAGCTTTAATATACAATGATTGCAATTATTCCTAAAAAAGAGGTTACTAGGACATTTGTTGATTTTCGCCCTATTGCTTTATGTAATACTTTGTACAAGATTTTTGCCAAGGCTATTTCTTTAAGGTTGGCTAAAATTTTACCTAAGATCATTTCTTTAGAACAAGGGGGTTTTGTTCTAGGAAGGGAGACAATAGAGGGAGCTATAGTGGCACATGAGGTTCTGCATTCTATTTCTACTTAGAGAATCCCAGTGATGATCCTCAAATTAGATATGATGAAAGCATATGATATAGTAGAATGGGGGGCGTTGTGTGTTGTTCTACTTAAATTGGGCTTTTCCAAGACATGGGTCAAATGGATTCGTGCTTGTATTTCTTCTGCAAGGTTCTCGGTTCTAATTAATGGCTCCCCTTGTGGTTTTTTCTCCTCTTCTAGGGGTTTGAGGTAGGGGGATCCCCTGTCTCCTTTCTTGTTCATTCTTCTAGTTGAAACATTCAGTTGGGCTATAAGAGCCGCTAAGCTGGGAGGGCTTTGGAAGGGAATTAGGATTCAGAATGTTCCACAAAGCATTTCACATTGCTTGTTTGCAGATGATACCTTGTTATTTGGTCAAGCCTCTTTGGGTGAGGAAAGAGTGATAAAGGGGATAATACAGAATTATGCATCCTTTTCTGGTCAGAGAATCAATGTTGATAAGTCAAAGATTTTTTTCCTTCATGCTTTATAATTGGTTCAGGATAGATTGAAGATTTTTTGGGGATTTGCATCTGGAAACTTCCTTGTTCTTATCTTGGTATACCTTTCTTCATTAAGAAGGATAGAGTTGAGTTTTGGGATAAGATCATTTCAGTTATCTCTAGAAGGATCCTATCCTAGAATCATAGATGGTTATCTTTGGCTGGTAAGATTGTTCTTATTAAGTCTGTCCTAAATGCTGTTCCTATTTATCTCATGTCTGTTTTGCAGTCTCCGAAAGTGGCTCTTTTTAGTTTGCAAGATACTCTTAGGTCCTTCATTTGGAGTAATATTAAGATGGTAAGAAAAAACTCCCTCTGGTAGCATGGGATAAAGTTTGTTTGCCTAAAAACCTTGGGGGCACAGGCATTAGGAGTCTGGAAAGTCACAATTTAGCCTTAGGTGCTAAGTTGGTTTGGAAATTGTATGAGAGACCATTCTCCTTTTGGGCACAAATTATGTTTGCTAAATATTTAAATAACGGACCAAGAGAATATGTTTTTCAAGTTTCTAATTTACCGTCTGGTTCAGCTATTTGGAATTTTCTATGTAAATGTAGATCAGTGATTTTGCCTCATCTCTCATGGATTGTTCATATTGGTAGAAAGGTCAGGTTTTGGGAGGAAGTTTGGAATGGACATCCCCCTCTAGTGAATTCGAGGGATTGGTCTCCTTAAATTTCCACTCTTTCTTCCCTTTGGGGTGTCTTTGTGGCTGATTATTTTGAAATTGAGTATAGTGGGAATCTTAAGGTGGCAAAATGGAAATCAATTGAGTTTTTAGATATTGATCAAAATGTAAAATTGGAATATGAAAAGATGTTGGCAGAGAGAGTAATAATTCTTTCTGATGCTGACGATGAGCTTATCTGGACAAGGAATATCTCTGGTAAGTACACAGTTAAGGATGGCTATAATTCTCTCTTGGTTGCTCAAGATTTATCTGCTTAGCCATACAAGCTGTTTTGGCATATGGCTTGCCTCCCAAAGGCTGGTGCTTTTTCTTGGTTAGCGGTGCAGGACAGGGTCCTTACAGGAATGAGGTTGGACAGGCTGGGTATTACTGCAGTATTTTCTTGTGTATTTTGTAATAAAAATTTAGAATCCTCTGCACACTTGTTTCTTCATTGTGATTTTGCCTATGCTTGCTGGCAGTGGTTGTTTGAAAAGCTTAATATTTCCTTTGTTATTGGTAAGGATCTCCTTTCCCACTTCAGAGCCTGGCCTCTCCTGTTTGCCTCATCTTTCTATGCATGTCTTTGGATTATTTCTCCATCTATTATGATTTGGAATATTTGGTTAGAGCGTAATAATAGGATTTTTAAACAAACAAGTTCTTCCTTGGTTGAGGTTTTATTAAGGATTGAATCTTCCATCTTTGAAGTTGCTTTGTCTTTTATCTATAAGAATTTGGAAACCCTTACCTCTTTTTCTCATTAGGATGGTAGGGTAACTCGAGTTTGGAGAATGTTATTAGTCTTACCTTCTCATGGATCTATTTTAAATAAGACTAATGCTATAAGTAAGAGAAATTTTGCTTGCTGGAAACCTCCTCTGCAAGGGCACTTTAAATTGAATTTTGATGGTGCTTCTTGTGGGAACCCTGGCCTGGCAGGGGCAGGTATGGTAATTTGTGATCATAAGGTAAGATTTATTCAGGCTCGTTGTCATGCGATTGGTTTCAAGTCTAACAATTGTGCAAAATTATTTTCTTTGTCCTTTGGTTTGGATATGGCTATATCTTTGGGAATTAAGGACTTGATAATTGAGGATGATTCTATGGTTATTATTCAAAGTGTCATGAAAAAGAAGTCGAATTTTTGGCAATTACAATATATACTTGATCATATTTTGCAAAAAATAGAATTTTTTTATTCCTTCTTGATTTCCCATTGTTATAGGGAAGTGAATAAGATTGTAGATTTCTTGGCTAATTTAGCCATTGACAGTGATGCTAATATGCGGGAGGTAAGTGTGGTTGAGATCCCTTCCTCGGTTTTGGAATTTTTGAAGTAAAGAAGGGCATAGTTGTTGTCTTCATCAACCTCCTTATTTGGTGTGGCTTTTCTTTGGTGTGGGTTCTGCTATGCTTGATCACAATATTTATTTTGATAGGGTGTCTGATTATGGTTTCATTTTTGCTATGTGGTATCATTCTAACTAGTGGTTGGAGAATTGTGTTTCATAGACAGGGGTGGTTCAGACTGGTGTTTTTTGGCAACATTGGATATGCATCCTTCAGTGATCATACTTTAAGCTTCTTTCTATATACTTCTATTGGTAGCTTCCTTTATATCTAATGTGGCTTATGAAATTGGGATGGGTTTTTTGATGTACTATGCCAATGGGCATTTGGTATTGGGTAGAATAGGGTTGTGTTACTTAAGCAATACTAAAGGGTTTTCTTATTGGTTCTTTCCCTTCAGTGCTTTTTGAACCAGACACTGTAAAAAAACTTTTAAAATTTAATATAGTTCAGTGGTTCTATCCACTTTTATCAAAAAATAAATAAAAAATGATGAAGTTATATGTATATGTATATACACATAAATATACATCCATCCATTAATCCATTCATCCATACAATTATGTATTAAGTTTCACAACTCAATTTCTCACAATTTTTTAAAAGATTGTTTTTGGCTAGCTTTTATTTATTTATTTATGAAAAAACTTATACAATGCATAAGATCGTCTTCGCTATCCAATATTAGAGCACAAGTATTAGGCTGAAACCTTTTCAACTTAGAGTCAAGAATTAAGAGGTACTCATATTGTCAAATTCATGTGGAACATGAACTCAACCTCATCCCTTACACTATTGAAGCTTTGCACTCAATAAGACTTGATCCTTTAATAGACCCATTCAACTTCACCAACAAATCAAAACACCATCGAATTCACTTATAAACTAATTCTCTCCAAACAAATTCAATTGCAACTTCTCCATCAACTATTTTCCTTGTTTGAATATCAACTAATTCAACTTTCATTTTAATAGTTTTAATATTTCGAATTCAATATTTACTTTTAAAAATATAAAGCTACCATTAATTCCCAATTCTTCGTGGAGACTCATTTCTCAAATCGCACTTTCAACTATGCGAAATATGACTTGTAAGCTTGGCATTAGTTATACAAATTATATAAAAAATAATAACATCATGTGACCTTGAATCTCAATTCGACTTTATTTTAACCCGTGAAACTTTCTTTCTATATGAAATGTATCTTGTGGACAATATGTTTTCGTGGGGACTTATGGACTTTAATTTAATGCCGATAGTGATAACTCCTCACATGTAACAACATGCTCTTTTCATGATTGACACGCAAAACCCCCAAGCTTGAACTTTTTACACACGCAACCCGAATTCTAACCTTCGAGATTTTTTTATTAACATATTGTATGACATCTTCCATATTGTTGGAAGCATTAATGGTGACCTCTCTATGATGATATCGATATTTTTTTCTTCCAAAGATGCAAGGTCATATGTATATGAAGATAATAATAATGCTCTTAACTTTTCTATTACAACGTAGAATTATAATTCATCTTTGACTTTAATTACTTTCTAGTTTTCACAATTTGACTTTCATATTTTGATTTGTCTTATTGTTTTTAATTTTCGGGTTACTATTTCATTTGTACTAGCAAATTTTAAGGTTGCCATTCTTTAAAAAAAATCTATGCATAAATAATAAATGTTTTTACATTTTTTCATAGCACTTTATTTATCTTTGTTCTCTAAATGTGGGCAAAAGTTACTTTATCTCTTATAACTTCTTTTATCAAACAAAATTTACCATCTTAGAATAGAAACAAAATTTGTATCCTTTATAGTGAGTATAGTTGTGGGATCAATACAAGAAAATGGATAAAATCTATATTTGTAAGCAAAGAGGATACTTAATAAAAAACTACAATAAACAAACAAAAACAAAAAGAGAGGAAGAAAATGTTTTACTTAATTTCAACAACTTTTGGTTATCTATAAAATAATAGTAAATGGTCAAATTAAGTCTTAATAAGACTTTAAAGAATTCTAATTACCTACTCTATAGGTGCATTTTTGTTCTTATATTTTCTCTTCTAAGGACTTTAGGTTCATCTATGTTAATATGTTTCTTAAATTGTCTTTACATAGTGTATAACAAGAAGGGAACAATGAATGCAAACAAATAAAAAGGATAATTTCAATTTTATTTGTGTGTCTTTTAATTTCACCTAAATAGGATAATTTCAATTTTATTTGTGCCTCTTTTAATTTCACCTAAATAATTGTAATGTTATGTTTAATGAGACATATCCCTTACAATCCCTTCAATCCAATTTTAGATACATCTATTTACTAGCTTACCTTCAACCCAAATTTAAATACATCTATTTAATAGCTAATCTATAGGAGAGGGGAAACATTGTATTTGATTGGTTTAAAAGGGTTTTTGAAAGGGCCCAACTCTTTTACAAAATTGCTAGCAAATCATAACTAACCTATGAACAATTACAAGAAATATGTCATTAAATAACTAAGAATTAAGAAATTCCATAACCCATTTGAGCAAGGAACACATCCTTAACCCATGTATGTAAAAAAGAGACATGCTACAAAAGAATTTTCTTCCTTATTTGTAAAACACTCAAAGAAAATGAACATTATTTTTCATTCAAAAAAAAGAGGGAGAAGGGAACCCTATTTGAATTCCTATTTGTAAAGAACACACAAAAAGAGGAATACTAAAAAGGAAAAGATAACCATAGAGGGGTAGCCACAAAACTCAAAGGATGCACATTAAAATCTCTCATAAGAGTAATTGAGGAGTAAAGAGGAGGAATAGTGAAGTAACTCAAGAGGATCTATAGTTTTCACCACATTAGTAATAAGAAGCTGCAAAGGAGAACCACAACTAATGAGAACAAAATTGGCATAAGATCCCTTATCATGAATACTAGATTTGGAAACCCCATTACCAATAGCAAGGTACACATAAGAGAGAAGGGGAACTAGAAGACACTATTTGTAGTAGTAGTACCACAATCTAAACCCAACATTGAACCTAAAAATATAGAGGCTTATTACTCAAAAGCTCCTCCACAAGGATCAAATTCTTGTCACATACTAGAGACGAAGTGAGAATTGGAGCAAACATGTAGGGTATGAAGAAACTCAAGTGACTAGATCCCTAGGTTGTAATAAATCAATATGCAAGTTGCCAATGCTTACATTAGAAGCTAAAGGACCACCACTAGTGAGTGAGAAAATTCTATTTGAATCTTAAACAAGAGATGAGGAGTGGGAAGATATCATCCAAGAGAACTATTTCAATAAAATTGTAATTATATTGAAAATCAACCTCCCTTGCAATCCACATAGATAAAGAGAACTGATTTAAATAAAAAAATTCTTCAATTATAAAGCATAAAATAGATACATGTTTTTTATTTCATTCATATATATAAAATTTCATAATATCATATTTCTAATTATTAATACTTATATTTATTTATTAATTTTTTTTTTTTATAATTTCACAGTTAAACATAGACACTTCAAAAAGATATAATAAAAACCAAAACTAAGTTTTCAATAATTTTTTATAAATAAATCTAATTTCAATCATTTAAAAGAAAATCCATTAACCATACCCAAACCCATATCTTAATTAAAATTTCTTATAATGGGTATATTTGACTAATAAAAAATTTGAAAGTTAAAAAATATATCATGTATTTTTTCCCAACAAAGAAATAAACTCCAGAGATAACTGAAGTGGCGAAAAGAGGGGTTTTACGAGACCAACGGATTATCTCATGAGAAGTATGGTGAAAACAATGGAAAAAGGCACATGCAAAGCTCCACCAAAAGAAAGACACGGACATATAGGACAGAAAAGAGTAATTTACTTTACAATCGCATGCTCATTAGATAGAAAGATCGCTTACAGAGTTACACAGTAGCGAGATAAAAAAATTTAGGAGATCGAGTCTATATGTGAAAGAGGGAATAAAGCACCAAGCCAGTACTAGTAACGAGAATATGATGTCTATGTGTCTTAACAAAAATATTGCCTTCGGATCTTTTCATTTACACCACAAAACTATTTTAGTCATAATCAGAGAAAACCCTATGAACTTATTTTAAGATTTAAGGACCAAAAATTCTCAGTTGTCGGCACAACTGGTCCATGTAAAGTAAAAGCAGCGGTGGATATCTCGCACAGTTAATAAAGAAAAGGTGGCAGAAAATATAGTAATGGTGATGTGCAGATACCATGTCCACTAAGATGGTTATAGGTATAAAATTCTTGAGTGGAGATTATAAAGTAGAAGACAAGCTATAACTATCACGTTGATTAGGGCAGTCCAAATTTCAAATATAGGCATGAATATAACACTAAAAAGAGAACAGAACTATATATACTCAAACATTGTTAACACCGACCTTACAGCATTGCATGTTGTGGTATCATATTAGTTGGAAATGGCAACAGTTGGATTTGAACCTGGAATCAAATACTTTTAAAATGACAATACTGAAATCTTCCTATCAGCTAAAAACCCTACAGCTAAAAGAAAAAAAATATTGTTTAAATCAATCACGGCCTACAATTGATTCTTCACAACTTTTGACTTAAGGGCTTTTTTTGGTGGAGGAAGAAGGATTTGCCAATAAAACGGTTTCTCCTGTATAATTTTAAAGCCACAAGGATTTTTGGGGAATTTCAGTCAATAAGCGTGGTTTATTGTGAATTATTATGTCAAGGCTTGGAAACAACTCGGAAAGACGACTTACAGGAGATTAAGCCCTTACTCTAATCTAATTAGCTAAACTTATGAGACAGAAAACTTCAAATCGCAATCTTCATTCATAGATTACTGCGTCTAATTCTAAATTAAAAGAATTTTTAGCTTTAGATTTCTAGCTATCAAACTATGTACATTGTAATTTCTAGCGACAGAGCTCTATATTTCTAGCTTGATTCAATTAAAATGAGAATTATAGGGAATTTTAAAGATGCGATAGGGCACTTACAATGATTTCTGCTACGACGCGAGGTTGCCGCAACGGCCTGAACAAGAAGGCGAGGGTTCGAGTCACGGTAAGCACAAGACAGATCTGAAGAATCAGCAGCGGTAGGGCAAAATTGATTGGATTATCGCCTTGCCATCCCCCGTTCGAAGTAGTCTTCATAAGCTTGAAACATGTTGCATTAGCCGTGGCTTTAGCGGTGGCATTCATAGCCGCTGCTAGGGCAAAGGCTCCCTCCATAATTTCCTTCTCTTTTCTAGGGCATAAGTCGACCTCGCGGCCAAAAGAATAGAAGCCGAATCGAAACAGCTATTTTCGCCGCGGAAAGGTTCCGATCCAAATAATCGAACAAGTTTCCATCTTAAACAATGTCAGGCTTCTTATTAACCTAAGCAAAAGGAAAGTTTCCCTAGTCGGCTTCGATCCGGTGGCTTCTTTCATTGGCCAGCATAGAATGTGCAAAAGGCCGAGGCTTTTGGCCTTTGCCTGTTAAATAATGATGTCCATTGAAAAGGCAAATGCAGGCTGTCATTTATGATTGACACTCTGCTTTTCTAAGCAATTCTTTTGATTCAAAGCTTCCACTACCGCCCTATTATTCGCAGAGAGGTTTTGTGCAGATTTTAATTCATTTTTTTTAGTGCAGAGAAGTTTTTTATTCTTGTTTTGGGCTATACTTCAGTGATCCTCCCTTATTTGCGGAGAACTTCTCGCGGAATGACTCGGAGAACGCTCCGCTGTTTATCCACATTGTAGCGATTCATTTGCAGCTTTTAGCCCGGCGAGTCAGGTGGATCTTAATATTCAGTGCTTTGGGGAACTCGAAATATTTTTCGGATAAACGACAAGGATATTCCAATTGATGTTATAAGATCGTTGGGAGGTATCGTAAATCTCCGAAAATAGGAGGTATCCTAAATCTCCATTAATCTCGTCTTTTAAATTTAGACATAAACAAAATTTCTGTTGAAGGTACGAGATGATGTTCTCAAATTTTTAAGAATACTTTTAAAAACAATTACAAATTGAAATTCATATATATATTTGTAATAGTTGAAAATTAGAACTTTGGGAATAAGCAGTCAAGTGTAAAGAATTATATATAAAAATAAATAAAATATATTGTTCATATAAAAAATTAATTATGTATATGAATAAAATAATAATAGTATTTGTTTGGTGGAGGGTAGACAAGTGGGCAATAGTGTGACATTGACTTCAAGCACGTGCAATTAAATCTCTTCATTAGCACCAATATTTGTTAAATATTGACGATCTAATGATCCTAAAAGAATTGTAGAGCGACATTGCCACAAAAACCTATGACGAGTTATGAGATAGTAGAGTGGGCAATAGTTGGATTCAAATAGATTATTGGAAGATTATAATTTTTCTAAGTGACGTTGACTTCAAGTACATGTGTAATTAAATCTCTTCATTAGCATCAATATTTGTTAAATGCTGATGAACTAATGATTAGTTAGTAAATAATTATAGAGTGACATTGCAACCAAAACCTATGAATTAATATTAGAACTAAGATTGGAATTAAAAATATGAGATGAATAAAATATGAAAGCTTGCAAACCTAGGATAGTATTGCATTTATTAATCATATTTTAATTTTTTTATGTGAACAAAGAAAAATGAAACAACAAAGTAGAGGATAGAAAACATTTTTTGGCCACTCATGAGTAGACAACATAGGCAAGGTGCATACATATAGCTTGACAATTTCTTGTGAAATATATTTTTCTTCAATGGTGGATAAAGTTGTAGAGGCATTCAAACAAACAACTATAACTGGGTGAATTATTGCAAGGAGTGTTCATAGAAAGGATATCAGGGCATGTGTAGTGGATAATTAGTCGATGGATACAATTGTCAACTTAATGCAAAAAAATTATTCATAGTGGATTTCAATACAAAGAAAGACAAGGATGACGTATTAGCCAAATCTCCTTTGTGGCGTGGATAATTTCTAGTTTATGTTTAGAAATGGACTAAGAATTTTATTGCTAGATTGATGATTCCATGTGAATGGGCATTTTGGATTTTCTTATACAACTTACCATTTGAATAATGGTTAGGAAGTTGCCTTTAGTTGATTGGATCTATAAGAATTAGCTATGAAGGTAGCCACCCAAGATCTAGAGGCCTAATGGAAAGCATAATAACAAGAGAGAAATAATGTGTCAAGAATAAGTTGTACTCTTGTCAATGATGCAATACAAATGGATCAACTAGATTATTATTACATAGGAGACCCCTTGCTTATATAGCCAATGTGAGAACATGGAAGTGCATAAGATTATGACAAGTGTCATGATCTTATGAGATGAGAAAAAAGTGAAATTTAAACTATCATCAATCACAAAATGTTGATGTGATAATGTGATAAAGGAACTAAAGGTGGAGACACTACATAAAGTGGAAATGATACTAATATGATAAGTCCACCTAAAGTGAAAATTCTCCAACTACTTCTATGTAATTCCATAAGTAAGCTTAAGTGATGTGTAATTAGGACTTAGGTGAAAAATAACCAAGGTAAATACCTTAATTACACAAATACCCCCCTTAAGTGCAATTTAGGGAGAATGTACACAAACAATAATAATGCAATATGGGTCCTAACAACTAGGCCATGTTAGGTACACATGTACAAATGCAATACAAACTATCACAAACAAAGAAAGAGAGAAAACCTAGTGGGAAAAAACTCTCCCAAAAGAGATGAAAACACAAAGGAACTCTTAAAGAAGAATGAGAAGGAAAAACCCTCATGTGAGGAAAAAGTCTGCCCAATAAGAGAGAAGAAGAGAGACCAAGTATCCCCCCTTTAATGTAGAATGTGCACCAATGATAGATGCTCTGAACTAGATCTAAAAGTTGCTCCATGATCATTGGACAACATTTCTCCCCTTGGGAAGAAACAAAACCAAAAGTGTATGTATAAAGTCTCCCCAATCTTGAAAGGAATATGTAGGAAAAAATCTCAAAATGTATGGAGTATTTAAAAGCTACTCAAGTGTCTCCATGTTAATGTTGAAAGTTGCCCCTTCCAAATCAGGTGTACTATGCCACGCTGCTAAAAAAGACAATCTAGGATCTGGTGAAGATGGATGTAGAGAATGATCCAAAGACTCAAGAGTCTCCTCTAAAGATAAAGAGACCTCCTCCAAATATTGTACACAAGTATCCACAATCATGGCAAACTTGAAAGAATGATCATATCGAGAATGAACAAGAGGATTAGAGTGCCCCCTCACAACAAATTGAAGAAGGATCATCTCCATCAAAGAGAAGATGAATATCGTCAATGATGTCTCCCAAATCTACAATGTAGGACTCCATAAATAAACCTATAATGTTTGTCAAGTAATCATCCCAAGGAATAGTATCTGAAAGATAATTTATATCAGCTATTGCATTGAATCACAAGAAGCCAAAACTATAGCAACACAAGCATCATCAAGAGAAATAGTAGATGTGATATTGATAGGAGGACATGGAATGCAAGGCTCAATAACTAGATCACATATGAGAACACCCAAGTTCAAGTAACCAAAGTTCTGCTTGATATCAAAATCCACACCAGAAGTGTGAACATCGTTAGTAGGATTTTATTTTTTGAAAAGGAGTATAACCAAGATGCATGATCCACCATCCTAGTAGCAATGATAACTCTAATTTGCAAGTCTCTAATGATAACTGAATTAGGAATGAACTCCACAATATTCATTGCTTCACCATGAGTGATTTGATATATGGAAAGAATATTGTTTGTCGGGTGAGGTGAGCACAACACATCATTGAAGGTTTCATACCCAATATAAATAGATCCCTTTCTAATTACATTCATGTATGTATGATTTCCCATCAAATTTGGTGGCTTGTTGCAAAGCTCAAATAAAGAAAACATAGACTATGAAGATGCTATATGATGAGAAGCTCTTGAATCTAGAAGCCATCTCTCTGAATCATGACTTGTTGTAGCAAAATGAGCTTGTCCTTTACTTATCCCAAAAGTGTAACTCTTTACCTTACCAAATTCTGCTTGTTTGGAAGAAGAAGTTGAAGTAGACATTCTATAAGGCAAATTGATTATGTCCTTCTCAGGAAGATGCTTTGATTCACCAATATCCTTCTTGTAACAATGGCGTTCTTCATGTCCTAACTTCTTGCAATATGCACAAGAAGGCTTCTCCTTCTTAGATGATTCCCCTTTAGGAGAGGATGTAGAATCTCTTTGTTGAGGAGAGGAAGATTGTTCTCTATCATTTTTGGTGTTGAATTTGATTGAACCTTTTTCATGATTAGCCACCAAAACATTTGATTTGGATGAATTAAGAATGTACCCATTATGTTCAACTTTGCTTGTTCAAGCATCAACATGTTTGTGAATGAATCAAAGGATGGTGTAGTATATGTACTCCCCATTGTCATTTGATGGTTGTGGAAACTAAAAAAAAAGCTTCATATTCAGAAGGAAGCTTCCCCAACAAATTAAAGACCAACAATGGATCCCTCTTCTAAGTTACACAATCTTTGAATTGTGCTCTTAGCTCATTTTCCCTAGTGACATAGTCTTGGATTGTATCAAAATTCTTAGGATCCAAACTTAGGAAATCAATTTCAAGTGTGTATCCTCTAACCTCATCAACTTGACCATACAATCGAGCAAGTTTATGCCAAGTTTCTTTTATTGTCTTACACTTTTCAATGTGAAAGATAAGATCAGGTGATATATACTTTCTCAACATTCCAAGAGCCATACAATTTTTGATGATCCATTCCATTTTTAAGTTAAGATATGAGGTTGTTGAAATAGTTCCATCAACATAATGACTTAAACCTTTCCCCATTAGTTTACACCATGGGTTAAATTTCTAAGTTTCATAATTATGTGGAGTTAAAAGTGGAAATTTAGGAGAATCCATAATTGAAAATCAAAAGAGCACCAAAGAGAGAGAGGGAGGAAAGAGCACACAACACCCCCCCCCAAAAAAAAATTTACTCAATCAAAGAAATCCCCAAAGAGAAATGATTTGGAACTTTATACTTATTGCAATTACAATGGTCATGCTTGCAAAATAAAGAAAAAGTGGACTTCTAATTTAATTGTTTATTTAGAGTCATAAATTATAACCGGTATAATTCATAGCTCATTTTTGTGCTCCTACAAGTTAGCATGTCCTATTTCCACCCCCTCTCTAGGCCCATTTTGGTCCCCTTCTCCAACTTTAATGTCATGAACATTATTGAGTGGACCCCATCTTGGAGGTCCCGTCCCTATTTGTTGATTGGCAGGTCCTTTTTGTTGGAGGACTAGGGCATGGAATGCCATGGTCCTAGACTGGGGCACCCCAAAACAACTTGGTCTCCCTTAAACAAACCCTAATTTGAAATGGGGTAGGCCCTTTATCTCCCTGATAGATTCTTGTCCTCGTGGCTACACTTGACACTTGCAAGTCGACCTAATAGGCAATTTACCTAGGGAAACTCTATATAAAGGCATCTATCAATTCATTTTAGATCTTATCCATTTATCACATAACCTATCATTTGTGCATCCATGAAGCATTCATCATCAAGCATTTTCAAACATCAAAGTCTACATTTCATCTTTCAAGAAGTGTGGAGCAAAGTTGCATCAATATTCATGCAAGCATGTGTGTGTGATTAAGTTTTTCATGTTGATGTGTTTGTCATGCCATTATATTCAAAATTTGTGATTACATTCAAAGAGAATTGCATCATGAATCCTTCTATTATCCATTGTAGATCTGAGGTATCTCCTTAGCATTTACTTTAGTATTTACATTATTCAATTCAAGGTTAATTCCTAATTCAGAGTTAATGCAAACCCCTATCTAGAACTCTATTTCCTTTATTTTTGTGTTCAAGGAATAGGCTTAGGAGTTGTACTTTGATAATTTGATAGATCAGGTTCAACTTTCAACAAGGTAATGTTTAGAGGACCAGGGGAAAATCTGTACTAACTAGTCTTGAAAAATTAGGTTGAACTTTGGGAACAGGTTCTAAATATCTTATTTTACCTAGATCTCAGTTTGTGACTCCATGGGATATCTGTAGCAAACTATTTTTGATAATTTACTTCAATCAATCCTTTCTTTACCCTAATTTCACAATTACCAACCAATTTCAACTAGAAAGAGGGGGTAACCACATAAATAGTGAATCAAATAATAATTTCAACCATTTCCTTATTTGGATTATAGCTAGATCTTTTGGATTCACCCCTCTTTCAATGTAGTGGTGCCCAAGGAAAGATTGTGTTGATTTTTCTTTCGATTCTTTCTTGATTTTTCAAAGGGAGAGTAATCAAGTTGGATTTAAAGAGCCCATACAAATACTCTCTTATTGTGACGAGAAGTTATAAGAAGATGAATTAGACAATGTGGGAGGGGATGTCGACAAAGGAGGAGGTTGGAAAATGAAACCTTCTTTAGAAAAGTGTGATGTTGATTTATCATGACTGTCAAAACTTTGTTGCACACATGATGTCCATTTAATCCATGTTTAGAATCCAATATAGGTGTTGAAATGTCTAGAGGAGAGGGTTCATTCTTAAAGTCAAATTCTAAAGAGCTCCTATCATCATCAAGACATGTGTTGGAAGGAGAGGCGAGAATTGATTTAGAAGAAGATTGGATAAATGACACACAAGGCTCCTTCAAGTCTTCATTCTTATATTGAGGGATCTTATACCCTTAAAATGAAGGTGTAAAGTCTAATATTCCTCAATTTTTTATTAAAGAGGCGTCATTGGTAGGACATTGTATTGCTGAAGGAATCATAATATTAAAGGGAGAAATGCATTTGAATTAATCCTGAACAAAATCATAAGGATTAGGATCAGCCTTGATTGTGTGTTCACTATTATATATGAATTTGATAGTGCAATGAAGAGTAGAAGGGACTACTTTTATAGAATTAATCCATGGTCTACCTAGAAAAAGGTTATAACTGAGATCATTGGGCATGACATGAATAGGAGTGGGTAAAGTCACAACCTACTTTGATAAGTAATATGACTATACCAAGTGACTCTCTAGGACATTCAAATCCGCAAACACAAAGAGGATCGAGTTGACCAATAGAATAATCCCAATTCATCTTTTCTAATAAGCCAATACAGTAAATGTTAAGTGTTGACCCATTATCAATTAAAGTACCTCTTATTTTTTGTCCATAGCTGCAAGGAGTAATATAAGGGGTGTCATCTTTCTTTTTAACCTCTCTAGAAGGCAATGCAATGTCCCCATGGGGGCTTCACTTAGTGAACTTGGGCTATAGCACGTGAATTCATGGTATACTAAAGAACCCCCCTATCTTTAAAAAATATTGCCCTAAACTCATTTTTTGTCAGCCCCTCCCAATACATAGCTTGAATTAAAAGCCCCCTATTTTCACCAAATATTGTATTTTTTCATTGCCCGATTTAAAAACCCCCCTATTTTAATCGATAAGCAATATATTGTGTAGACACCTAAAAGTTGCACAACAAATTAAGTGAATTTTATTCATTTAATTATCTCTATTAATTAAATTAAGATTTAATTAATATCCCTATTTCTCTAAATTAGCCTATTAATCAAATTAAATATTTGATTAAAATTTCCCTTCTTCTATCCTAGCCATTTAATTAAATTTACATTTAATTAAAATCTCCCTCATAGCCATTTAATTAAAATCCCCCCTCTAGCCATTTTAATTAAATATAGATTTAATTAAAACCCCTTTTGTATTTAAATAAATCTAAATTTATTTAAAAATCCCCCCACTTGAAAAATCCTACAAATGCAAGTTGCAACCAACAATAAAAATAAATCAATTTTATTTTAATTAAATCTTATTTTCCCTCACCCACTTGCAAAATCCACATCTCCCACTTGCCTCCTAATCATTCTTCTAGAACCCATCTAATCTTAATCAATTAGCCTCGTCAACTCCTAATCATGGCCTTTTCCTAAATTTGAGGAGGTCACTTCTCAAATTTGGAGGAAAGTCTTCTAAAAGCAATAAAAGCTTTATCCATTTAACAAGCTAACTTGTTGAGTTCCCCAAATTTGGAAGGACTCTTACAAATTTGTCCTCAAAGTCTTCATAACCATTAATGGCTAACTAAACCTTCTTGCATGGTTAAATAATTTCTCTCTAACTTAACCCTCATCTAACCCAAGGGTCTCATCAAGCATTCATGGCTTTAACCTTGGTTATCCTATTATCCCTTGTACAAGAGTTTACCCCTTGGGTAAAGGCTTTATCCATTGGCTATCCACTAACCTAACCATAACCTTACCTCCTAAGGTAATCTTCATGTCTTCTCAAGCATTTAATGCTTCTTACATCTCCTCTCAAGCCCTCTCAAGGTGACATTTGTCAACTTAAGATTGGACTGAATCCCTCACATGGATTAAGTAACTTTCAATCCTATCCCTTGTTGAGATTATTCAATCTCAACCCTCCATTACTCTATTTTCCCTATAAATAAAGCTCTCATTCTTCATTATCCACATATATCGAGTCTTTTGTGCATAAAACTTATAGTCATTTTGTAGGTTAAGGATCTCTCTTTGTCATCTTCAAAGCATCAAGCATTCATATTAATGAATTTTAGTTTCATTTAGCTTAGATGCATATATTTTCTTATCTTAATTAACTCATATAGAATCATCTTAGCTTTCAATTTGGAACTCATCTAAATCTTAATCATCTAGTTTTGTATTTCATCTTCATCATCTCATCTTATCATTCACTAAGATCCTGGTTGCATTCCATTTAGATCTTAGAATCATTTAAATCTCATTCTTTAGGTTGTCATCTTAAAGAATCAAGTGCTCTTCCAAGCTGAGAGCCACCTTGGATCTTGAAGATCCTTGGAGATAGAGGAACATGGAATGATTTTAAAGAGTTTAGATTCATTTAACTTTGTTTTGTTTGGATTTCTAATCTCTAATGCGATGTTTCATGTGCATGTTTGAATTATTTTCTAAGATATAATGGAGTTTCTGAACAAGATTAGATTCCTTGGGTATGTGCAAGATCATGATGGGCCAAAAAGTGGCAATATTGTAACTAAAGTCCCGATTGATAGGCTGATTTAAAAATATCTACAACTTTCAAACGGTATCACATTTTTTGAAGCCATAACATGTGTCACATTCTATTCTTTGTAAACTATAGGATTAAATAAAATAAAATTAAATTTCATAAATTTTTGAACAAGTTATGGTGGCCATACATACGACTTTTTATATTTAAAAAAAGTTGTAGTAAAAAATTCATAATTAATTATTTATTTCCAAAAAAAAAAAAAATGTGTCACATTTGGACATGAGTCTCCTACTTATATCTATGATCTTATATAAAAAAATATGATTTGATTGTGGTTAGGGTGGTCAGACAGACACCCGCTTCTTATCATTTTCCTGAAATTTTAGTACTACTACATTGAAATGTCAAATTTTCATCAAATAGATTTACATTTTTCCAAAACACATCTAGTAGCCTAGGAACTAAATTCAATTTGCAACAAATTCTATTCTTACATATTTTTGAAATAATGTTGGTAACTTATTCAAATTTTTATGTCAAGTTGCCTAACTTTGTTTTCTTAATTTTCATTGCCACTTAGGGGTTTGTTTGGCCCACCATGATCCTGCACATACCCCCTTATCAACTTGAATCTTAGGATGAGTGGGGGAAGGAAGATAAGTGATAAGAATATTGGGATCTTTCTTGTTGATTTTGATGTTATATGTGTGAGGCACTTCAATACCATATTCTTGTGCTAGTTTCCTTTCCATATCATTTCTTTCACATATATATTTTGCAACTCTTAAGAGATAGCTAGGAGGTCTCTTGGTTTCTTAGAATCAATCATAGATTGGCTTGGTGGTTAAATGGCATATTGAACTATTTTAGACATCTCGTAACTAGCTGCATGAATAGTATTGACCTGATCAAGCTCTTTGTTCTGCAAGGATTCATCTTTAGAAGGGAGAGCATCAAGAAAATTGCTAATAATTTCATCCTCTTGTTCCAAGGTATCTCTATGGGTAAGATAAACTTTGGGAGAAGGATTAACACTATCTATCAATTCTTCATTTTTATAAGGGAGGTCATTAAGTTGAATGGAAGGTAATACATCACTAGGAGAAGTAGGTATGTAATCATTCTCTTGCACAAAGTTATCTTCATGAGGGAAGGACTTTTTAGGAGAAGGATAAACATCATCCTTCAAATATTCCTCCTTGAGAGGGACATTGTGGATAGAACTTTTAATAATCTATTCTTAAACTAAAATGTCCTTGTTATGGAGAGGATCTTGGGGAGAGAGTGTAAAGTGGAAAATTTGGGGCTTAGCAAATCCACCACTTGGAAAGGAGAATTCACTAGGTCAATTTTCTATTGGAGGACTTTAAATTCAAAAGAGGGGGATGAATCCACTAGATCCAATCCTAAATGATACAAGGACTAAATACTAAGTATATTTATTGTCTTTGGAATCTGTTTGACCCTCTTTTGTAAGTTAAATAAGTAAAGTGCTAAAATTAAAGACAAAGTAAGTAGAAATAGTGAGCCACAGATTTGAGATTTCATCATGCACTTGGATCTGAGACGTTTGAGATGATTTGGAGCTGCTCTATGAAATCTGCAAAAAGTTGTAGGGACCGTGTCTCCGAACCAGGCCACTATTGGCATTTGCATGAAGATTGCATTAATGATATGTTATGTTGTCATTGATGTCAATTAACCGGTAATAATATTGTTGTAATATTATTTTGTAACCAGTAGGATGAGCTAGTGAAGGAAACTATAACCGGTAGGAAGATTTTTTTGAGTGAATTGGTATTACTATATATTGGAGAGTTGAACTGGTAACCAATAAACCCTACCTGTTGATTTGATAAACCGTAACCGATTAAGTTTGGTGAATTGGTTATATTGGTTTATGATCTGATGATGAGAGGTAATGATTATGACATGTATGATTATTGTATGAAGACAATTTCAAGTGATTCTGGCAAGTTGATGTAATGGTTTTTGTCTAGGGAATGAGAAAGTATACTGCATATAATGCAAAGCACGTGATGAGTTACTAAGATCGATGAAGCAGTGATCAAGGAGCGATCAAGGTTTTCTTGACTGATGTGCAGAGATTTCTATGTAATCCAACGGTCATACTTGAACCGACTTGTTTTTAATCTCTATGAAAATTATATTTTTGTTGTGTTACTGACCTAATTGATTTGTTTGTAAGGTCAATGGGTTGTTTAGTTTCAGAGTTAGCAAAGTTTTAGTTGAGTGTGTGGCTGCCTAAATGGATGATGTTTCTGTAGTTTGAGTGAAGGCAGATATGAGCATGAAAAGGATTTGATCAAGCAAGTGTAGTGCTATTCAAACAGATCAGCAAACTCCTATCATTTTCTAACAATTACAATAGAATTGAAAACCCCTAACCAGGTAAGCTCTAACAAGATTGGTGCTATTCAAATCCTCTAACCATGTGATGCATTAGCTTGGATTTCAAATCCTATATCGAGGTTACTCTTTACATGGTATTTCTTCTAACAAGGTAATGTAGTCAATCCCTTAACTAGGTGGTCCCTAATAGGATCTATTCTTAATAGGACTTTTGTAAAGCTTTAACAGGCTAGGCTCCTAATAGGGCGAACTTCAGAAGAGTTTAGATAGTTATCTTGTGAGTCTCATCTCACCGTGGTTTTTCCCATTTGCGTTTCCACATCAAAAACATTTGTGTCAAGTGGTGAATGTTTTTGTGGTTATGTTCTTATGGTTGATTTACTTGACTACTTTGATAAGTCATGATAACTAGAAGCATTGAGAAATGAATTCCGTTGACTTATGAAAAAGCATTTGGATGTTTATGAGTTTGAAGTTGTTTACTGTTAATTTGTTGTAACAGTCAACCAGTTTATCTTATGAGTTTTTATCTTGACAATGATATTACATTGATAGTTCTAAGTTTACCTTGAGAGATTGATTTTGAGATTGGTGAAGTTAGTATCAGTTTTTATATCTACTGATTCACCTCCCCCTCTCAGTAGTTGACTGGATTCTTCTTCTTTCATCATACCTTCAGTCACCCTCCTATCGATCTTTCAAAATTTACATGCATCGAAAAAGGGTTTTTCCATCCTTGCAAATAAAGCTTAACTCTAGAAGTACAACTGTGCACATGATTCCTACACACAGAAAGAAGAAGAAAGGGGTTGGGAATATGGGTTTGCCTAAGTCAAACCCCAGTTTGGAATCAACCTTGAAAGAAATATTGCAAATTCTTGAAATAAATTATGGAAAGGTATACCTTAAAATCTACAATAGATGATGATGATGCTTTGCATCTTAGATGTAATCACATATGTTGTATTAAATGACATGAATATGACAAAACCCTAACACACACACATGCTTACAAATGAATGATGTAATGTTTCTCAAATGGATAGATGAAGAATATGTAGCCTTGAGGAATGCTAGATGATGAATGCTTGATGCTTGAATGCTTGAGATCCAATTCTGTCTCCATGAATGTATATTGTGTGTTATTCCAAAAGAGAGGGGAAGACTTCCTTATATACCTTCCCATCATCAAACATTTAATTTTTAGACATAGGTCGACATGTGGAAGTAATTTCCTACTCATTTTTGAGATAGGGCCTAGGAGCCAAAATAGGGGCCAATTAGGGAGGACAAGTGCATGACACCTTGGTTCTAATGAGGACCAGGGCATGGTGCCCTATTCCTACCCCAAATTGGGACAAGGAGAAGGGGTTGTCCAAGTTGTAAGATAAAAAATAAAGTTTGGTTGCATAGTAGAGGCATAAATGGGTCCCAATCAAGCATGGGAATGAGACCGATAAGGTGAGGGCCCAAAATACAGTCAAAATTGCAAGGGGTGCAATTTTAGGATGCTACATTTAACCCCCATTTTAGTAGAAGTATGAGCTTACGCAAATACTCATGTTAAAGTAGAAGGAGATGAGGAATGAAAAGCAAAATAACAAAGAGTATAAGATATCACTAATAGTGAGGGACTAAGCCCCCAATCTTAGGATCTTAACTCACTCAAACATATGCAAGGGCACACAAAACAAGACAAAAAAAAAAAGACAAATAAAGACAAAAAGACAAAGGAAAAGACACAAAGGCACATAAGACCCAAAAGATAAAAAAAAAAAAACCTCAAGTCAACTAGCCAATGAGACCTCAATATAAAAGTGTATCAATAACTAATATAAATATTGAAAATGCCATCTCATAAATACAAATGATGACATAAAAGAGAAAAGCAAGGATCATCCATGAACTATCAATAGGAAAACTATGAGTTCATGAGAGGAAGAGGAGAGAACATGAATACACTCTAGATGTGTTTATCCAGGTAATCCATGAGAAGAATGATGAGAGAGGGAATGGGTTGCTCGCCCCTAGATTTTTTTTATCTAGGTGATCAGAAAGGACATGAACAACTCACCCCTAGATGCTTTAATCTAGGTCATCCATGTGGGGAGTGTAAGGAAGTTAAGTAGTGGAACAACTTCCTACACTAAGCTTGAGAGGAGGGTAATGCAAAAACTTTTACAGATCATCATAATAGTTATAGAAAACATAAATAGATATAATAAAATTCAAACCATAACATGGTGATTTACGTGGGGAAAACCCTTTTGGGAGAAAAACCCCACACTCAAAAAGTCGCCCAATATATTATTCAACAATCAAAACAGATTACAATATACTTGCAGACCAATCTCTTTGCAGGAGTACCACTAACTAGAGATTCAGAGATAACTCAATAGCCATAAAACTCTTACACACAATGTCTATCTCACACACCTCATATATAGGAGCTACAATACAAGAAACTGCCAAACGATATTACAAAACCATGGGCTAAAACCACCCAATAAGGTGTAGGCGACCTTATCTCCCTTCTAGATACCCTATGATGTGTGTCTCTCCCTGGTTAGAATAATTGGTGGACAACTAAGAGGGGGGGGATGAATTTGTTGTGAACAGATTATATTAATCAAACCACTTTATAACCTTTAACCAAAGCACATAAACATAAATATTAAATACCAGAATAGAAGAAACAAATACCGATAAGAAATAAAACATAAGAACGAAACATAGAATCAACACAATGCAACCATACCACATAACACCATGATTTGTACGTGGAAAACCCAGTAAAGGGAAAAACCACAGTGGGAAGCCTACCCACAGTTAGATGATACTTTTGCAGAAAGTATGTGATACAATAAGGGGCCCGTACATGCAGGGAGGCACACTATCTAGAGCGTACTACTCATTACAAAGTAGTCTCATTGACTATAGAGAGGTTATAACCACCTCAATATAATTGGGCAACAATCCAAAAGAATGAACTGCCAATGATAGCATCTACCATGCCTCATTATAGTCCTAGTTAAGCTCAATACCAGAGGCCTTTGACCTCTTACATAAACCTAATTCAATCACCTATGATCGACCAAATCTCCTTTGCATATGATATTTCATTCCATGACCATTACCACCACGATCTTTAATCAGATCTTACATCAATTTACACAAACCCTAAGGCCTAAACCAATTAGGTCGGCCACCTAAAAGATATTACAATAAGATCATTACATACATCCACATTACAATGATATACCATGTCGGATTTAGACCAAAACAACATTAACCAATCCATAAATCATCCCAGTAACATGTAGAGAACACATAACATGATACCGGTTCATAACCTGGACCCAAATAGATTCACCATGCCAAAGCAATGTCTCCAATTAGTCGAGGCATGAACAAAGATAACCTTGTACGTGCATCCTGAATTCCATCTAGAAGTCGCACCAACACCACTTATGCATACTGTCAAAGATTCTTAGTGTAGGCTCTACCAATAAAACCTTAAACCCTTACTGGTATAGGCTTACTAGAGTGTATGATAGCATCCGATCATCAAGTCTATACCAACTGACCAAAACATACTCCAGAAAAATCAAACCAAACATATTCCATTGATCCAAACATGTCGGTAGTATCCAACTGGTAGTCCTTTCTATCAGTAACACTAGTTCTTCTATCTGTAACCAAATTTTTTTCTGTAGGTAACCAATCATAATAGTTAGTGTTGACATCAATGAAACACATAATCAATTCCTTCATATTGCCAACAATCTCCCCCTTTGGAATTAATGGCAATACTAGATGTAAAAAATAAAACATCTAAGTGCCAAGAATCGCCAAAAATTTCTCATAGAAGATATAACAATGAAAAACTGAAAAAATCCCAGCAACTCCCTCTGAGGAGTGGAGTCCAATCTGAAACTGATCTGAATCTCTCTCCCATATGACATATTATGACATTATTTTTCACATATAACTCTCCACCTTTGACATCAATGCCAAAGATATGACATAGATATCAAAATCTTGTGAATCTCAAAGCTGACTACTCCCCCTGAGTACTAGCACTAGTACACCAATCTGGAGAAAAGGATAAAGCTGATGATGCATATTGGACTGATGCTCTGCTCCATCAGTTATGTTTTTGTTGGAGGGGTAGATACCCCTAACCTATCTCTCAAATATTCAAATGATTCCTTAGACAACGGTTTAGTGAATATATCTGCAATCTGCTCTTTAGTGTTCACATAAACCAATTTGACTTCCTTTTGCTCCACCTTTTCTTTCAGAAAGTTATATTTTATTGATACAAATACTAGAATACCATAAGCCATATTTTGTTGTTCCTTACAAATACTAGAATATCCTCTTTACTGCACATTCATGATTTTATTTAGGATTACTTTGATATCTTGAAACAATACTTACTACATTCATAATATCTAGTCTAGTCTAAGTTAGATATAACAAGCCACTAATCATAGACTTATACCTTGTCGAATTTACCGATGTAGATGTGTCTTTGATAGATAATTTCTCACTTGTCACCATAGGAGTACTTACCGGTTTGGAATTATCCATACCAAAATTCTTCAACAATTCCCTTAGATACTTAGTTTGACAGATAAAAGTGCCTTTCTTAGTTTGAGTAATCTGCAAACCTAAGAAAAATCTCATCTCACCAATCATAGACATTTCAAATTAATTCTTCATATTCTTAGAGAATTTCATGCACAATTTATCTTCACCTCCAAAAGTGATATCATCAACAAATACTTCAATAATCAAAATATCATCATTAGTGATCTTGTAATATAAATTACCATTAGCACTACCTTTGGTAAAACCAAGCTTCAAAAGATATTTATCCAACCTTTCATACCAAGCTCTAGGAGCTTGTTTCAATCCATATTATGCTTTCTTTAACTTGCAAACAATATTTTTGTCATCTGTAAGTGAAAATCCATCATTCTGCTTAATGTATACTTCTTCCTCAAGTTCACAATTCAAAAATGCACATTTAACATCCATTTGATAGACCTTATAGTTCTTGTATGCTGCATAGGCAAGAAATAGTCTAACACCTTCAATTCTAGCTACTGGTGCAAATGTCTCACCATAATCAATTCCTTCCATTTGAGAATATCTTTTACAAACCAGTCTAGCCTTGTTTCTTACAACTTGACCATCCTCATTTAGATTATTTCTAAAAACCCATTTAGTTCTAATAACATTCTTATTTTTAGGCCGGGGAACTAAAGTCCAAGTCTTATTCTTCTCTATCTGATCTAATTCATCTTCCATAGCCTTTAACCAATATTCATCTTTACAAGCTTCAATAACAAATGCTGGTTCAATTTGAGAAAAAAAGACATACCTCTTCATTTGCTAGTCTTATTCTTGTCATAACTCCCTTGTTCATGTCTCCAATGATTTGATCTTCGAAATGATTTAATCTTACATACTTTGGTGTCTGCTGAACTTCAGGTTCTCTGTCCTGATCATTAGTCACAGTTGAATTTTGTGATTGTATTGGTGTAACTGTCTCAGTGACTTGTACTGATTGAGGCATTGTTGGATCAGTTATGATGACTTTCATTGTCGGTTCTTTGTCATATGATATAGATTGATCTCTGTATTGCTCATCCACTTTCACATTTGTGCTCTCCACAATTTTCTGTAATCTTTTGTTATAGCATCTATATGCTTTGCTCCGAATTGAATATCCAATAAATATCCCTTCATCACATCTAGGATCAAACTTCCAAATCAAATCATCCCCTTTGATGTAACATTTACTTCCAAAAATTCTAAAATATTTAATAGTAGGTGTATGTCCAAACCATAATTTATAAGGAGTCTTACCGGTTTCACCTTTGATATGAATTTTGTTGAATGTGTAGACTGTTGTACTCACTACTTCTCTCCAGTAGATGTAAGGCAATTTGGCTTCCATCATCATGGTTTTTGTTGCATCCAAAATGGTTCTATTCTTCCTTTCCACTACTCCATTCTGCTGAGGAGTCCAGGGTGAAGATAATTGTCTCCTAATTCCATTTATATCACAAAAACTATTAAATTCATGAAATGTGAACTCACCGCCTTGATTTGATCTTAGACATTTGATTTTTAATCCTATTTCTATTTCCACCTTTGCTTTAAATATCTTGAATTTCTCAAAAGCTTCAGACTTCTCCCTTAGAAAAGTCACCCACATCATTATAGAATAATCATCAATAATTAGCATGAAGTACCTATCACATTGAAAGCTTATGGTCATTGTTGGACCACATAAGTCAGTATGAATCAAATCAAGCACATCATTATATTAATCACGTATTCTCTTAAAATAAGTTCTAACTTGCTTTCCCAATTGACATTTCTTACATACCGGAATATGAGGCTTTATAATCTTAGGTATATCTCTAACTGTCTTTGTTGAACTGATCTTAACAATACAATCAAAATTAACATGACACAACCTCTTATGCCATAACCAACTCTCATCAATATGAGAAATCAAACATGTCTTATCACTGGTGTTCAAGTGAAATATATTACCTCTAGTCTGAGTACTGGTTGCAATCTCCAAACTATTTTTGTTAATGATTTTGTATTTTCCATCTTTGAAGTGAAGTTGGAATCCCTTATCCACCAATTGACAAACACTTAAAAGATTATGCTTTAAACCTTCTACATAGTAGACATTATCAGTATTATGCTTGCCATCCAGAGAAATAATACCTTTACCTTTGATCATACATGCTTTTTCATCCTAAAATCTGACTTGACCGCCATTGTATTCTTGTAGGAATAGAAATTTTCTTTTATCTCTAGTCATATGATGTGAGCATCCACTATCAATTACCCATTCATCCTTGTCTTCAACTTTTTCTACTAGGGCCTTTTCTTCATTCTTGATAATCGATTCCATTTCATCTTCCTTTAAAGCATAAAACACCCATTCCTTTCCACTACCAGATCCACTAGCAGAGTCTCCTACTGGTTCATCCTCTGGGTCATCACTTACTCCTTCCTCATCCGCTATGTAGCATAGTTTGTTTTTCTTGAATTTGTATTTGTTTTGATTAGGCTTAAATAATTTCTTAACTCTTTCTTCAAATATTTCATTCCTTTCAGGACATCCAGACGCAAAATGACCAATCTTATTACATGCAAAACGTTTAAAAGGTGTTTTTCCTTCATACTTACTTCTCGTCGGTCCTTTAGGTACTCTTCTAGCAAATAGGGCTTTAAGTTGCTCAAATTCTTCATCCTCTTTCCCCATATCTTCCAATTCTTTTGCATATAGGGCTTTCCAATCACTTTTGTTGATGGATGATGATGATGAAAAGCAGGGTCAAATTTTGTAGCTCCAGAGGGTCCAAATTCTTCAAGCTCAAAAGCAGATAATTTCTCAATCAGAATGTCTCTGTTAACTGAAGTGTTTGCCATTGTTCTCAATTCATTAATTGCAGTAGCTTTCATCTTGTAAGCTGGTGGTAGGGCTCTCAAAACTTTAGAAACTATTTCATCTTCATGCAGAGATCCTCCACAACATTTAATTCCCATGACAATCTCATTTACTCTTTCCATAAATGTAGCAATTCTTTCATTATCTTCCATCTTCAAGTTCTCATATCTTACCCAGTAACCATCAAGTTTAGCAATTTTGACAGTAGGGTCACCTTCATTAAAAGTTTTTAATTTATTCCACATAACATTTGTAGATGATTTATCAGTTAATCTCATGATTTGCTAATCAATGAGTGCACACAAGAGGGCTTCTCTAGCTCTACAATCATTTTCAATATTTTTATCCAAGTCTGTTGGAGCAAGATTCCCAGATGCCTAATCATAAGGTGTATATCCTTTCTTAGTGATCTCCCAAATATCTTTTCCAAGACATCTAAGATGAGTCTACATTCAAATTTTCCATATCCCATAGTTTGTTCCATTAAGCTTAGGGATTTCTCTTCTGAAAATAGTTGCCGATGGATTTTAATTATTACCTGCCATAGGATCTACCTCAAGTGGTTAAGCTTCTGCAAAAGAGGACCAAAGCTTTGATACGAATTGTTAAAATAACCAGTGAACCATTGAGAGGGGGGGTGAATCAGTTGTCAATAGATTAAATTAATCAAACCACTTTATAACCTTTAACTAGAGCACATAAACATTAAATACTAGAATATCATAAACAAATACCGGTAAGCAATAAAACATAAGAATGAACAGAGAATCAACACAATGCAACCATACCACATAACACCATGATTTGCATGTGGAAAACCCGTTAAAGGGAAAAACCATGGTGGGAAGCCTACCCACAGTCAGATGATACTTCTATAGAAAGTATGTGATACAATAGGCACACTGCCTAGAGCGTACTGTTCATTACAAAGGAGTCTAACTAACTACAAAGAGGTTATAACCACTTGAATATAATTGGACAACAATCCAGAAGAATGAACTACCAATGATAGCATCTATCATGCCTAATTATAGTCCCGGTTAAGCTCAATACTGGAGGCCTTTGACCTCTTACATAAACCCAATTCGATCAACTATGATCGACCAAATCTCCTTCGCATATGATTTTTCATTCCATGACCATTACCACCATGATATACAATGAGAACTTACATCAATTTATACAAACCCTAAGGCCTAAACCAATTAGGTCAGCCACCTAAAAGATATTATAATAAGATCATTACATACATCCACATTACAATGATATACCATATTGGCTTCAGACCAAAACAACATTAACCAGTCCATAAATCATCCTAGTAATGTGTAGAGAACACGTAACATGATACCAGTCCATAACTTGGACCCAAATAGATTCACCACACCAAAGAGATGTCTCTAATCAGTCGAGGCATGAACAAAGATCACCTTCTACATCCTGAATTCCATCTAGAAGCCGCACCAACACCACTTATGCATCCTGTCAAAGATTCTCAGTAAAAGCTCTCTCGATAAAACCTTAAACCCTTATCGGTATAGGCTTACTAGAGTGTATGATAGCATCGGATCATGAAGTCAATACCAAATGACCAAAAAATGCTCTAGAAACATCAAACCAAACATATTCCATTGATCCAAACATGTCGGTAGTATCCAACTTATAGTCCCTTCTGCCAGTAACACTAGTTCTTCTACCGCTAACCAAAATTTGTCTACCGATAACCAATCATAACAACTAGTATTAACATCAATGACAAAACATCAATGCAACACATAATCAATTCCTTCATATTTCCAACATCCCTTTTATAGCTCATTTATGTGTCCAATGTATTTTATATTTCCTATTTCAGTACAAACTTCTGGAGGCCATAACTTGAGAACCATGTGTCCTATTGACGAACCGTTTGAGGTGTCGGAAAGATCGCAAAGTGATATATTGCCTTGTAAAATGATATTCTATTTATTCCCACTTTTTAGGGCATCTTGGGGCCTCTAAATTCTTCAAAATCAAATTTAAACCTTTCATTCGACCGCTCCAAAACAAAAAATTTAATATCTTCAGAACTAGTTGTGATCTTGCGACGTAACTTTACTAGAATGCTTATCTAGCCAACCAGAAGCTTCGGGGAGAATTTTGTACCATTTAATGCTCAAATGAAAACTTACTATAAATAGTAACTTCATGTAAATGCAAGGTTGAGACACCATTTTCCCAACAGGGAGGAGAGTAAGAATAGTGTAGTTGTTTTTAGCTAGTTCCACCCTTCCTCATGCGTGTGTGCAAGTGATGTTTTGTTTCAAGTGTATAGCACCATGTGTAAGATTCTTTGCTCTATTTTTGAGTGTTCTTCAAATTTTTTAAGACATGTAATGTAAATGTAAATTCCAAGGGGTGATTGTGTGTGTGTGTAAATGCTAAGTGTCAAACATACATGTCTGGTTTCAAGGCCATCCTATTTAAGACTTTGCTATTTTTGCTGATGTGTAACCCTATCTAAGACATATATCAAATGTTGTGTCTAGTTTTGAGTGTGAAGCATCTCTCTCTAATACTTTTAATTCAGGTTCTGAGAATGAACACCTTGTTTAAGTCATGTAAAAATGATATGCAAGAGTTATAGTACAATATGGTACAAAGGGAATGATATGGGTGCCCCCCCTTAAGATGTCAACATAGTTCCATGTTGATGTCTTAAGGAAGATAGAGACAAAGATACCTTACCTTATATTAGATAGTTCAAATAACCAAAAGATAACTGAGAGGGAGGGGTGCTAAATCAGTTGTCACAGATTACCAGAACATTTAGCAATTAAAAATTTAATACTGGAACCCAAAACATTAATACCAAAATTATTAAACTAAATATTTGAATAGCAGTTAAACCAATTAAGCATAAACAATAATCAGAGATTAAATACCATCCACATGACACAAATATTTATATGTGGAAAACCTGGTAAAGGGAAAAACCATGGTGGGAAGCCTACCCACAGTCAGATAATACTTCTGTAGTAAGTATGTGAATTACAATTTAGGGGTCTGAACTTGCAGGAAGGCCAACAACCTAAAGCGCACTTCTCATCATAAAAGGAGTCTCACTAACTAAATAGAAAGCCAGAATACAATATGGAAGAAGGAATGAACTACAAAGATAACATCTCCTATACCTGAGTATAGTTCTAGTTAAGCTCAATACCAGAGGACTAAATCCTCTACATAAACCCAATTCGATCTCCAATGATCGACCAAATGCTCTACCTGAAAGATATTACATTATTTGCACATTACACATCTATATCCCATTCCTATATCCTAATTCTCATGATGATCTACAATGAGATCTTACATCATATATATACAAATCCTCAACCATAAACAATCAGGTCATCCACCAAATAATAAACCAAATACATAATTACAAAAAATATTGGCCTTAGATTAAACAAATAATATCCAACACATAAGACATCCTAGAAACACATCAAGAGGTCTAATCCACACATTACATTAAGCTGGTCCATAACCTAGATCAACTAGGACCCAATATAGGTCCACACGCTAAAGCAATGATCTCCATCCACCAAGTCTCAAACATGATCACCAACAACATCCTGAATCTTCACCAGAAGTTGCACCAACACCACTTATGCATATCATCAAAGATCTTCAACAAAATCTCTTCCAATGAAACCCTCACCAGAATCACAAGCCAAGCTTCCAAGTAGATAGGATAACATCCGATCACCAGACCAAAACCAACTGTCTGGATATGAACATGAGTATCATGAATAATCCAATTCCATAACCAAATCATACTGAAGCATATCAAATTATGTTGGATTCAAACCAACTAGAAAACACTCAACCTACTGGGACCAGAAGGGTGTCGGTAAAGCATCCAAAAGCTATTTTTGACATCAATGACAAATAGGATAGCATATGATCACTAGACCAAAACCAATTGACTAAATATGAACATGAGTAAGCCAATTCCATAACCAAATCATACCAGAGCATACCGGATCATGCCGGATCCAAACCAACCAGAAACCACTCAATGTACCAGGACCAAAAGGGTGCTAATAAAGCATCCAAAATAGCTAGTGTTGCCATCAATAACAAAACATCAATGCAACACATAATCAATTCCTCCAAATGGCCAACAATATCCCCCTTTGGTATTGATGGAAACACTAGATGTGAAAAACATCTAAGTACCAAGAAATGCTAAACAAGTCTCCCCCAATAGAAGACAACTAACAATCTCCTGCATAAAGATATAGCAATGAAGTTCTGAAACAAAGACCAAACTCCCCTTGTGAATGATATCTATGTAAAGCTCTGAATTATAGATATATCTCTCCCCCTAATGTATACAACTCCTTAAGTTTTTCTTTTTCACATCAATATCTATCCCCCTTTGACATCAATGCTAGAAATCTAACAAAATTATGAAAGTAAAAACATAAACCACTGAATCACAAAGCTAACTACTCCTCTTGAGTAGTAGCATCCCCACATTAGTGCTGAGATGAAAAATATTTCTTATAATGCATACCGGAATAATGCGAAAAAGCATCAATCAGTTCTTTGTCGAAGGGGTAAAAACCCCTAACCTGTCTCTCAGGTACTCAAATGGTTCTTTAGGTGGGGGAACCAAAGTCCATGTGTTATTCTTCTCAATCTGATCTAATTCTTCTTCCATAGCTTTCAACCAATATTCATCTTTACATGCCTCACTTTTTGATACTGGTTCAACTTGAGAAATTAAACATACCTCATTAGTTTCTTGTCTTCTTCTTGTCATCACTCCATTGTTCTTATCCCCAATGATCTAATCTTCTAAATGATTCAATCTCACATACCTAAGAGTGTTCTGACTCTATGTTTCTCTTCCTGGTTCTTCAGTTACTGTAGAATTTTTTGATACTATCGGAATAACTGGTTCAACACTCTATTCTAGTAAATGATAAGTTGATATTTTGTCATGTTTTTATCATCAGAACTCTTAAGTTTTTGGCATCTTCTGGTTTTCATAGTAGTAGTGATGTATTGTAAATTGACTATATGTATTCCATGTGTTAAGCCTGAACTTATGAAATCATGTTTGAACTTTGCCGGTTTATTCTTGTAGCCATGCCATTTATTCGTGCAACTATGTGATTTGTTCCTGTTGCCATGTAGATTATTTAGGGTAATATCATATGTGAATTAATAGATGTGTTAATTAAATAAAATGCGTATGTATGTCCTTGTATGTTATTTCTTTTGTAGTGCAGGTAATAAATGATGTTGCGGTGGATATTCTCCTATCGTGCCTAATGAAGGAAGGATTACGTAAGAGATAACTGAAGATCAAACTAAAGAGGAGTTGAGTAAGTGCAAGGTACGACATAGGCAGAGTAGTCAAGTGACACTACCAATGTCTAACTTCAGTGGGCATTGAATTTGCAAACACCACCACAGCATGCAAAGACTGTGGTTCGGTTTAGATCCACATTTCATGTAGCATAGCTCCAGTTATCTTCTTTATCGGTCAATCATCCGCCTCTTCTTTTGGGCGTGATTTGTGTTGTCTATTGTAGTTGATTTCCCTTTAATAATAAGCTCTTCTTTTTCTCTGAAGTGAGACAGAAGAGAAAAGAATAGAGCAGAGGATTTTTGATAATCATTCTTGAGTTTCTTTTCAAAATATGTAATCACTTTCAGGAAGCAATGAATAAATTTATGTTGTTCTGATCTGTTAAGTGTAGTTTTCGGGAAGCCTGGTATCACTCACCAAGGGGGCCCACTTGGTGAGTGATCTGGCATGTTTATTAAAATTAGTTTTCTTTCTTTAGTCATAGTAGAAGTTCTTGCTTAGACTGTTTTAGAATGCATTAACTTTGGTTTACCAGTACACAATTTTATAATGCTTTTCATTTTATAAATCAAGAAAATCCTTTAAACGGTTAGATACTGATTCACCCCCCCTCTCAGTATCTTTGGGAATCCTAATAATTGGTATCAGAGCTTGGTCCTCTATTTTCAAAATCCTAACAACTTGAGAAAGATTATGACACCGGTAGAGATGGAAAACTTGAGGAAGCAATTGGAAACATCTCTTTCAGACTATGATGTAGAAAAGTTAAAGAATATGAAACTTGAAGATGATCTAAAGGCTGCATAGGAAATCATTCAAGGACTTCAAGGAAATCTCACTATTTCAAGGAACAAAAGAAGAGAACTTTCTGAAAAGATGCAGAGTGATGATGATGAGAAAGAAACTCTTAATGACCTTGTGAATAAACTGAGACAAGAAAATAGTACAATGAAGAATGAGATGCAAGATATGACCATGAGATTTTGTAAAGACATTGAAGATAGAAAGAAGAATGAAGATGACTTGGTTAGAAGACTAAATGATGCTGGAAATGAAAACACAAGACTCAGTCATGAAAATGATATGTTGAAGACAGATTTGATGCATACACAAAATGACACAAATGAACTCATGAGATAGAAAGGAATCTTGGAGAATGAACTGGCTACTACAAATCAACACAAAGAGAAATTTAAGAAAGCTCAGAGGAATTTGATAACATGTTGAAGAATCAAAAACCTAATGGAGATACAAATGGCCTTGGCTTTGAAGTTGGTGAAAGCTCCGGTACTGCAAACAATCATGATCATAGTAAACCAGTAAGACAACCTAATGCTTACAAATTCAATGGAAAATGCTTTAACTGTAACAAGTATGGTCATAGAGAAAATCAATGTAGATCTAGAAACTATCAGAACACCAATGCACCCACTGGTCAATGCTCTAAATGCAGTAAGATTGGTCATAATTCAGAAAATTGCAGAATGAATGTAAGATGTTATCTTTGTGGAAGATTTGGACACTTATCTAATCAATGCAGAACACATACTGACATAGGATATGGAAAAGCAATTCAGAAAAATGATGTGACTTATTTTTGAATAAGGAAAATCAGGTTTTAAGGGACCCAAAACCCACTTACAATATGAAAGACGAGCAAGAAAGTAAAAAGAGAAGATAAGACCAAGAAAAAATAGCTACAAAAGACCAGCACAAAAACCAACAGCTATGACAAAAGGACAACAAAGAGCCAACAAGAAATTGGCATCCAAAACCCAGCATTACATTTCAAATGAAAACTTTTATAGACTCCTCAACATTTTGAACCAAAAGTATCATGGCCTTAGCAGCTTCTCTCAGATCATTTCTCTCCTGTTTCAGCTGGATGTCTTTCATTTTGTTCTCCACATAACTGGTGGTCTGCCTGGTCCTTCGCCTAGAGATTTGATGGGTGGAGCTAGAGGTCGGTACATCTTCAATGATTACCAAGTTCTTATCCTGATTTTTCCTCTCTAAGTGATCCACCAAGCCATTCATATTATGTGATGAAACTCTTAAGACCTCAAGATTGTGGTTCATGAAGCTTTTCAAAGCCTTCTTAGTTTGAGCAACCCGAGTGATGATGTTATCTTTATCCTCCTTAGCCTTTTCTTTTACAATTCTGATAACATCCTGCAGATGTTTCAAATCCCCTTTTATCAGGTCTTTTTCCAACCAGTCCTGCATCGCAATTTCCTCCTTAGCTTCACTAGTTTCCTCCTTAGCTTCACTAGTTTCCATCTCCTCACTCTTTTTCCCCGAATTTGTTTCCTTAATCAAATTGTGTATCTTATTTTCTAGGTCCTTGTGTTTGCTTTGAATGCTTGTTATGTTGTCAATAACCCACTTTTGGAGATTGAAAGACTCCAGTGTGCAATTTCGGGTAGTATTCAAAATAGTGTTCGTCGAATCCCTACCTTGCTCAGTGCTCATGGATTTAGGGTTGTCTTCCTCCATAGAGTTCGGGGAAACATTCCTGCTGGGGTAGGTAGTAGGAGATGTTGTCTTTCTTGGCAAGCCAAGCCTTCTCATCCTCAGATTTTGGGAAGTTTTTAATCGCTTCAGCAGCATACTTCCAGTCTCTATAGAATTTAATGCCCTCCTTCTGAAGACCCATGACCTCCGCAACCAGATCCTCATCAATATTCCAAGTCTCCCCAAACAAGGTAACTCTATTACTGTTTTAGCCCCTAGCAAAGCCATGAGACACCAAATTTCTACTTCCATGCAACTTTTCCATATAGTTGGTGAATCCATATCTATGAAGCCTTCTCCACAGTTTCCACTCACTCTTCCAGTTTTCACAACCAGAGGGCTCATTCCTGTTTAAGTTACCTCCCATATTGAACAAAAAGTTGAAGTACCCAAAGGTGTATCTCACAATCTACAAATTTAACCACAAGTTCTTGTGCAAAATTCTAGAATAACAGAATAGAGTCCCATCCATGGTTTTAAAGATAATAATAATGGCCACACAAAACTGACACTTATTATTATAATCTCCATCACACATATGATCATAAAAATGATGCCTAAAAGCAATCATTAACTGACAATTCATTTGCCCCCAAACTCTGTCTTTGATATCCGGACCCCAAAAGATAATCATGATTTTAAATTGACCCATTGATGCGATCAAATAATAATTGCTCTCTAACATCCCTTTTACAATGGGTCTCTCCGATATATTTAACCTTCACCTCTAAATTGACCCCTTCATTAGCTAAGAGGTCCGCAACCTTATTGCCTTCCCTTAGAGTGTGAGTTATGAGAATACTAACATAGTCATTTAATAACTTTTTAGCACTTTCAACTAAATTAGTAATATTCCAAGATACAGAACTAGTACCTTTAAGAGCCTGGATGATGTTGAGGGAGTCCCCTTCCAACCAAATTTTTTAAAATTTGAATCCTTGAGCAAGCTGGAGGCTTTTTAGCATAGCTTGAGCTTCAGCCACATGATTATTTTGGACCCCAAAAGGAGAAGCAATAGTAGCAATATAGACACCTTGAGAATTTCTGATGACTCCTCCACCACCGGACTTCCCAGGGTTGCCTTTAGCCGCCCCATCAAAATTCACCTTTATCAATACATGATCAGGAAATCGCCAAACAATATTATCTCTCCTATTCTTATTGTCATATCTGCAAACTTTATGGATTAAGTTCCATTCAGTAAGGATGCCTTTTTCAATTTCATTCATATTAGTAAAAAACCATTGTTTATTGTTCCTGTGAGGAATATTTATGTTTTCTTTTATAGCCCTGCAAACTTTTTCAAAGACCAGCTGAGAGGTGCACTCAGCTTCCCTAAATATTCTATTATTTCTCTCTTTCTAGATTTCCCAGCAAGTCATGGGGAGGATTAGGGACCAAAGGTTCTTGATAAGAGGAAATTTGGTGGGGAAGGTCCATTGCCAAATAATTTCCTTGAGACTCTTGTGCATGACCCAATCAACTTTCCAATTCACCGAAAACTTACTCCAGATTTCCCAAGTGAAGGAGCAATGGAAAAACAGATGATCAACTAATTCTTCCTCTTTCTAGCATAACTCACACCTGTTAGGGAACATAAAACCTCTTCAGAACATGTTGTCAATAGTAAGGATCCTATTGTGAGTAGCAAGCCAAAGGAACATATTGACTTTAGGGATAAGAATTTTGTTCCAAACTTTGCCCCATATAGGGTTACTGATTTGAGTGAAAGTGTTTTTGTAGGTAGAAGCAACCGTAAAGTCACCTCTAGGATTACTCTTTCAGAGGAAAACATCATCATAATCTTTGTTAATAGAAAAGGACAATAGCTCCTGTTGGAGCAGGGAAAATCCAGCGCATATAACATCAAGCCTAACCCATTTGTTCTCCTTCCAGTAGTCACACACCATAGGCCCAAACCTCCTTTTACATTCCTCAATAAATTGATTGCTGCCTTGATCAAAGAGAGGTTCATTGTTCATCCAAGGATCCTCCCAGAACCTTATTTTGTCACCTTTTCCAAGGACCCATCCAGCTCCAGCTTTGGCCACTTTTATGGATTTGATAATACTATTCCAAATGAAGGACCCAACATGGATGTCTTTAGAGTTGAGGAGATCCTAGAGAGGCTGATTCTGAATATATTTGTCAAACTAGATCCCATTCCAATCTTTCTTAATATCATAAGTTCTCCATATTTGTTTAGCAAGGAGAGCTTTATTAAAAGTTTTTAGAGCTTTAATACCAAGCCCTCCTTTTCTCTTTGGTTTACACACTTTGTCCCAAGCATCCAAGGATAGTCTCTTTTTTTCTTCAACCCCTGACCAGAGAAATCTCTTCTGGATTCTTTCTAATGCTTCAATAAATTTAGCCAGGATACCAAATAGACTGAGAGCATATACAGGGAGATTCTGGAGAGTAGCTTGAAGAAGCTGCAACTTTCCATCTTGAGATAAAATGGATCCTTTCTAGCAAGCCAGTTTTTTGTTGAGTTTGTCAATTAGCATATTCCAGAAGGAGTTTGGGGGAGCTAATCCCAAGGGGAGATCCAGATAAGTGGAGGGGAGCATTTCCACCTTGCAACCAATAATTTTAGCAATTCTCTGTTGTCTTATGATAGGAGTGTTCATGAAGTATATAGCTAATTTGTCCCAATTGACTTGCTAGATAGTAGCCAAAGAATAAGAATTAAGAGCACCTTTAAAGGCAGCAACCTCCCCAACAGAAGAATATCCCATTAAGATAGTATCATCAACAAACTATTGGTGAGAACAAAAAACATTAGTAGAGGAAGGTTGAAGACCTTTGATAATTTTTATTCACTTTCATTTTTTGGATCAGTTTGCTCATGCTCTCCGCCAAGATGGTGAAAAGAATAGGAGATATGGGATCTCCTTGTCTGAGTCCCCTTGACGATTTAAAGAATTTAGTAGGAGATCCATTAATGAGAATTGAAAACATAGGAGTGGAGATCAACTCTCTGATAATTTTGATTATCTTCTCATCAAATCCAAAAGCCTCCATGTTTCTGAAAAGAACTTGCCAATCCACTCTATCATAAGCTTTTACTAGATCCAACTTTATTAGAAATCCTTCTTTATTGGTAGCATTGAGGGAGTGAATATTCTCATGCACAAGAATGATAGAGTCCAAAATCTGCTTGCTAGGAACAATACCTTTTTTCTCCTTGGAGATGATGAAGGGGAGGACAGCCAAAATTCTAGAAGTCAAAACTTTAGATAAGATCTTATAGGAGTTACATAGACTTATTGGCCTAAATTTTCCCATTGAAACTGCCCCAGCCACCTTAGGAATTAAGGCAATAAAAGTGGAGTTGATTTCCTTAAGGATTCTTCTTGAACCAAAAAATTCTTTTACCGCATTGACTATGTCTTTTTCCACAACATGTCAAAATTCCTAGAAGAAAAACATAGGGAAGCCATCAAGTCTCGGAGCCTTATCCCCTTGAAAGGACAAGATAGCTTTTTTAATTTCCTCAGTAGAGGGGATAGTAGAAAGTGCCTTATTCTGATTAGGATTAATAATCTTGGGGATGATGTCATCTAGATCTTGTTGTTGGGTATAATCAATATCCTTGCTACCGGTGAGGAGCTGAGAAAAGAAACTAATAGCTTCATCCCTAATATCATCCTCATTAAGAAGAATTTTGTCCTCGGCAATTAATCTGGAAATTTTGTTCGCAACTTTATGTTTCAAAGAGGTCATGTGAAAAAATTTAGTGTTTCCATCCCCAGCCTCCAGCCAAATAGCCCTAGATCTTTGCCTCCAATAGATTTCCTCCCTAGAGATGATGTTGTGAAGTTTGACTAATACATCATCTTCCTTAGCTTTGGGATACTTTTTATAGCCATCTTTCTGTATAGAGTTTTGGATCTGTTCTAATTCCTCCTTCAACTTTTTCTTTGAGTCAAAAATATCACCAAAGACCTTCTTGTTCCGTATCTTAATGTTATCTTTGATGTTTCTAAGTTTTTTAGCAACTTTATACATAGTTGTTCCATTCACATCAATATTCCACTAGTTGGCAATGGATTTTTCAAGAGAGGGGTGAGAAATCCACATTTTCTCAAATTGGAAAGGGAAACTATGTTTACTCTTAATGGACTCAATTCTATTGACAACTGACAAGGAGCATCTATGAGAAAGAATCCAATCATTAGTAACAAGGGATCTAACAAGTCTTACCTGAATGAGGTCTTCACCATCCTTGCGATTAGACCAGGTGTAAGAAGCTCCAGTTAGATCCATATCAATAAGAGCATTGACATTGATGAAGTCCATCAAATCAGATCTGTTGTCTAGTTGGGCTTGAGTTCCTCTAGATTTATCAGTACCTTGCAGAGGAGTATTGAAATCTCCCATCAACAACCAACTTTTCTTAGGGAAAGACCTTCTTTTCTGCTAGATTTTATCCCAAAATTTGCTCCTAGCAGATTTGGAATTAGGGGCATAGATATTTGTGACCACCCATTCCTTTCCTTCATAGATGCTTTTAACTTTCATGGATATAATGTTATCATCTTCATCAATCATTTCTCCTAAAATAGTTTTCTTGTTCCAGAAAATAGTCACCCCACTAGATGCCCCGTTCGAGCTACTACCATAGACCCCTCCACTTTTAAAGAAGTTTAAATTCTCCACTTTCTCCTTACTCATTTTGGTTTCCTGAACCAAGATAATATCCAGCTTATGGTCTCAAATGAGATTCCGTAATATATCCTATTTATTGAGACCATTTAGGCCTCTGATGTTCCATGATATTACCTTCATTTGGAAAACTGGGGGTAGGATTCCTATATAGTTCGCTTCCTTCCATCAGCTATGTTTTTCTTGCTCTCCTGATCCTTGTGCCATTTCATGGTTTTACATCCCTGCGGAGATTTGGAGACACCAATATCAGCCTTGGACCTAGTCCTAGTTTTCACCCCATTAGGGCATCCTGCCTTCTTGTTTTTCTTTTTTCCATTCCCTGTTATTTCTCCCTCATGCTCATCTCTGGGCTCATCTTGCATGTTACTCCACAGTTCTCCTCTTTTCTAGGATGATGTGGGCATATCAACTCCAATATTCTGGAATAACGCATTTAGATTAACCTTAGGCGATCCAAACTTGTTCTTCCTTCCAAGTTTTATTTCATGTCCTTCAAATTCATTTAGGCACTCTTCATCTCTTTTTGTTGTTGAAACTTGAGGGGCCTCATGATGAGTTTCGGTGACATTCTCAATCTCACCTTCTTCAAGAATCTCTTCACTGATAGCATTCTCTTCCTCCTGAGCCTGTAGAGCCTCAAAAGTATTGTTTGTTTTGATCTCAAACTCACTGATTTCATTCTTTTTATCTTCCTTCAATGGGGGAGTCTTAAGAGGGTCATTTATATCTCCTTCTGATAAGTCTAGTATGTTACCAAGAATTCCACTTCTTCCTTCCACTTTACTAACTTCCTTACTATTATTCTTTTCTTTCCAAACCTGTTTATGGGGATTTTTAACCGTCATAGGTTTTTTAGGTTACTAGGGCAAGCCTTAGCCCAGTGACCAGCTTTTTTACAAGAAAAGCACACAAAGGGGAGGGACTCAAACTCTATTGTCTGTTCCCATAATCTAATTTTGGAACTTATATCAATAGAACTAGGAAGATCCATCTTCTGCGAAATATTGACACAAATGTGCGCATAAACCAACCTCTTTTGAGCTGCAGCCATTGGATCTATCACAACAAGCTCCCCAAAGGAGTTTGCAATTCCTGAGAAAACATCCTCAACCTAGAATTCTAGTAGCAAGCTAGGTAGCCTTACCCAGACTGGAGTAGATTCAAAGAAAGAGTCATTGAGTTCCATATTAGGAGACCATTTTCTCATAGATAGGGAAGATTTACCAAACATCCAAGGACCACTGCTTAATGTTGCTTCCATATCTTCCCCCCAAGAGAAGGAAAAAATGAAAAAACCTCTAGACAGGGCCAAAATATCAACCTAACCATTCATCCTCCATTTTCTCTTAACAAAAACCTAACATCCTCAATATTGGGTCGTGGTCCAACAAACTTCCCCACCAGAGAGAAAGCCATTAAAGAAATGCTATGATCGATAACCAAATCTGGAACCGCAATAGCAAGTTTACCCATTTTTCTATCAGAGATGTCTTTCACAAAGGGAAATGATGATTTTCCAGTCGGTTTTCCAGTTGGTTTATTTACAAAAAGACTACTCCAGGGTTTGAGGGCTTTCACCTCCGTGATCTCTTTTGAGTCAACTTTCATAGCCTCGGGACCCAATTTTGGAGAATCTATCATCTTTTTGTGGTCAGGAGGAGGTTCCTATTGCTGTGGGTCCCCATCTGGTCTCCCATTCTCATCATCCATCACTTGTTCTTGAGCTACAGAGGCAGCAGAATCAGAGGACCTAGCCTCATTGTTCCCTCCATTTCTAGAATTCAAATTTCCCCCCTCTGCTTCTGTTGTTCCCTCCATTGTTTTTGGTAGTCAACCTATCTTGATGAAAGAGAAATTACAAACAATTTCTTGAATAAATAATGTGACTTGTTATGCTTGTAACAAGATTGGACATATTGCAAAATTTTGTAGAAGTAAGGCATCACCAACAAACAACAAAGGACCACTTGAAAGGTAAAGAGAAGGTTGATGAAGTAAAGCAAGAATTCTCAAAATAATGGATCAGGAAGTCAGATCATAATGTTAGTGAAGCTATTCCTTCACTAGTAGAACTGAGTATCAGTCCACAGTAGGAGATCCTTCATCTAATGAAAGAAAAACCTTTTGGGGGTACGACAATAAACTGTAGAACATGCAAATTTACCCTCGGTTGATGGTGAGAAGTTGGATTACTTCTTTACCAATAGATGAGTTAAGTTTTGACTTAACCGACATGCATTAAATGTGGTAGTAAAAGGAAATAACATTATAAAGCAAGTGTTTTGGCTCTTTTCTCACTCACCGAGCATTCAAATCTCCAGTGAGCGTGAAAATCCTGAGTGAAGGCATCCACAACGAAAAGTGAAGAAAATCATCCAAGCAAATCATCCTAAAATAAGATTAAGGTATTTATAACAATGGCTTCTTCCTCTACACCTGAATTTATTGCAAACCCTAATGTGATTGAATTTATTAAGTTCCCTAGACCCGTGTTCAAACTTATTCCCGAAATTGCAAAGAAAGATGATACCCTAGGAGCATTTTCGAAAATACCTAAGGGAGTAGTTTATGTAGAAGATCCTAGAATGTATATACATTGTCATATTGAGGAACTAGGAGATGATGAAATTAAGAACATGTACAGGACTGTAATTTGTGATGAAAATGGAAATCCTAGGCTTTGTGGACATTCTCAATATCCCTAATTTTCCTAAGGATGTGATAAGGATTGTGCTAAGCAGAGTACATGGGGAGTTCTTTTGGTTGGATTCCATCCATAAGATTACCAAAGAGGCAGTTAAGGCAGTGACAGGCTTAGCTTCCACTGGTAGCAGGCCTGATAAAACTAGAAAGGTTCCAAATGACACTATGATGACCCTAAGCGGCACAACATTTGATAAAAGATCCCTAAGAGTCAATGATGTGAAGGACATCAATGTTAGATTTGCTAGTATGATTCTTGGTTATAAGGCTACACATGCAAATAGACTAAACTCTGTTTCCAGCTTATGTATCAAAAGTGCATATGACATGGTGAATAACAATGCAAGAATTGATGTATGTGAATGGCTAAAAGATGAATTGATAGACAACTTGAAGAAAATCAAAGGTGATAAGAAAGGAACTTTCAGATTTGGCAACCTGCTTGTGTGTTTAATGTTGTACATTACCAAGGAAGTACCCGATATTTGTAGGAAAGACTCTGGTTTTGATATATCGGTAGGAAAACAACTTCTAGACATACTGAACAACATGGGAGATAATAGGGAGAAAAACATAAATGAATATTTTCAAACTTTGAAAGAAAAGATGAAGACAAGAATAAGGCTATCTCAAGCAATTGTTGATAAGTATCAAAAAGAGATATGCTTTGTGATCAAGAAAGATGAAATTTGGATGGAGGCAGTTTTCCCTAGGACTATTTGGGTCACAGAGATGGGATATGAAGCAGATGACAACACAGTTGAAACCTATGCAAAAGCCCTCTTAGAAGCCCCTAAGGAACCGAAAGAGAAAGTATTTGGCAATGTTGAAACCATAGAAAGCAAAATCCAATCTGAGAAAAGAATCAAGAAAACTGAATAGATAGTGAGGAAGGGAACAAGACAAGCAAAAGCAATAAAAGATGTATTAAACAAAACTAGTATTAAGGAGAGTGAGTTGGAAGGACTACAACCGGAAGCACATCTTTCATCGATTGCAACTTATTCTGACAGTGATATACCGACTGAGTTCAAAAGGGTAGAAAGAAAACCCTCATAGATATCCTCACCTACACCCAGAAGGACAAGACAAAAGCAACAGGCAGTTAGGCCTCTGGCTAAGAAGTTAACCCCAAAGAAAAGAAAAGTGAAACAAGTTATTCCTCCTATTGACAAACTTCTGAATGAGATAATTGAGGATGGGAAATTGAAAAAAATTAGCAAGTTGTATAACACACTCTCAAATGATGAAAAAGAGAGCATAGAAAATAGTGTAATCTTACAGTTAGACATCTATAAGAAATTTTTGATGGGGATTATAGATGAAATACCTAATGACTTGTACAGAAGATTAGAAGCTAGAAGGGTAGCTATTGTGGAATTAGATAAAAAGATAAAAATAGAGAAACTACTTGCAGTTCACCCAGTGAACTCCATAAAAGAGATGGATGAATTAATCAGTGAGGCCAACCAGATAGTATTTTCAACTGGTCATCGACATGTTGCACTAATGACAGGCAGAGTAAATGAAATATCAAAAGAAACTGCAGATCAGTGGGATATATATTTTGTTGAGAAAGAAAAACAAGAAGAGCTTAAAAGACCAAAGACTATTAGAGTCTACCAAAAAGATAAGGATAAGGGGAAAGGTAAGGTAGGTGGACCTGCAAGCATAAAGATAACTGATAACTTGCCCCCACCTCTTTCTGATACTCCACCAATATAAACTGTTGACACACAACCGGCAATGGAGAGTATAGAAACACCATATGAGGATACAAATCCTAATTCTGAGGTGTTATACACAATGAATATTGACACACATGAAGTCAATATTGTGGTAGACAAGGAAACAACTAACAAAAGAGATGTGGAAATTGAGCCACCAGCAGGAAATATTGGAGTTGAAAACATTGGAATTGGGGAAGAACAACAAACTGAAAAATCAAATGAACCCCTGGACACAAGAAAGGCAGAGACCATAGGTGTGCATACTGATGCATCTACTGAGCCACTGGCAAATACTAAAACTGGAAAATCTACTGAGTCACTAGCAGTAGATAGTACAGAGGTAAACAAAGCAAAATCGGCAGTGGACTCCATAGTAAAATCTTCAGAGGCACAAACAGAGAAACCATCAGGAGAGGAAACTGAGAAACTGGTATAACAACAGGTCCATATTGAGAAAAACATTGAGAAACAAGCAAAGCAATAGGCTCCCTCACAGAAAGTGCCACCAACCACATCTGACAAGCCTAAGCCTTTGGTAGTAGAAATGCAAACTCAAACTGATCCTCTAGAGAAAGAGGAAAGCAAAGCTATCACTACCACCGGTGGACTACATATTGCAAAAATAGTTGGATAGTCATCCAGAACATCCATGACTAAATTTAGGCCAACAAATGTAACAAAGGTACTATTTGATTCAATAAATAAAATAACAGAGTGCAATGCACAAGCTTATAAGGCTATAGATGACACTTTACCAATTTTGAAGATGATAGCTCCAAAGTGAAACATAGAAAATAAAGATTCTTTGAGCCAATTAGACACATTGTCTAACTATATAACCAATAACCTAATAACACTAGATTAGATAAATGAAGACACCTTCAGAGAGAAAATGAATAAGGAAAAGGAAAAATTCTTTGAGGAAACAATCAAGAAGAATAAGGAACACATGGAAACCTTATTACCGGTACTTAGTAGAACAATTTTAGATTTTAAGAAACTATACAGAGATACATGTAAGACTAACCTTTTGATAGAGGACATAGATTCAGAAATCAACAAAGCACAAAAAGAAATAAACAATATTGTTCACAATTTAATAGGATCATCAGATTCATTATCCATAGTTGAAAAGGAAATTGTAGTTTTTGAAGAGAAAATTGAAAAACTGGAAAAAGATAAAGAAAGAATAAAATATAAGGCAAAGGATTTGAAGTGCAAACTAGGTCCTAAACTGGATAACCTCATCTCCTTGAGAAAGGCTCTGGTTCTAGGACTTAAGACACCAGAAGAGGAAATGCACACACTCACCGGTACAATTCAGAGAACAGAAGTAGCAATAAAGGACAGTAAGACGTTTAGCAACAATCTAAATTTTGCATTGGCAGACATCTATCAGATTGTAACCCACCGGTTATAGGGAACTAGTCATGAACTCCACTCAACTAACATTGAATGATAGTCTTTGTCATTGATGCCAAAGGGGGAGTAGTTGAGGATGAGAAAAAGGATAACATAAGAGATCATCTACTCAGGGGAAAAACTCAATTTTGAAGTGGATAGTTTTGGTATGACAAATTGTGGACAACACTTTTTGATTTACTTTTTGGCTTTCTCTCATGAGTGTTGCCATCAATGCCAAAAGGGGAGATTGTTGGCAAATGCACACTCTAGTGAGAAATTGTAAGTGATTGAAGGTATTGTCATTGATGGAAACCTTACAATCATATGACTCTAGCAAGCACCGACACCGACAGACTCTACATCGACATACATTCACCGGCATCGAAAAGATTGATTACCGGCACCCTGGTCGACAGGATTTTGTTTATTGCAAATTGTAATTAATTGTAATATCTTTTTGTAAGGTGACAAGGCATATCATAATAAGGCTCATATATAAGTATGAGATCTTGTAGAACATTTGGAATAGGATAAGTGATAGATATTATGTGCAAATATTCAAGCAGACTGTAAAGTAAGGTTTATGATTATTGCAGAGCTTAAACCAGTACTGGATCTGGCATAGCAGATGCCCTTTTGTAGCAGTATGTCATCTTGGATTTGTATAATCCATTTTTGTAAGTTAGTGTGACTTCTTTTTTAATTGAGCGGTGAGCTCTAGGCACTTGGCCTTCCTGCATGTGCAGGCCCCTATTGTAACAACAATATTCACTTATTGGCCAGTAAGCGAATATTGTGGGTCACAAATCCCACCAAGGTTTTTCCCACACCGGGTTTCCTCGTTAAAAATATTGTGTTATGGTGTGCTTTCTATGTTGTGTTTATTGCTCTTATTTACTGCATTAACTTTGGTTTACCGGTCCACAGTTTTAGAATGCTTTTCATTTTATAAATCAAGAAAATCCTTTAACTGGTTAGATACTGATTCACCCCCCCCTCTCAGTATCTTTGGGAATCCTAACACCGGTGTGTTCGTTAAAATTAGTTTTCTTTCTTTAGCCAGAGTAGAAGTTCTTGCTTAGACTATTCTTGTAGCCACTGGAAACAGATCCACTGACTGATCCTGCAGCCAAGCCAGAACAGAGTAATTTTTTTTTTATCCATATTAGATCTTTCCAGCATTGCTTTTATGAATTTATGTAGAAGTTTTTCCTGTAGCCTTTCCATAGTTTCCATTCTTGTTTTCCTTTTCTGCATAGTGTTAGTTGCTGTAGTAATGTAGAATAGCTATTGTGGGAACTTAGTGCATATATAGTGCAGACCCATTTCAATTATTACGTCCCTGAGTTGACAATCAAATGAGCACTAGCCATCAAAATAGTGACTTTACCAAATTAATGTCCAAACTTTGGGTTGAGACTTCAATTAGAGTTATTATTCTTATTGTTGGGGTAGATAGTAAAGGTGCTACTAATTTAGATATAATCATTTTCACTGCCAGTTCCTTCTCATAAACTCTGATTTGACCTCTATTAAGCTAATCCACTTTGACATTAGCACTTTCCATAATTCTCTACAATATTTTGTTATAACATCTATATGCCTTGCTTTCATTAGAGTAACCAAGAAATATGCCTTCATCACATCTAGGATCAAATTTGCCAATGGTATCATCTCTCCTGATATAACATTTACTACCAAAGATTCTGAAATACTTAACTATAGGTGTATTGCCAAACCATAATTCATAAGGTGTCTTATCAATTTCTCCTTTGATATGTACTCTATTGAATGTATAAATTGTTGTGTTCACTGCTTCTCTCCAGTAGATATGAGGTAGACTAGCTTCCATCATCATTGTTCTAGCAACATCCAAGATAGTTTTGTTCTTCCTTTCCACAACTCCATTCTGCTAAGGTGTCTGGGGAGCACAAAATTATCTCCTTATACCATGCTTCTCACAAAAGTTATTAAACTCACTAGATGTGAATTCTTCACCATGATCTGACCTCAAACATTTTATCTTCAATCCTATCTTAGTTTTCACTTCAGCATTAATTATTTTAAACTTTTTAAATGCCTCGTATTTCTCCCTTAGAAAAGTAACCCACATCATTCTATAATAATCATCAATGATTAGCATGAAATATCTATCACCTTGAAAACTTTTAACTCTAGTAGGGCCACACAAATCAGTATGAATAAGATCAAGAACATCATTATATTTATCTTGTATACTCCTAAAAGATGTTCTGACCTGTTTACCCATATGGCATTCTTTACATATCGGATTATAGGGCTTCACAATCTTAGGTATATCTCTAACTGCCTTAGTTGAACTTATCTTCACAATGAAATCAAAATTCACATGACACAACCTTTTATGCCATAGGCAACTCTCATCAATTTGTGCAATCAAACATGTCTTCTCCCCAAAATTCAAATGAAATATATTACCTTTTGTCTATGTACCAGTTGCAATCTCCGAACCAGATCTGTTAATGATTTTGCATTTTCCATCCTTGAATTGTAATTGAAATCCCTTATCCACCAATTTTCCTACACTCAAAAGATTATGCCTTAAACCTTTAACATAATAAACATTATCAGTATTGTTCTTACCATCCAATGACATAGTTCCTTTTCCTTTGATCATACATGTTTTGTCATCACCATCAATTTATTGCAAAGATAGAAGCTTCCCTTTATGTCTAGTCATATGATGTGAACAACCACTATCAATTACCCATTCATCATTGTCTTAAATTTTAGCAACAAGTGTCTTCTCTTCAGGTAAATTCTCTTCTAGTGCCAGAACATCGTCCTTGATAGCCAATAACACCCATTCCTTTCCATTGTTGGAACCACTAGCAGAGTCTTCTATTGGTTCATGATCATAATCAGTAATGCCTTCCTCATTTTCTATGTAGCATTATTTGTCCTTGTTTTTCCTATACTTATACTTGTTTTGATATCTAGGGTTAGGCTTAAAATATATTCTAACTCTTTTTTCGAATCTTGAATTCCTTTCAAGACATCTAGATGCAAAATGACCAATCGTATTACATGCAAAACATTTAAAGGGTTATTTTCCTTCATACTTACTTCCTAGTAGTCCTTTAGGTACTCTTCTAAAAAATAGTTCTTCAAGTTGCTCAAACTCATCATCTTCTATCTTCATATCATCCAATTCCTTTGCATATAAATCTTTCCAATCTTTCTTACTGATTGCTGATGCAGATGCATGAAAAGAAGGTTCAATCTTCATAGCTCGAGAAGGTCCAAATTCTTCAAGCTCAAAAGTAGATAATTTCCCAATCAAGGTATCTCTATTGACAGATGTATTATCCATTGTTCTCAACTCATTAATAGCAGTAGCCTTCATCTTGTAATCCGGTGGTAGGGCTCTCAAAACTTTAGAAACAATTTCATCTTCAGTTAGAGTTCCACCACAACATTGAATTCTCATAACAATCTCATTTACCATTTCCATGAATAGAGTAATCCTTTCATCTTCTTCCATCTTTAGGTTTTCATATCTCACTCGGTAATCGTCAAGTTTACCAATCTTCATTGTAGGGTCACCTTCATTAAGAGTCTCTAACTATAGCCTTTCCAAATGATTTGTCAGTCAATCCCATTATTTGTTGATCAGAAAGTGCACACAAGAGGGCTTCTCTTTCTCTACAATAATTCTCAAGCTCCTTATCTAGCTTTGTCGGAGCAGGATTGCCAGATGCTGGATTATGAGGTGTAACACCATTATGTGTGTTCTCTTAAATCTCCTTACCGAGAAATTTTAGATGAGTCTCCATCTGAATCTTCCATATTATGTAATTTGTTCCGTCAAGCCTAGGAATATCTCTCCGAAATATAGCTCCAAATGAACTAGATGAACTTGAACTATTAGTCACCATAGGATCTTCCTCAGGCGGTTAAGCTTTCTACAGAGAGGACCAAAGCTCTGATACAATTTGTTAGATAGTTCAAATAATTGGAAGACAATTGAGAGGGGGGCGGGGGGTGAATTAGTTGTCACAGATTACCAGAACATTTAGCAATTAAAAATTTAATACTGGAACCGAAAACATTAATACCAGAATGCTTAAACCAAATATCAGAATAGCAGTTAAACCAATTAAGTGTAAACAATAATCAGAAAATAAATACCATCCACATGACACCAAGATTTATATATGGAAAACCCGGTAGAGGGAAAAACCACGGTGGGAAGCCTACCCACAATCAAATAATACTTATGCAGTAAGTATGTGAATTACAATTGAGGGGCCTGCACTTGCAAGAAGGCCAATAGCCTAGAGTGCACTGCTCATCTCACTGACTACATAGAAATCCAGACTATAATCTGGAAGAAGGAATGAACTGCAAAGATAACATCTCCTATGCTTGAGTACAGTTCTAGTTAAGCTCAATACTAGAGGACTAAATCCTCTACAAAAACCCAATTTGATCTCCAATGATCGACCAAATCCTCTTCTTGAATGATATTGAATTATTTTCACATTACACATCCATATCCCATTCCTATATCCTAATTCCCATGATGATCTATAATGAGATCTTACATCATATATATACAAACCCTCGACTATAAACAATCAGGTCAGCCACCAAACAATAAACCAATTACATAATTACAAAAAATGTTGGCCTTAGACCAAACTAATAATGTCCAACACATAAGACATCCCAGAAACACATCAAGAGGTCTAATCCACATGTTCCATTAAGTCAGTCCATAACTTAGATCAATTGGAACCCGATATAGGTCCACACGCTAAAGCAATGATCTCCATCTACCAAGTCTCGAACATGATCACCAAAAACATCCTGAATCTCCACCAGAAATTGCACCAACACCACATATGCATATCATCAAATATCTTCAACAAAATCTCTATCGATGAAACCCTCACCGAAATCACAAGCCAAACTTTTAAGAAAATAGGATAGCATCCGATCACCATACCAAAACCAACTGACTGAATATGAACATGAGTATCATGAATAAGACAAATACATAACCAAATCATACCAGAGCATACTAGATCATGCCAGATTCAAACCAACCAGAAACCACTCAACCTATTGGGACCAGAAAGGTGTTGGTAGAGTATCCAAACAAGTTGTGTTGACATCAATGACAAAACATCAATGCAACACATAATCAATTCATCCGAATGGCCAATACCTCAACACAAAGGAGATATCCTTTAGGAAACAATGTCATAAATATAAGATAGAGAGGGTATACTCTTCAAGCTTGGATAAGATAGTTTAAAAAGAGATATCTTGCAACAAGTGTAAAGTAGATCCTTGGAGGAGAAGAGATCTTTTATCAAAATACATATACCTCCAAGAGGAGCTATCTTGAACAAACATAAAATTTTCTACCAAAAGAAGGGAAGTAGAACAAGAATTCATACCTTCCTCCTATTTCTAGGTTAAAGGATTCATGATGAAGGATGACACACTTTTGACCCAATGTGAGGGGTAAGTTTATGATAGACGTACATTGCCAAGTGGAGAAGAGGTTGTAGCCAAGGACTTACACCTCTTGTATAAGAGATAATCCTTGAGCAAACAATGACTTCACACAAGGAATGACATCCAATAATAAAGAAACTCCATTCCACAAAGGAAAAGTAGACCCTTAGAGGTGAGAGAGGGAGGAGAAATCAATCATTTCCCCTGAAGTGTAAGGACACTGCAAAGAATTACACAATCTTCTAAGGAGAGATTAGGCACAAGGAAAAGCACAATATACTCACATGAATATCCAATGCAAGAAAAGACATTAGTTTATGTAAAATGCATCTCAAAATAAGTGGTAATCTTCAAAGAGAGAGAGAGAGGGAAAGAAAGATCACATATTCCCCTAAGGAGGGATTATTCATAAGAAACATAACATTGCAAGAAATGATATCAACACATGAAAAATTCAACCCCTAAAGGACAAAGAGGAAAATTACACATCCTTTCAAGAGAAGTTATTCATAAGAGATGAGTCATTTCAAACAAAGAATAGGTCCTAACCAAGGAACAAAAATGTGCTCGCATGAAGGATTACTCTATGCAAGAAAGGACATCAAGTGTTGAATAATACTATGCAAAATTAGGGGTAATTTTCAAAGAGAAAGGAAAAGGGAGAAGAAGGTTCACAAAAGTTCTCTAAGGAGATATTATTCATAATAGATGCACCATTTAAAGCAAGGAATAGGTCCCATCTAAGGAACAAATATATGCTTTCATGAAGGATAATTCCATGCAAGAAATGACATCAAGTTATGAATAATGCAATCACGAAGAAAATAATGAAACCCTATAAAGAGGAGAGAAAGAGGGTAAATCATGTTGCTACCCCAAGATATTTGAAATTGATGAAGCACCACCTCTAATGAAAAAGAGCCCCCAATTAAGTTAACTTGTTATGTCATAGGGTGAGGAGCAACATGAGGGTGAAAGGAGTGCTAAGGCACTACCTTTTCACCTATAAAGAGAGTAATATCTATTGAAAGACATATACGAGCATGATCATATTGTTCTTGAAAAAATTCCTTACATTCTTTACACTTTCCAAGAGAATGAGAGTAATAATTATGAAAAAGATAATATAAATCACCTTTCTTATGCTTATAGTTGTAATTAGTTCTAATAAATGGAAAAACAATATTCTTATCATACTTCAATCTCCAAAAGATTCTAGTTGCTAATCTTTCTTGATCATTAATAGATGTAGGTTTATTATTTTGAGATTGAGGACAAGAGTTATTAGAAGAGAAAGGATCCATGATTTTGACTTTACCACTATCGATAAGTTCTTTTATTGAATTTTAAAAATCGAGACAATCATCAATGTGGTGATCATGGGTTTGATGAAATGAACAAAAAGGAGCTTTTGAAGAAGAAGCTATTTTGTGAGCACTAATGGCTTGTTGTCTTGCAAGATGATTTTTGAAGTCTTGAATCCTAACTTGAGTTCATCCATAGGAGATTTATTATCATTTCCTAAGCCTTTTGTAGTTATTTGTGCAGGAGGGTTTATAGATACTCAAATTCCTTGTTTAAATTTTCCAATTCCTTGTCCTCTAAAACCTTGTTTTGATATTATGTTGAAGCCACTCCTATAAGAATACTTTAATTGAGAAGGCAGGGGAACATTATAATAAATTTCTTTGAAGTTCGTAGTGTAAGGACATTTAGAAGGAATGAAAGGATTAGTAGATGAAGAAAGAATATCTTGTGGAGGACTTTCCTTTCTTTCATCATACATATCCTCTTTGGTAGATTGGGAAGGAAGATCCTTATCATCCAAGGCCCCATCTTTTCTTAATGTTATATGAATGAAATGCATGACATCATCTTCTCTACGAATGTTTTGATGTTTAAGATAGGCTCTAGGAGAATAAGGAGGATCTAGAGACATACAAACACCAATATTTTGATCTTGTCCCACTTGCACAAGGGTATGTATATGAGAAGAAGATGGGGCCATGTTGCTCTTCAATGTTTTCTCTCCATTAGAGAGATCATTGACATGAGTATTAGCTCTTTCTTCATTATTATTAGATAACCTAGGGGAGGTACAAGTATTAGTTTTCTCATTGTCATCTCTAGGATTAGGATCTACAAAAGATTTTAGGTGATCTATGTATGAAATGCATTTTCCCAAAAATATCACCATAGCATAACATATATGAAAAATGAAAGCTTTGAGATCTACTCTATCAAAAGGAATCAACTTGGAAATCCAAAAAGTGCAATATGTCCGAGTGCTATGAATGAAAATAAGTAACATGAAGTGAAAGAAGCCATTATCCAACACATGATTATAATAAATGTATGTAAAAAGCAATGTAATCATATGTAAAATAGAAAATAGATCAAGTCCATTAATTGCCATGATTAGTATTGAAATTTAAGTCCAAGCAAATTATTTGAAAATAAATTAGGATTTTATAAATAAAAACACTTAATTTATTTAAATTGATGAAATTCAAATTTGATTTTCTTTTTTTTAAGATGAAATTTGAAAATGATAATTTTAAAGTTGAGATTTGGACATTGGAATTTGAATAATTCAAAATTTTAGAAAAGTGATTATTCAATTTTTGAAAAATTATGCAACCTCCTAGGAAATTTAAATTTATAATTAGGGCCTTGAAAATAACCTCTTAATTTAAATTTAAAATTACCCACTAGAAGATTTGAATTTATCCAATAAAAAATTAATTTTAAAATAAGGGCTTTGTTAAATAACCTCTTAATTTTAAAATTTGAAATTTGAAATGTTGAAATTTGAGAATAGAAAGAATTAATTTAATTTTAAAAATTAGGGCTCTTTTAATTAACCTCTTAATTTTTTTTAAATTTAAATTTGAAATTGTCCACAAAAGAATTAAATTTAAAATTAGGGTCTTGTAAAAAAGAACCACTTAATTTAAATTTAAATTTGAAGATAGATCTAAGATTGGAATTTGAAATTTAGAAAAATGAAAAATGCACAAGATTTATTTAAATTTAGAAATTAGGGTTTCTTTAATTAACCACTTAATTTTAAAATTGAAATTTGATCCAAGGTTGCAATTTTGAATTTGAATTTGAATTTAGAAACTAAGTTTGAGTAGGGAAATTCAAAATTTAAACAACCCACAAGCTCAATTTAAAAATTTAAAATTAGTGTTTTTGAAATTAACCACTTAATTTTAAAAATTAATTGTGAAATTTGACTTGTAGATGAAAATTTGAATTTGCAAATTGAATGAAAGCTCAGATCTAAAATAATTAATCCAAATTATACAAATCACAAGCTCAATTTTGAATTTAAAAATGAGGGGTTTAGTGAAATTAACCTCTAAATTTAAAAATTTTCAAGGAAATCAAACTTGTAAATAAAAATTTTAATTTTAAATTGCATGCATTGAGATCTAAAACAATAAATTAGAACTAATGGTGTAAGGAGTCCGGTTCACCAAAATGTAAAGTGGAAAATTTTGGGCTTAGCAAATCCACTACTTGGAAAGGAGAATTCACTAAGTCAATTTTGTCTTGGAGGACTTTACATTCAAAAGAGGGGGGTGAATCCACTAGATCCAATCCTAAATGATACAAGGACTGAATACTAAGTAGATTGATTGCATTTGGAATGTGTTTGACCCTCTTATGTAAATTGTATAAGTAAAGTGCTGAAATTGAAGACAAAGTAAGTAGAAACAATGAGCTATAGATTCAAGATTTCATTGTGCACCTGGATCTGAGAAGTTTGAGATGATTCAGAGCTTCTCTGCGAAATGTGCCAAAAGTTGCAGGGACCATGTGTTCTGACCAAGTCGCCCTCCTATCATTCCTCTGAACTTTCTGCATGTCGAAAAGGGTTTTTCCATCCCTGCAAATAAAGCTCAACTTTGGAAGTATAGATGCACACCTTCTTCCTGCACATATAAAGAAGAAGGGGTTGGGAATAGGGGTTTTCCTAAGTCAAACACCAGTTTGGAATCAACCTTGAAAGAAATAATGCAAATGCTTGAAAAAAATGATGGAAAAGTATACCTTCTGATCCGTAACAGATGATGATGATGCTTTGCTTCTTAGATGTAATCACATATGTTGTATGGAATGGAATGAACATGACAAAACCCTAACACACACATGATTGCAAATGAATGGTGTAATGTTTCTCTAATGGATAGATGAAGAATATGTAGCCTTGAGGAATGCTAGATGATGAATGCTTGATGCTCAAACACATGAGATCCAATTCTTCCTTCATGAATGTGTATCATGTGTTATGCCAAATGAGATAGGTTGACATGGGGGATAATTTATTTCTCACTCATATTTGAGATAGGGCCCAATTAGGGAGGACAAGGGTGTGGCACCCTAGTCCTACCCTAAATTGGGATAGGGACAAGGGGTTGTGCAAGTTGTAAGATTAAAAAAGGAAGTTTGCTTGCATAGCAAAGGCATAAACAAGTACCAATCAAGCATGGGAATGAGACTGATAAGGTGACGGCCCAAAATGCAGTCAAAATTGCAAGGGGTGCAATTTTAGGATGCTACAGAGGGACCACCACAAGTGTAACTTGCATCTACTAAAGCATGTGTCATAGGTTGCAAACCACTCCCTCGGCCATGTATTACCGATTTAAAAACATTTACCAAGACTTTTAAGAAGTTGGAAGTGAAACATAAGATATGCATTAGGGCTCTTAAGATAGTAAATGTGAAACATAAGGCCTTTTTAAAATCTTTTAAGAAAGTGAATATGAAACATAGGACATTTTTCAAAACTTTTAAGAAAGAAAATGTTAAACATAAGATATATTTCAGAATTTTTAAGAAAGTGAATAAGAAATATAGAAAAGAGAAACATGCTTGAAATTTTTTATAAGTATGATTTAAGTGCATGGGAGTTATGTTTGCAAATATAAATCTATTGAAAACTATAGTGTCATAAATTGTCACTGAGCCAATTTACACCTCAAGTTTGTGACTCTACTTTAGCATGCCCTATCCTCATCACATTTATAGGTTTGTTTTATGCCTATTCTCAATTTATGAAGCCATAAAATCCCATTGGTGGGTCCCCTGGTGAGGAACCCCTTCCCCTTGAGCCTTATCTTGGTCCCTTTTGTATAAGGACCATGGCACTTAGTGCCATGTTCACTCTCAATGGGGCCCAAATATGTATTAGGGTAGGAGTTATATTTTCCTTGCGAGAATCGATCTCCATGGCTCCACATGACCATTTGAGGTCATCCTAATTAGTAATTTACCTAAAACCCCCTGTATAAAGACATTTGATCAACCTAATTTTATCTAACAATCCAAGCAATCAATTTCCTAGCACTCTTACATCTATGAAGAATTCATTATTAAGCATTTTTAGAGATCTTCAAAGCTACATATTCTTCAGTCAACCATTGTGGAGCAAAATTACATCATTATATGCAAGAACATGTGTGTGATTAAGGTTTTTTCATGTCCATGCCATTTCATACAACATATGTGATTACATTGAAATAACAAAGCATCATCATCAACAATTCTAGATTTGAGGTATATCTTTCCAATATTTATTTTAGTATTTGTATTATTTCATTCAAGATTAATTATTAAGTCAAGGTTTGACTTAGGCAAACCCCTATTCCCAACAATTTTCCCCTTTTCACTATGTGCGGGAACATGTATAGAGGTGTTTTTCAGAGGAATGACAAGATTCATAGAGAAGAACAAGTTCCTCTTTTGATGATAGCAAATTTGGAGGACTAGGGTGACCACCACAACGATCCAAAAAAATTAGGTTGATTTTTGGGGAGTAGATCCAAATCTTCATCTTCTGACCAAATCCATGTTGGTGTCTCTATACGATGATTGTAGCTAACTATTTATGCTTGATATCTTCCATATTCACCCATTTACCCTAATTTCAGCATTTTCAAAATTCAACTTAGAAAGAGGAATCAAAACCATAACAAAAGTGGAACCTAATTAGTATTTTAGAGCTTTCTTCCTAGGAGGGATTAAGCCTAGATCTATTAGGTACCCCCCTCTTTCAATGTAATGGTTAATTAAGAAAATATATTGGTTTTATTACATTTTATGGTGACACCCTAATTTACCCCCATTACATTTTGGTGCACCCAACTCCTTTCACCCTTATTTTTGACTTGTGTTCTTAGATCTTATTTATGAGCATTTTAATTTTGAAATTTGCACTCAATAGATTATATTTTTAATCAAATTACATAAATTTAGAGGTTAAATTCATAACAATCCTAATTTATTTTGATTAATTTGATTTGTGCGTTGCATAATTTGTAAGTTTTATATTTAGATATGATGTTAGACATTCATAGTGACACTTAATAGATTGTATTTATTTGCCATTTCACATATGGTCACATTTATTTTCACATATATAATTTATCATAATCATGTATTGGATAATGGTTTCTTTCACTTCACTTTACTTCTTTTCATTCATAACACTTTGACATTTTGTATATTTACAATTTAATCAATTAAATATCAAAGCTTTTATTCATGATGCATGTTGTATTTGTTGGAATGTTCTGATATCGACAGTAAATTGTGAGGGGGGGTGAATTAGTTTACTCACATGTAAAATAATTAATTCAATTATAAACCATATATCGGAGCACAACACAATGAAAGATATATCATGGAAGCACAATATGTATAAAACCAATATTTTGACATGGAAAACCCGGAAAGGGAAAAACCATGGTGAGAAACCCTACCCACAATTAGATGAATACTCTACAATAGTATTATAAATAATTACAATGGGGTTTGCACTTGCAGAAAGGCCAATAGCCTAGAGCGCACTGCTCATCATAAAGGGAAATCTAACTGAGTTACATAAACATCGAACTACAATCCAAAAAGAAATGAACTGTGAAAGTAGCATCTACTAATTCTTGATACAGTTTTGGTGAAGCACCGATGTCTGCTCTGCAATACAAAACCTTTCCAACCTTCACTTGAATGATATGAATTTATTCGCACATGATCCTTCTTGTGATAATGCAGACATAACCATCCATCCCATCGATATCCAAGTTACATGAATAAGTCACCAATAAATACATATCATCAGCCTTATTGACAAGGTCAGCTAAACCATAAACCCATAAACCCATAATTACCAAAATTATATCACACGATGCCACCGGACCAATATTATGATTTACATTACATAGAATAGACCTAAATAAAGTCTACAAACAATTATATCCACTGCAGATTCTGCTAAGACCAAAATCCAACACACTTCACCAACTGGTAGAAACCCTTAGTAAAATAACAAAAAGTTTAACCAGATTCAAATAGGACCATCATAACAAAACACCATCAAATGGAAAGTCACCAAATACTCGCAACATGATCAAGAAACACCTTCATCATGATAGGAACTGATTCTATAAGCCAGACCCAAAATCCACTGACCAAGTCACCAAATAATACATATCGGTAAAGCTAACCAGGATAGTAGAGGAAAACTAGTAAAGCCAAAAACTAGTCTGTACCGATAAATACCAAAACCGATCAAAACCAAAGAACCAAATCATGAACCAATAGAACATAGAAAGTATGTAACCAACCAGAATAAGAATCCAAAACCGAATCCAGAGATGTGATCATATCGGATCAGAATCACAACCAAAACTAAGAAGATCACGAAGACTAACTGGGATAGCTTCAACCAGGATAGTCTCCAACCAGGATACAATGTTGACATTAATAACAACACTTAACCAAATCTATTATATTTCCAATAATCTCCCCCTTTGGCATTGATGGCAACACTGAATGTGAAAAACATCCAAGTAATCTCCCTCAAAGATATGACTAATTTTCACATGAATACCACCTCTCCCCCTTTGACATCAATGATATGTTGGCAATTTGGAATAGTTGATTATGTGTTTCATTGATGTCAACACTAGCTTCTTTGGTTGTCTATTGGGTTCGGGTAGAGTGGTTGGACTTTGATGATGATCAGGAGATTTGTCTCTAGTATATTCTGATTGGTAGAATTGGTTTGGTTTAGTCATTCATGCTATTCAAATGTGTGTCACATTTAGTTGGTTTAGGATTTGGTGATCTAGAAGCTATCATATATTTTAGTAAGCCTTTTGGTTATTGGTAAGGGTTCTACTGACAAAGGTTCATTGAAGATCTTTTGATGGATTCAATAAGTGGTGTTGGTGCAACTTCTAGAATGTTTTTAGGATGCTGATGGTTATCGTGTTCATGTTCTAGTTGATTGGTGGTATTTCATTTGGCTTATGGTGACCTATTTTAGGTCTAGTCTTATTCTGCTAGGTTATGGACCAATTTATGTAACATGTTGGTGGATGCTCCCAATGCATTACCAGTTGGATTTATTGTTGGGTTAATGTTGTTTTGGTGTTAGGCTGACTTGGATTATCATTGGTTTGTGGGTTTATGTAATGGATTTATTATATTATCTTTTAGCTGGCTGATCTAATTGTTTAGGTCCTGAGTTGGTATAAATATGATGTAAGGTCTCTTTGTAAATCGTGGTATCAGTCATGGTTATGGATTATTTGTGTGCAAATAAATTTGTAATCATATGTAGAGGTTTTGGTTGATCATAGGTGATCAAATTGGGTTTGTGTAAGAGGTTTAAGACCTTGAGCATTGAGCTTAACCAAAATTGTACTGAGGCATTGGAGATGCTATTCTTGTAGTTCATTCTTATTTCCAAATTGTAGTATGGATTTTTTTTGTAGTCGGTGAGGCTCATTTGTAATGAGCAGTGTGCTCTATGTTGTTGGCCTTCCTGCATGTGTAGGCCCCTTATTGTAATCACATACTTATTGCAGAAGTATCATCTAGCTGTGGGTAGGCTTCCCACTGTGGTTTTTTCCTTTACTGGGTTTTCCATGTACAAATCTTGGTGTTATGTGTTGTGGATGCATGGTAATTGGTTTATGATTCATGGTTGTGCTTAATTGATATATCTTCTATTCTGGTACTTGGTTTATGCATTCCAGTAAAAGGTCTTGTGTTCTTAAAGTTTCATAATCTGTTAACAACTGATTTAACCCCCCCTCTTTGTTGTTCACCGGTTATCCTAGTTGGCCAAAGGATGGGTACCATACCAAGAATACTGAACCAAATAGTTGACTACTCCCCCTGAGTAGTAGAACCATCTTCATGAACCCAGATCAAAGAAAATATCTGATAAGCTTACCAGATTGATGCATTCCTGCATCTCTAAGTCTCTTCTGGAGGGTTAGTAACCCCCAACTAATTTCTGAGATATTCAAAAGTATCTTTAGGAAATGGTTTAGTTAGAATATTTCTATTCTTGTTCCTTATTAGGCACATAAAGCAATCTGACTTCCTTTGCTTCAACCTTTTCCTTCAAGAAATTATACCTTATAGAAATGTGTTTTGATTTGGAATGAAATATCGGATTCTTTGACATATCAATAGTAGCAGTATTATCACGGTGAATAACAACATGCTCATCATAACTTACCCTTATATCTTTTAACATTTTTTTCATCCATAAAATCTGAGTACAATTGGTAGCAACTACAACATATTTTTCTTCATCTGTAGACAATGCAGTACATGATTGTTTCTTACTAAGCCATGAAACCAACTACTTCCCAAGAAAGAATGCACCTCTAGTAGTTCTCTTTGGGTCATCCACATCTCATGCCTAATCAGAATCTATATATGCACATAATGTGAAGTCATCATTCTTTGGATACCATAACCCAAATTCTGTTGTACTTGCCAAATATATGAATATCCTTTTGACAACAATATCATGAGTTTCTTTAGGATCTTCCTAAAATCTAGAAGCAATACAAACAAAATTCATTATATCAGGTCTATTCCAAGTTAGGTACAACAACCCACCTATCATTGATTTGTATCTACATGGATTCACTTTAGGGGATTCATCATCCTTTGACAATTTGTAACCGGTTAGCATAGGAGTACCAACAGGTTTAGAATAATCAAGTCCAAATTTCCTAAGTAACTCCTTCACATACTTAGTTTGATAAATGAAAATACCTTTATCAGTTTGAGTAATCTGCAAACCTAAGAAAAATTTCATCTCACCAATCATAGACATTTCAAATTCATTCTTCATATCATTAGCAAATTTCATGCATAGACCTTCTTCTCCTCCAAAAATGATATCATCCACAAAGACTTCAATAATCAATATGTCATCATGTTCAATTTTGTAATATAAGTTAGTATCAACATTAACTTTACTGAAACCGAGCTTTCAAATATATTTATCCAATATAGCATACCATGCTCTAGGGGCTTGTTTTAGGGCATATAAAGATTTCTTCAATCTACAAACCATGTCTTTGTCTTCTAATAAGGAAAATCCATCAAGTTGATCAATGTAAACATCCTCTTCAAGATCTCCATTCAGAAATGCACATTTAACATCCATCTAATATACTTTGTAGTTCTTGTGTGCAACATAAGTAAGAAAAAGTCTTACCACTTCAATTCTAGCAATTGGGGCATAAGTCTCTCCATAATCAATTCCTTCTTCTCGTGAATAACCTTTGCAAACCAATCTAGCCTTGTTCCTTACAACTTGACCTTCCTCATTCAATTTATTCCTGAAAACCCATTTAGTTACAATAATGTTCTTGTCTTTAGGTCTAGGTACTAGTTCCCATGTCTTATTCTTTTCAATCTGATCTAGTTCCTCTTCCATTTCTTTTATGCAATTTTCATCCTTGCTTCAATAAATGATTCTAGTTCAACTTAAGAAGTTAAAAATACCTCTTCAACAACTAAACTTCTCCTAGTCATCACACCTTTCCTTTTATCTCCAATGATTTGATCTTTAGAATGATTTAGTTTTACATACCTAGGAGTCTTTGAATTTTCTTGATTTACTGACTCATTCTATTGTTCATCTATCACTATTGAATTTTCTGATGCTACTGGTGTCATTGGTTCACTATTCTGAACTGGTTCTTGCATTACTAGTTCAGGTCTGATAAATTCATCTTCTAGTCCATAATCAAATGATCTGATATAATTACTACCATGCTCATCCACCTTGACATTTGTGCTCTCCATTATCCTATTCAATCTTTTGTTATAACATGTGTATGCTTTTCTCTTAGTAAAAGAACCCAAAAATATTCCTTCATCACTTCTAGTATCAAACTTTCCTAATGCATCATCTCTTCTAATGTAACATTTTCTTTCAAAAATTCTAAAATATTTGACTATAGGAGTATGACCAAACCATAATTCATAAGGAGTCTTACCAGTATCACCTTTTATGTGCACTTTGTTGAAAGTGTATACCGCTGTATTGACAACTTCCCTCCAATAGATATTAGGTAATCTAGCTTTTGTCATAATTGTTCTTGCTGCATCCAAAATTGTTTTGTTCTTTCTTTCCACTAATTTGTTCTGTTGTGGAGTCCTTGGGACAAAAAGTTGTCTCGTAATACCATTCCTGTAATGCCCTGCCAGGAAACCCCGAAGGGATTAAGCCATAACACAAGAATAGAGTGCAATAATTTTTTTTTTAAAGTTACACCACATTAAGATACAACAAGATATCAAAGATTCAGATTACATAGCGGAAGACACCAACTAACACCTAAAGAGTTTCCCAACGAGATTACTTAAATTTCACAATTCACTTAACTCACACAATTAATCCAATAAGTTGATTATCTTAACAACGAGATAATTTTTAATCAGGATAATTTCTTTCAAAAGGTGGAAATATAAATCACAAGCATAGATTCAACCATAAGATCTATTCATAATCTTCATTCAAGCTTTTCATTTAAAAATTACAAACCATACCTCTAATATTCTAATACACTAAAATTTCATCATATACATATGAGATCTTTTCCAGCCTACTTAATTTCCTTAACAACAACTGAATAAATTCCATTACTCTAAGTTACATTATTTCATATTCCAATTTATTGCATTATAAAAACGATTGCATACATGCATCTACGATAAATCTCATCTAAACCACTTAAGCATTTGATCAACATGGCATTCAAGAAAGGACTGAATAGAAGCATTTAAAGTTAATTCCATTTATCCACTTATCCATTCTAACATAAGCTAATCATACAAGAAAAAGCTGAATAAGGGAAACATAAGAGAATAACATCACATAACACCATAATGATCTCAGAGTTCACCCCTAAAGGGCTACATCTCCGGGTCTGCTCAACTGCAAGACCCCTCCGATAAATAATAAAGTTAAGAATACAAGAGGTTACACCATTACAATCCGGCCATCAAGGCGAAACATAAACATTATACAAATGACCACATCGGTCAATAAATACATGAACGATCCTTGAAAAGAACAGGATCTAGCTGAACATAATCAAAGCTAAAACAGGGTCCAGAAGAGCATCCACAAAACTGAGTCATCACCACCCAAGGTCCAACATGAAACCGATACTCGCAAGGGCAGAGACAAAAGGACAACCCACAAAGGTACTCCTAACATGACAAAACGACAACACACTGGCGAACGTAGGGACAAGTGTCATCACACAACCTGGTATGGTTACCATGGCAAGTCTTCATAGGTCCCGACCCCATACACTGGGTCACCCTGGCAACCTAATCCGAGCTTCCGACCCATCCAAGCCTCATGTGGACCCACACATCCTCTCGTGAAGACAAGGATGGTGGTTTGCCATTTCAAGCCTTCTCACAACATGTCGAGTCTATGTTAGCACTCGTCCCATGTGTGAAGCACATTAATCTTGCTTAGAGATTACATTCTATTCTACTGTTAGGTTATCACTTATTAGACTCACTTTCGACGGGTTACCCAGCAGCCACTTTGGGTGCAGCCCCCAATCGAAAGCCACTTTCCCATACGACACTAGACTAAACTCAGACGAACTCAAAACCAAGGAATAGACATGGTCAGACGAACAGAGTTCAAGAAGGGAGAAGACAACCATCTGGTCAAACATGACTCATCATTCGACACCTACACAAAGGATATGACCAATTACGACACAACCACAAAACAACAGTCAACTCAAAACTGAGGATAGAAACAGGTACCCCAAGTCAATCCATACGACAGGGACCTATCAAACAAAGCAGTCTTGCCATTTCATAATAAAAAGCGAATACAAAAATTAAACTCGCATAGGTAATATTCAACAAATACAATCTTTCCGAATTGATCTAAACATTAACAGTCGATCAGGTTTTCTACATGATCTATATCAGATTACAGTTATCTACCTCATCTAGGAATAGTTTGATTCTTGGTTTTCTAACTCTCTAGGGTTCACAGCATCGAACAAACATATTAAGCCATAATGAGTTCTTAAACCAAATTCATATTAATAAAACTCAGATAACCATTAATCAATAAAATAAGATATTAAATCTCCAATTAAAACATCACTGACATACTGGTTCGATATCAACCTCTACAGTTTCATATTTTCAAGCCCAGTTGCTCTATACGGATCACGGAAATATAAATATATAAGGGAATCCAAAAATTAACTGTTAATTAGAGAGTATATTTATTATTCCACGATAAATGAAATATACACAATTAACGACTAAAAGTGCACAATAACTCAGCTAATTATTAGTTAATATATAATTATTAATCTTTATTAATAAAATATATTCTACTAATAATTAATGCATTGCACTAATTCCAAATTAAATATCGATTAGTTTGTACATATATATAAATTAATTTCCATTAATATTATATATATATATAAAATAATAATTAATTGAAACTTTATTTTAAATTTATTTATTATTATTTTTTTCTTAACTAAAAAAAAAATAATTAAAAAAAAGCAAATTAAAATAAAGAGGGGGGGGGGGGGGGGGGTTTCCACGTGGACCCCACGTGGTCCCCCAAGGGAAGCCCACGCAGCCCCCAAAAGGGAAAGCGCTGCTTCCCCAAGGGAGCACGCAGCTCTCCCCAAAGGGAGTGCTGCTGTTCCCAAAGGGAAGCACGCAGCTCCCTTGGGTGCGCAGCTCCCTTGGGTGCGCAGCTCCCCAACTCAAATATAAAAATTTTCCTTTCTTTTTTTTTAAAATGATTTTATTCTTCAAATAGAGCTGCTTACTATGTTTTACACAGTCTAATAAAAAAAAACAGTCTCGCAGAGACTAACAGAAATTCCTTTTTTTTTAAAAAAAAAAACCAAACCCCATTGATATATTTTTTTAAACTACCCAGAACAGGGAAGGGGAAAATTTCTCCAAAACCAATCAGCATAATGGTCAAACAAGATTGTTCTTCACAATTTTAACATCTAATCTGCCAAACCCCCAAATAAATTTCAATTTTATTTATTTTAAATCATTCTTAGCAACCAGAAATTGATTGAAAACAAAGAATGAATTCAAAGAGGGATAATTTCAAGATCTTATTTCCATTCTACTCTATTAATCAATCAAACTGATTTTTTTTTTTTTTCAATAAAGATTCATTTCTTCAACCAGAACAGTAAATTCTTTTGGCAACAAGAAAACAATTCAGAATCCTACCTTCATACGCAATCCTGGAATAGCTGAAGGAGAGCCCACCTGTCAGATCCAGCATCCCTTCCTTCCTCCCAAAACCCCCAATTTCATCCCCAAAATCTCTTTCCATCCAAAAATTTTCCAAAAATATCCATCCTCCAAAATTTTTCCAAAAATTAGGTTATATGGAAGAGTTGACCAAAAATTCCATTTTTGGGAATTAAAATTTTTATTTAAAATTAATTCTCAAAATTATTCTTTTCTAACTATATCAATAATTTAAATTGCTTTTCCAATTCAAAATCGATTCTCATTTAATTCAATTTAACCTTTCTAATCAAAAGCCGACAGAATACAATTTAATCTATTGCAATTAAATACAGAACTTTCTTTTTCGACATCATATACAAGATGCATTTAATAATCAAAATCAGCTATTTAATTGAACTTGCTCCCAAATTAAAACGAGCAATCCAATATCAACAAAAATCGCATAACGAAATCCCGATTAATTTAGTCCATTAATCTCTAATGCACAATTACATATTTAATCAAAATAATTACTAAGGACTAATTAATCAATTTAACCATACACACCAAGCACGCAAACCGAGAAAGTCAACCAAATAGACGACTCGCAAACCCAACCAAAAAGGGATTACCGACGGCGACTAACGATGCTCACTTGAGCACGACCAAGGTCAACTAGGGTCTTACGACCACCTAATCCAACTCTAAGGATAAAAGAGGTACACTCAAACCTACAAATTCAAGTGAAGACGAACCTCGCACTCATGCGGCGTTGTACCTGAAATCTCCTGCAACCAAGAGTCATACATGCATACATATATAAAATTTAATGAAAGCGTTAGCTCGATATTAATACCACGAAATAGATACACTAAACAACTTGCATACAACTAGTGTGAAAACCACATCAATAGCTATGCGTTAATTCAAACATCTGACTATAATCATAATATTAAGATGCGTTAATTCAAACATCTGACTATAATCATAATATTAAGATGAACTAAACAAGATTAAACTGAGATTAGAGATTGATTAGGGCAGGGGTATTACATTCTCCCCCCCTAGGTTCCGACTTACTCCTGGAAGTCGTAAGGCTAGATGGAGAACATGTCGTACGCATCAGCCCTGAAACTCATTCAACAAGGATCAAATTGCACATAGAAATCTTTTCGTAATCAAATGAAATATTACTGCTAAATCCTCTACAACTGCCATTACCCATTGGCAAGATACATCTAATACCATACATTCCTTAAAATATTCTAGGAATTACCCACAATCATAGCAGAGAAACAAGAATTTTCTTCCTTTCATTACACCAAATTAAAGCATTACAAAGAGGTAAACAACAATTACCATAATCATCTATCAAACATGACCAGAAAACATGCCATCAAGATCAATTTCCTTTACCAATCCATCTTTATCATAAAATTTTATTGAATAGAACTAGCTTCAAATATCAATTTCTACAACCAAATTAACTTTCAAAGATTAAGAGCAACAAAAATAACTCAATTGGTTACACTTGCCAGGCATAAGAAAACCTTTCCAAAGACTATGCCCCATAACATAGTGACAAGATAACACAATTTACTCCATGTTACAAATAATAACCATCCACATAACTGGAATGCATAACACAAAAGGCCACATGTGAGCATGTCTAATGCTCGGTCAAAGATAACATGCATGATCAGCATCTCTATGCCTGATCTCAGAACAACAATATGATCATAAGTATCCAATATCTCACTCAGGGCTCGATGGTGCTAGGCACACCATAGCGGTGCTACCTTCCATACAAGACCCTTGTGAATATCCCTTGTTGAGCAAGGTGGTTAGCCTCCAAGAGATAGTCACCACACATAGGTAGGTAGTGGGTACTAGCTGCATCACAGCCTCACATACCCCCATCCTCCAGGTTCCCTACATCTACTTCCTCGCACGTGCTCTACCAATTCCATATCATACGTCCTTGGAGAGGAATTTCACATCTCGACACAAGACCAGCATCCAAAAACAATAAGGATAAACCAGTTTAGCCACCCAAAGTACAGATGAATAAAGGTAATAAATCATCAATTCCAACAGTAAGGCAAGAAAATAATCCGGAATTGCAACACCAAATCAAAAGTGCAAAAGATCACAAGATCGTGGCTAAACCTTCAAAGTCAAAGTAAAATAAATTGCTGATCCCCAAAGAAATAATAAGAATATCACAACTGCACATAACATCACTATGTGACTAGCATCTAGCCACCAACGAGGAAGGAAGGAACAACTGACTAGCTATTGCAGTAGCTCATCATGTGGTGCAACATAGTCACACTACCCACATGGCATGGCGGTGTGCACCTTGACATCACCCCGCATCACGTCATCACGCGGCATGGCAATACCCCAAGCGGAGAAAACACGCAATGGACGTATCCCGCATGGTAGTGTACCTCGCGGAAACAAGCACGCGCAGGTCACATCCCGCATAGCGACGTATCTAGAAGGATACTCGCCGTAAGTTAGAGGTATACATGACTAGGGTCCACCCACATGCCCACCAACACATACTAACTGGTAGCACATGTGAATAAACCTACCTTTCATGAAGACAAGGTAAAGGATCCTCCAAATCACACTATCACTATACACAAGAATCACCATCCAAATGCTCAAATAAAGGAGAGGAATAGGCTAACACACATAAACCTATAAATAGATTCATCAAAGGGAAAGTATTGAGTACACCTTTGATACAGTTTAGTAGTACAACTATATCATTCCTCGAAGTAGAGAAGCTATCGTCGCTTCGCGTCGACATTACTCGTATGCCAATCCATACTATTCAAGGAACGGTTACTTCGAATACTACCCCTTAACATACTGAGTTACCCACAACCCGAGGTTTGGTTCTCAGTAGGGAAACAAATAAGCAACATCACATAAACAGTATGGTTTCCCATACTCATAAGCAACATATCCTCCATGGTTGATTACTTCACCAATCCATGGGCACATATAATAAGCACTGGTTTCTTACAATACAAACAATTACACCAGTACTGGTTTAGTCACATTTACGGGGAGTACTTTTCAATACGCTAACCTCTATTCAAGGAAGATTTCAATTATGCTTTCTATATAAATAACTGAATAAAGTTTACTCTAGATGCAAGTACTGAAATTATTAACAATTCACAATTACATAAGGAAATAACATCATTCCTATATCTTCCTCAAATTTCGCTAAGCATTCGAACTCACATTACTAGCTATTCAAATTCATTTCTAAGGCTTAAGACTTTCATCTATCACTCATGAAGCCAAAAAGCAAACATACAATTTCACATGTTTTATAAACATTCTGTTTAAATCAATGCATTCTTTAATACCATTTCTAAAAATCTTATGATTAGGCAAAGAGAAGGGAAAGAGAGTTTGATAATCAAACTGTTTCTTACAAAGACACAAGGTCAATCAAGGTCACACTATACACAAAAATTTCTCACTATAAGCCTATCATTTAATTACACAGTTTTCATTTCGCTGCCGTTTTAGAAGGATGACAATCAGACTAACAAAAACATTTCCAATAATTATGGTTGCAACAGGAGGTTCTAGTTTTCCAAACAAAACAGAGATCAAGAGAGGGAATCTTTTCGATAATGCAAGACCTCATAAGAACACTCACTTATAATAATACAATATAGACACATGTCATAATTTTGCAACCTATTAGAGAAGATCACATTACGATCAAAGTAAGCGAGGAGATATTAACCAAATAAAATATATTAATGCATGCACATCAAACAAGCTTTTCATTTGCACTTTCTAAACACATTAAGGTAATTACATATACCCAAAAGCGAGTTCAATGGAGCATTTGCTAAAATAAATCTTCAATCAAACTGGTTTAATGAAACACATAAAACAATCTTTCGAAAAACACATTAATACTCTCTCGAAGCTACAATAACATGCTCTTTTTAATACTTCTTCTACAAACCAAGCAGTTTCACATAATTCAACTATTCGCATAGAAATGAACCTTACTAAGGTAGAATTTAATCATGCTACTCCTACAAGATACATATGGAGAATTCTTTAAACGTACACATACAGTTTTCTCCCAATAACCAAAATAAATTTTAAAACCCATAGCCCTTTTATTATCTAAACACATAAGCATCGTAGGGTTCACACAAGGGTTCAAGAAGTCACAGCCTTCCTCTTGCAACAAGAAACTCAATCAATGATAATTACACATATCCTAGTCCTTTTACTTTCTAGAGAGAGAGAGAGAGGAATGGTGATGATCATTTAATTTTCTACAAAATAAGCATACAATAATTGCCATACTAGTCCTTCAAGTGGACAACATTAAGCTAGATCATAATCTTAAACAAACACAATTCGCACTCTCAAATTCAAGACAAGCATGGACCAACCCAAATGGATTAGTCTAAAGAGTACAACACTCAATAAGGGAAGGTACATACAACTCTCTTTCAAATAAGAGTAATCGTAGACCCAGACATCAATAAGCAAACAATGCACATATAAACACTCAACCACCAACATCAAGAAGGCGAAAACAAGGTGTGAACACACACGTTACACACAAGTTAAGGTCTGCTCAATCACTCACATGCAAAAGGAGGACAAGCATACACATAAGGTCGATACACCTCACACCAATAGAGGGCACACGCGACACCAGAGATCCCAATGTTTGCAACATGGGCTCTGATACCAAATGTAATGCCCCGCCAGGAAACCCCGAAGGGATTAAGCCATAACACAAGAATAGAGTGCAATAAATTTTTTTTTAAAGTTACACCACATTAAGATACAACAAGATATCAAAGATTCAGATTACATAGTGGAAGACATCAACTAACACCTAAAGAGTTTCCCAACGAGATTACTTAAATTTCACAATTCACTTAACTCACACAATTAATCCAATAAGTTGATTATCTTAACAATGAGATAATTTTTAATCAGGATAATTTCTTTCAAAAGGTGGAAATATAAATCACAAGCACAGATTCAACCATAAGATCTATTCATAATCTTCATTCAAGCTTTTCATTTAAAAATTACAAACCATACCTCTAATATTCTAATACACTAAAATTTCATCATATACATATGAGATCTTTTCCAGCCTACTTAATTTCCTTAACAACAACTGAATAAATTCCATTACTCTAAGTTACATTATTTCATATTCCAATTTATTGCATTATAAAAAATGATTGCATACATGCATCTACGATAAATCTCATCTAAACCACTTAAGCATTCAATCAACATGGCATTCAAGAAAGGACTGAATAGAAGCATTTAAAGTTAATTCCATTTATCCACTTATCCATTCTAACATAAGCTAATCATACAAGAAAAAGCTGAATAAGGGAAACATAAGAGAATAACATCACATAACACCATAATGATCTCGGAGTTCACCCCTAAAGGGCTACATCTCCGGGTCTGCTCAACTGCAAGACCCCTCCGATAAATAATAAAGTTAAGAATACAAGAGGTTACACCATTACAATCCGGCCATCAAGGCGAAACATAAACATTATACAAACGACCGCATCGGTCAATAAATACATGAACGATCCCTGAAAAGAACAGGATCCAGCTGAACATAATCAAAGCTAAAACAGGGTCCAGAAGAGCATCGACAAAACTCAGTCATCACCACCCAAGGTCCAACATGAAACTGATACTCGCAAGGGCAGAGACAAAAGGACGACCCACAAAGGTACTCCTAACATGACAAAATGACAACACACTGGCGAACGTAGGGACAAGTGTCATCACACAACCTAGTATGGTTACCATGGCAAGTCTTCATAGGTCTCGACCCCATACACTGGGTCACCCTGGCAGCCTAATCCGAGCTTCCGGCCCATCCAAGCCTCATGTGGACCCACACATCCTCTCGTGAAGACAAGGATGGTGGTTTGCCATTTCAGGCCTTCTCACAGCATGTCGAGTCTATGTTAGCACTCGTCCCATGTGTGAGGCATATTAATCTTGCTTAGAGATTACATTCTATTCTACTGTTAGGTTATCACTTATTAGACTCACTTTCGACGGGCTACCCAGCAGCCACTTTGGGCGCGGCCCCCAATCGAAAGCCACTTTCCCATACAACACTAGACTAAACTCAGACAAACTCAAAACCAAGGAATAGACATGGTCAGACGAACGGAGTTCAAGAAGGGAGAGGACAACCATCTGGTCAAACACGACTCATCATTCGACACCTACACAAAGGATATGACCAATTACGACACAACCACAAAACAACAGTCAACTCAAAACTGAGGACAGAAACAGGTACCCCAAGTCAATCCATGCGATAGGGACCTATCAAACAAAGCACTCTTGCCATTTCATAATAAAAAGCGAATACAGAAATTAAACTCGCATAGGTAATATTCAACAAATACAATCTTTCCGAATTGATCTAAACATTAACAGTCGATCAGGTTTTCTACATGATCTATATCAAATTACAGTTATCTACCTCATCTAGGAATAGTTTGATTCTTGGTTTTCTAACTCTCTAGGGTTCACAGCATCGAACACACATATTAAGCCATAATGAGTTCTTAAACCAAATTCATATTAATAAAACTCAGATAACCATTAATCAATAAAATAAGATATTAAATCTCCAATTAAAACATCACTGACATACTAGTTCGATATCAACCTCTACAGTTTCATATTTTCAAGCCCAGTTGCTCTATACGGATCACGGAAATATAAATATATAAGGGAATCCAAAAATTAACTGTTAATTAGAGAGTATATTTATTATTCCACGATAAATGAAATATACACAATTAACGACTAAAAGTGCACAATAACTCAGTTAATTATTAGTTAATATATAATTATTAATCTTTATTAATAAAATATATTCTACTAATAATTAATGCATTGCACTAATTCCAAATTAAATATCGATTAGTTTGTACATATATATAAATTAATTTCCATTAATATTATATATATATATAAATTAATTTCCATTAATATTATATATATATATAAAATAATAATTAATTGAAACTTTATTTTAAACCACAATACTTTTAATTTAATAAATTTATTTATTATTATTTTTTTCTTAACTAAAAAAAAAATAATTAAAAAAAAGCAAATTAAAATAAAGAGGGGGGGGGGGGGGGTTTCCACGTGGACCCCACGTGGTCCCCCAAGGGAAGCCCACGCAGCCCCCAAAAGGGAAAGCGATGCTTCCCCAAGGGAGCACGCAGCTCTCCCCAAAGGGAGCGCTGTTGTTCCCAAAGGGAAGCACGCAGCTCCCTTGGGTGCGCAGCTCCCTAACTCAAATATAAAAATTTTCCTTTCTATTTTTTTTAAATGATTTTATTCTTCAAACAGAGCTGCTTACTGTGTTTTACATAGTCTAATAAAAAAAAACTGTCTCCCAGAGACTAACAGAAATTCCTTTTTTTTTTACAAAAAAAACCAAACCCCATTGATATATTTTTTTAAACTACCCAGAACAGGGAAGGGGAAAATTTCTCCAAAACCAATCAGCATAATGGTCAAACAAGATTGTTCTTCACAATTTTAACATCTAATCTGCCAAACCCCCAAATAAATTTCAATTTTATTTATTTTAAATCATTCTTAGCAACCAGAAATTGATTGAAAACAAAGAATGAATTCAAAGAGGGATAATTTCAAGATCTTATTTCCATTCTACTCTATTAATCAATCAAACTGATTTTTTTTTTTTTCAATAAAGATTCATTTCTTCAACCAGAACAGTAAATTCTTTTGGCAACAAGAAACCAATTCAGAATCCTACCTTCATACGCAATCCTGGAATAGCTGAAGGAGAGCCCACCTGTCAGATCTAGCATCCCTTCCTTCCTCCCAAAACCCCCAATTTCATCCCCAAAATCTCTTTCCATCCAAAAATTTTCCAAAAATATCCATCCTCCAAAATTTTTCCAAAAATTAGGTTATATGGAAGAGTTGACCAAAAATTCCATTTTTGGGAATTAAAATTTTTATTTAAAATTAATTCTCAAAATTATTCTTTTCTAACTATATCAATAATTTAAATTGCTTTTCCAATTCAAAATCGATTCTCATTTAATTCAATTTAACCTTTCTAATCAAAAGCCGACAGAATACAATTTAATCTATTGCAATTAAATACAGAACTTTCTTTTTCGACATCATATACAAGATGCATTTAATAATCAAAATCAGCTATTTAATTGAACTTGCTCCCAAATTAAAACGAGCAATCCAATATCAACAAAAATCGCATAACGAAATCCTGATTAATTTAGTCCATTAATCTCTAATGCACAATTACATATTTAATCAAAATAATTACTAAGGACTAATTAATCAATTTAACCATACACACCAAGCATGCAAATCGAGAAAGTCAACCAAACAGACGACTCGCAAACCCAACCAAAAAGGGATTATCGACGGCGTCTAACGATGCTCACTTGAGCACGACCAAGGTCAACTAGGGTCTTACGACCACCTAATCCAACTCTAAGGATAAAAGAGGTACACTCAAACCTGCAAATTCAGGTGAAGACGAACCTCGCACTCATGCGGCGTTGTACCTGAAATCTCCTGCAACCAAGAGTCATACATGCATACATATATAAAATTTAATGAAAGCGTTAGCTCGATATTAATACCATGAAATAGGTACACTAAACAACTTGCATACAACTAGTGTGAAAACCACATCAATAGCTATGCGTTAATTCAAACATCTGACTATAATCATAATATTAAGATGAACTGAACAAGATTAAACTGAGATTAGAGATTGATTAGGGCAGGGGTATTACAATTCCTTTCACAAAATTTGTTGAACTCACCAAATGTAAACTCACCACTATGATCTGATATTAAGCATTTTATCTTCAGTCCTATCTCAATCTCAACCATAGCTTTAAAGATTTTGAATTTCTCAAAAGCTTCTAATTTCTCTTTCAAAAATGCTACCCACATCATTCTAGAATATTCATCAATAAGTAACATAAAATATCTATCACTTTGAAATCTTTTAGTCCTTGCTGGTCCACACAAATCATCATGAATAAGATTAATAACTTCAATAGATTTATCATGTATACTTCTAAAATAAGTTCTAACTTGCTTACCCATTTGACATTCTCTACATACCGGATTATGAGGCTTAACAATCTTGGGCAAATCTCTGACAGCCGGTATTGAACTGATCTTCACTATGCAATTAAAATTTAAATGACACATCCTCTTATGCCATAACCAACTTTAATCAATATGAGCAATAAAGCAATACTTCTCACCAGAGTTCAAATGAAATATATTTCATTGGTTTGAGTTCTGAAAGAAATCTCCAATCCAGATCTATTGATGATCTTACATTTTCCATCCTTGAATTGCAAATATAATCTACTATCCACCATCTGACCTACACTTTAAAGATTATGCTTTAAGCCTTCAACATAATAAAAATTATCAGTATTAGTCTTACCATCCAATGATATTGTTCCTTTTCCTTTGATTGTACTGTTCACCCCAACAATAAGAATAATAACTCTAATCGAAGTCTCAATCTGAAGTTTGGACATTCATTTGGTAAAGTCACTATTTCCATAGCTAGTGTTCATTTGATTGTCAACCCAGGGACATAGTACTTGAAATGGGTCTGCACTATATTTGCACTAAGTTCCTGCAATAGTTATTCTACATTACTGTAGTAACTAACATTATGTGGAAAAAGGTAGACAAGAATGGAAACTATGGAAAGGCTACAGGAAAAATTCTGAATAAATTCATAAAAGCAATGCTGGATAAATTCAATATGGATAAACAAAAATTAATCTATTTTGGCTTGGCTGCAGGAACAGTCAGTGGATCTGTTTATAGTGGCTGTAGGAACAGTCAACGCAAGAACTTCTACTGTAGCTAAGGAAAGAAAACTAATTTTAACAGACACATAGGATCACTCACCAAGTGGGCCCCCTTGGATGAGTGATACTAGGATTTCTGAAAACAACTCTTAATAGATCAGAATAACATAACTTTATTCATTACTTTCTAAAAGTGATTACATAGTTTTAATATGAAAAGAAACTCAAGAATGATTATCAAAAATCCTCCGCTCTATTCTTTTCCCTTCCATCTAACTAACTCTGAGAAGCATAAGAGCTTCTTATTAAAAAGAAATTAACTACAATAGACAACACAAATCACGCCCAGAAGAAGAGGTGGATGATTGATTGATAGAAGAGATAACTGGAGTTATGCTATAGGAAACATGGATCTAAACCGAACCATAGTCATTGCATGTCATGGCGGTATTTGCAAATTCAATGCCCATTGAAGTTAGAGATTGGTAGTGTCATTTGACTGCTCCGCTTATGCCATCCCTTACACTTGCTTAGCTCTTCTACAGTTTGATCTACAGTTATCTATTACGTATCCTGCCCTTCATCAGGGGCGATAGGCGAATATCCACTGTGACATCATTTATTACCTGCACTACAACAGAAATAACATACAAGGACATACACACATTTTATTTAATTAACACATCTATTAATTCACATATGATATTGCCCTAAATAATCTGCATGGCAACATGAACAAATGACATGGTTGCAGGAATAGACTAGCAAAGATTAAACATGATTTAATAAGTCCAAGCTTAACATATGGAATACATATAGTCAATTTCCAATACATCACTACTACTATGCAACCCAAAAGATGTCAAAAACTAAAGAATTCTGAGGATAAAAATATGACAAAGTCTCAACTTATCATGCCCCCCAACTTTAAGAACTTGTTGATCCTACAACAAAAGGAAAATTTATGACTCTTGCACTAACTCTTAGATCACCAATGGTTCCTTGACCTATTCCTCCTGAAGTTAAATTCTAGTAGAATCCTTTCATCTTTTCTAGCCTGGACCATCTGGTTGATTCTTTTGTAATTGCATTATAAGGTTGATTTATAGGATGACATCCCAATAGTGGCCACATGAGAATAGGAGGCTGAAAGATTAGTGGTAGCTAGTTGTTTGTCTTCTCTCTGCCTAACTATATATATTTGGGGGCTCTTTGCATAGCTGCTTGAAAATTTTGCAGTGAATAAGGTTCCCCCTGCTTCAATTTATCTGGTAAGTTATTATAGTGCTAAGTTAACCCATCTATTGTAGCTGCATTGTCAGTCTAAACTAAATGCTCATATGCCTGGTATATCTCTTTTCCCATTAGAAGCACTAGTTTCCTAACATCATCCCTTACTAGTAATTTTTGCTATTCATAATAAAGAACTCTTGGTTCTTTTGATTCTTTCCTTAATGGCAATGGACAGTCAAACTCTAAAGCTTTATATGCTCTGGCTTGTGCCCCCATGCTGATCTCATTTTTGGATCCATGACATTAAAGCTTTGATATGGATATCCCCAATATATAATAAAGGGCTACACTCACTGTTTGAGGGTACAACATAGTTATGTAAATAAAATTCACATAGGAAATTCTTCATAGCTGGTGGAGAGGTCTGGTAAGAATAAAAGAATTCTTCAGGTATTTCTAAAGAGGGGCTAAGATCCCTAATAATGTGGTTCAATTTGAAATTCAAATGCCGCTCCTTCAAATGCACAACATAAACCCTTGGAGGTGCCCTACATTGCATCAACTCGAGGACCATACCAGCAATTGTTTCCACCTTAGCCTCTAATTCCTCAATTTTGTTATCCCTCTTTTCAATTTCCTTTTGTTGTTTATCAATAATCCCTTGCAATCTATCCCTCTATTTCCCAATGTCTATAAAATGTTAAAGAAACAGATAAAATGCTTAGGGATGAAGGAGGTCTAATAGGCGTTACCTTAGGCCATGGGATCTCTTCAATAATTTCATCAATCTATGCTAGAATCTCTCCAACATTTTCCTCAAACTGATGTGAAGTATCTCCAAAAGTCTCTTCAAACTGCTCTGGAATCTCTCCAATTGTTTCTTTAGGCTGCTATGAAATATCTCCAACAGTTTCCTCAATATGTTGTAGAATTTCTTCAATAACTTCCTCAAGTTGTTGTGCTACAAAAGAAAGATTTGACAATCTATCTTCATCAACTTCTACCTGGATTTCAACATTTGCAAGGCTTTCTTCTTCTTGTATTTCAATATTTGTTGGGCTTCCTTCTTCTGATGTTTCCACTATAATAACCTCTACTGGATCACCTGCTGGATGAGCTTTATGTGTCCTACTTTGTGTTCTTCTTACATAAACTTTTGGAGTGGCTACAGGAATGGTTTCAATTATTGTAGGAGTTTTTCTTTTTTTCCTACGTCTCTTAGATGCAGGAGAAATTTGAGTTGCATGCGGCTAGGCCATAGGTTCCTTCCCTTTTCTCTTAGCAATTGGTGACTCTCTTTGAAGAGAAGTGGAGGGTTGCTCCACATTTGCTTCACCCCTCTCTTCTTCCACATTAACCGTAGCTCCTTTAGCAACAAGAAAATCATCCTCTACAACAACTACGGGGGAAGAAGGTTTTGCAACATTTTCTTCTTCAACTGGCAGATTCTTTGCAACAGGAGCATTTTCAACAGGGGCATCTTCAATCCTAAACTGCAGTATATCCTCAAATACTCCCCATTCCATCTATGAAACGTCTCTAAGGGAACATTCTACAAGCAATTTAACCAATCCATGATGGCTAACAGAATGATTTCCATTTTTCTGCATCTCCTTAGCACTTGTAGAAATGAGGTGGTATAGAAAATTAGGGACATTCACCCTACGACCATGTCGTAAATGACTAAGTAATTTAAAATGTGGTGAATGTAGATTTGAATATCTCCCTTCACAAGTAATGTATTTCATGACATACAAGACTACCCGGGGCCACTCTGCTGGCAGGGAAACTTTTCTAGTTCCTTGCTTGTCCACCATTGGAGGTCCATCTGTGGGAATTGTAAATTCCGCCCTGGCGCTCCTTGCATCTTTTGATTCTGGAAACAATTCTCCTTCCTGCAACAACCCTGTTACTTCAGCTATTCGTTGCTCCATAGTAATAACCCTTAAACCTTTAACTGTAGCTTCTCCTTCATTAAAGGAATCCATAAATTCTACAACTATTTCTTCATTAAATTCCCTGATTTTCAAAAAGTAATCAATCCAACCATGGTGTCTAAAATAATTCTCACAAAGAGCATCCTGCAACAACACTTCATAGACTATTGGCTCATGGTGGATTGGATCACCACCCATCTCTTACTCTACTAGTATAGAACACTCTGCAGCTGAGAAACGAAGGAACAAAATATTCGACAGACTTGCTAAATTAAAAATTCCATACATATCTCAATTTCGGCAACAAAATTTATTATTTCCTTACGTGAAATAATAACTTGTTAAACAATGATGGCAAGCAATCAATTCTAAGTACCAAAAAGGATGGATAATCACTAACTTTGGAAACCAAACCATAAAGCACCCCCCACAACTTAACCTAGCATGTGTCCACACAAGCTGATGAGATTTTGGGGAGTCTACGCAGATTTAGAAAGGCTTAATCATAATGAAATAATAAATGCATAATTAAAACAAAACACAATATGTACATACCTGTAGTTGTATGAAAATGATGGCAAAATGAAGTGAAATGATAGATAAGAAAGTGGGATGGAATGATGTGGATGGAATTTTATTTATGGAGAAGAATATTCCCATAAGATATGGAAATATTTATTGTGAAATGATGCGAGAAGAATTATGAAGCGGCAAGCTTGTTCACTACTATGGCTGTAGGAACCTTACCTTTATTACTTTTCTCAATTGCAACAAGAAGTTGATTAGTTGTTGTGAGATCCTTGTCAGTTGCTGTAGGAACCATGTTAGTTGCTGCAGGAACCTTTGTTTCATCCTTTTGGTCAAATTGCTGTAGGAACTCCTCTTTAGTAGTTGGCTTATGATACAGACACTGTCGGTGACCATTCACCAAAAGCTTAAACTGAACAGGATCAATTCTGGTCAAATGAACAACTCCATTATTGAAAATTTCCTCTATCTCATATGGACCTAACCACCTAGTTTGCAGCTTCCCCATAGCATCTTTATATCTGGAATCATAAAGTAATGCCCAGTCACCTTCTTTGAACTTCTTCTCTTTGATATACTTATCATGCCACTTTGCTCTCTGATTTTGAATTAGTTTTGTTTGTTGGACAACCATTTTCCTCCATTCGTCTAGAGTATTGAATACGTTCTTTTTGTGCTTCAGATAATGTCATATTTAATTGCAAAGCTGTCCTCAGAGTTTTATGCTCAAATTCAATAGGCATCATTGTTGCTTTTTCATAAACCATCTCAAAAGGTGTAAAATGAATTGGTGTTTTCCAAGTTGTTCTGTATGCCCAAATTGCTTTTGAAAGCCTATGAGACCAGTCTTTTTTATGAACAAATACTGTTTTGGTAAGAATAGCCTCAAGCTCCCTATTTGTAACTTCTACCTGTCCATTAGCTTGTGGATGATATGGAGTAGATTTTTTGTGCCTTATATTGTATGCATTGACCAAAGCTGTTATCAATATTGAAGTAAATTGAGGTCCCTGGTCTGAGATAATCTCTCTACTCCATATCTTGTAAATATCTCTTCATAAAGAAACTCACCCACCTTATTATCTCTTGCATGTGTCATGGCATGAACTTCCACCCATTTTGTTACATAGTCTGTACATACCAAAATGTAGGATTTTCCATTAGAAGGTGGATCAATTGGGCCAACAAAATCTAAACCCCATTTATCAAATGGTGCTACTAATATTTGTGGATATAATGGCATCTCATCCGATTTTGTAGGTCTTCCCATATGCTGGCATCTATCACATTTCCTTGTATACTGTGTTGCATCCTTGTGTAATGTGGGCTAATACTATCCTGTATTTAGTATTTTAAGTGATGTTCTTTTGGTAGCAAAATGTCCTCCACATGGCTCATCATGACATGCATGCAGGATATCATATGTTTCATCTTCTCTCACACATCTTCTCATGACTTGGTCAAGCCCAGTATAAAACAAACAATCAGCAATCCATGAGAACTTAAAACTTTTTTCAACTAACAATCTTCTTTCTTTAAGAGAGAAATGAATTGGCATTTTAGCAACAGCTAAATAGTTGGCAATATCAGCATACTAGGGAGTATGGGTTTGGATAAGAAATAAATGTTCATCTGGAAAAGCATCATCTATCACTTTAGAATCTTCTTGTAATTGAGTCTTGAAAGATAGTCTGCAACCACATTAGACTTCCCTGGTTTATCAACAACTATGATATTAAATTCCTACATCAACAATAATCAGCAAGCCAATCTACCAGTAATTGAAGGCTTATTTATGAGATATCTGATTGTAGTATGATCTGTATGCACAAATATGGGATATCCTGTGATATAGTGCCTGAATTTGTTGAATGCGTATATAAAAACTAACATTTCCTTTTTCAGTGATTGTGTAATTTAACTCAGGCCCTTATACGTTCTTGCTAATATAATATATTGCATTTTCAATTTTGTCAATCTTCTATCCTAATGCTGCCCCTAGTGTATAATCAGATGCATCTGTATGAATTTGAAATGGTAAAGACCAATTTGGACCTTTAAGAACTGGTGCTTGAGTCAAGGCATGCTTAAGCTTTAAGAAAGCTTCATTGCATGCAAAGGTCCATTTAAATTCCATATCTTTGGTAAGCAATGAATATAATGGACTTGTAAATTTGCTGAAATCTTTGATAAACCTTCTATAGTATCCAACATGACCAAGGAAACTTCTTACATCTTTTTGCTTCACAGGGGCATTGATATGCTGAATGACTTCAATCTTTGCTAGATCCACCTGTATTCTTTTTATAGAGATATGATGACCAAGGACTATTCCTTCTTGCATCCTGATGAAGCATTTATCACTATTTAATGACAAACTATAGTCCTCACATCATTGCAAAACTTTTTTCAGGTTCCCTAATGCTTGTTCAAATTTAGAACCATAAGTTGTAAAGTCATCCATATAGATTTCCATAATGTCTTGAGAAATATTAGAAAAGAACTGATCACTGCTCTTTGAAAAGTGGCTAGAGCATTACACAACCCAAAAGGAAGAACATAATATGCATATGTGCCCCAAGGACAAGTAAATGTTGTCTTCTCTTGATCTTATGGGGCTATCTGAATCTGATTGTGATAGAGTTCACCTAGCCTGCTCAACACTTCACTAAGTTGATGTTTCTGAATTCCACCAACTCACCAAGCCTAGTTGCTTTCTAGACCACCAATTCCCTCTCAATCTATTCTATTACTTTATTCTTGTCCTTACTAGGGTATTTTCTTCAGGTGTTTTGGTTAGGAACCCTATCAATTCACTATGCTTCTCAGGTGCTCAATTCTGGCCTCTTGGCCTCAACTTGTTATAATGAACTCCAATTATTGTGAGATGTTGTAGATGTGTAGTGAGGTCTCCTAACATTTTTTTAGTGCATATGGACTCCATTAATTGGTTGCAACCTTTAGGTTTCTTACCGATTTCACAATCTTGCTTATAAAAGGGCTACAAGGAATTAGGCCTAATTAGGCCTCCTAGACCGGTTTTCTAGGGCTTGGAGGTAAAAGACTCAAAGAACCCCCAAAAAAATTTATCTTTTCTTCAATTATTCACCCATCCCTAAAATATTTTTGTGGTTTTAGGCCCTGGTATGACCATACAAGGTATGAACCCGAAAATGAGGGTTTGTAGGGTTTTAAAGGCCTTTAACCGACAGTGACTAGGCAATTTGGGTTTTTGCTATCAAATGGATTTTTCAAGGCTCCTCCTTGCACATACAAGTCTTCCCCAACCCCATGGACCCCTCCAAACTCAGATATTATGATCTTCCATTCACCCCTACACTCTTCACCACTTTTTCACCTCTTTATCTCTAGTTGGGTTGCTCCTGGACTCGCCTAGGATGAGGTGAGAATCATATCCAAACACTTCTCCAGCACTTGAACCTACATATTTACAATTTAAAGGAGGTTTCCAACCATTCACCAACTAGCCATGATGGTAGCATGTGTGGGACTCATGGGGCAACCATATTTACAAGGAAGTTGCTATTTACAAGCTAAAATTGGCTACTTGTGAATCAAATCACCTAAACAGTAGTAAATGCTAAATACAAATCTTGAAAATGAAAATCCTACTCTACAACACACTACTAAACCTCAATCCATTATTGGATTCATCGATTCAATCCATTAAACCTTCAAAGAATGCAAAAGTTGACAAAAACAATGAAAAGTGCAGTCCAAAATCTTGTATTTTGATTATTGCTTCCAAAATCCAAGTACACCAACCTCGATAAACATGCAAGAAAGGGTTTATATAGCCTTCCTAGATGTGGAGTCCTTCCATGGCATTGGGAAATCCCTAGCTTCAACATTGAACCAATTTCAGGATAAAATTTGTCATGACAACTTTTTGCAACTTTGTGTTTTTTTACATTTTTGATCTCTCCATCCTAAGAGACCTATTCCCAGTCATCACATATTTGACCCTCTCTAAGGCTTTTGACAGCATTTGACAATTTTGACCAACCAAAAGGCCAAAAACCTTCTCAAACACACTATTTACACAAAAATACAAACCTAAGTAAAACGAACTCCTCCTAGGCCTACATTGAAAAAATACTCACTCTTGGACCCTCCTAGAGTCCTTATTTACTACTGACTTGGCTAGGGTCAGTATAAGCCAACATTTGTAAAAACAAGAAACTAGGACCTAGGTGCTCCTGTACCATTCTCCCTAACAAAAAGAAATCATGTCACCTCTTGAGGAATCAGTGTTGGATCAATTCCAAGCTTTTGGAACTCTGACTCCATCACCCATGTAGCCTCAACATCATCCATACCCTTCCATTTAATGAGGTGCTCCCTATAGGCTTGATGCCTAGTCTTCTTAGCAATTCTTGAACTTAACACCTTCTCGGCCTTAGGATTAGGCTTGGCTGGTAACTGAAGGCTATGCACATCATTTGAAACCTCTGAGTTACTGCATTTTGCACCTTGGATTGGCCCCTTGTATGCAACCAAGTCTGCTATGTTAAAATCCAGTGACAAACCAATGTCACTAGGTAGATCTGCCTTGTATGCATTTTCACCATACTTAGCTAGAATGGCACATGGATCTATCCTCCTCATCTGCAACTTGTTTGGCACACCTTTCTATAGCCTTGCTTTGTTCAAGTGCACCATTACAAGATCTCCCACTTGAAATTGTAGATTTCTCCTCTTTTCATCAACTTTTTGTTTGATTTTGCTTGTGTTCTCCTTTAAAGCTTGCCTAACTGATTCATGGACCTCCTTCTTGGACTAAGAAAAGTCCTCTACATATCCACTTTTGATTGCTACAGGTCCTAAATCCCTCAACTCAAAAATGCCTCTTGGGTGCACACCATAGACTACTTCAAAAGGGCTTTTACCGACAGTCCTATTTATGGTGTCATTGTATGCATATTTAGATAGAGAAAGTACTTGATCCCATGTCTGCCCATACTCCTTGGTAAGGGACCTCAATAAGTTTCCCAAACTTCTATTCACCACCTCAGTCTGCCCATCTGTTTGAGGATGGTAGGTTGATCCAAAAGAGAGGTTTGTGCCAAGATTTTGCCATAATGTCTTCCAAAAATGACTCATAAATTTGTAGTCCCTATCTGAAACTATACTTAATGGTAAACCATGTCTCCTTACTATTTCCTTGAAAAACAACTAAGCTATGTGGCATGCATCATGAGTGGTCTTACAAGGCACAAAGTGACCATTTTGCTAAATCTGTCCACAATGACATAAATGCTATCATATCCTTGATTTTTCTTTGGCAAACCTACCACAAAGTCCATGCTTATGAATTCCCAAGGTCTACTTGGGATGGGAAGAGGTTGATACAAACCGACATTTGTTGAAGTACCCTTGTCTTTTTGGCAAACAATGCAAGTCTCCACATACCTCTTCACATCTTGATTCATCCTTGGCCAATAATAGAATCTCTGAACTAACTCTTGAGTCTTATTGACTCCAAAATGACCACTAAGACTGCCATTGTGTTTCTCTTGTATAAGATTTTCCCTCATTGAGCCTTTAGGCACACAAAGCTGTCCACCTTTGAACAATAGCCCATTTTGTAAAGTGAAATATGAGTTTCACCATGGAAATGATTTTGATACTCCTTGCATACTTGGTAGGCACTTGAGTAGTCTTCATCCTCTACATACAAATATTTAAAACTATCCACACCAATGCTTCTCAACTAGATTTCTTGGACTGTTAAGAGCCTCCCACTTAGTGCATCAGCTACCTAGTTTTTCTACCCTTTCTTGTGCTTAATGGTGAATGTATAGGCTTGCATATGCTCCACCCATTTCATGTGTTTGTGACTGTTAAACAAGAACTTACTGGCCTCTTCGACACATGCTCACTCAGAGATAAATAACTTTTTTAATTGGATATATTTTGCAGATCGCTCCAGTGGGAATCTAGAAACCTTGGGTATGAAGAACATATCAAAAAAATTAGAAAGATCCAATGGTTAAATATTGAGATATTGACCCCGTATTGGGACTGTATTTTCTTATGACAGTCAAACCTTCCTGAGAAAAGTTTTCAGTCACTTTCATGCCTCAAACCATGTGCAAACCTATCATGTAACCCTACAACAATAATGGAATTATAATTTACATAATATTACATGTTTCCACCAATTTGTGTGGCTTGATCAACCAGGACCAAAAAGATATAGCATTATCTTTGTCTCGTTTTGCCTTAGTTCTGGGTTTTGACAATTTTGAGAGAACTTATTGTATCTTTGCCAAGACAATACCAAATGACATGAAACCTGAAGGAAATGAAAGGTAATTTACTATGATTAAACCCTCAAACCATGTTAATGAACCTCAATGCATAGCAATGGTGAAAACTAACAAATTGCAGACTGAATGTGAGAAAAGTTTAGGAAAAACACAGAATGTGCAAGGAAACCACTTACTATTATTGCCAAAAACTTCAATTTCAAGAATTAAATCTTTTGAGGGGTGTTTTCACCATATTTATAGAATTATAAGGATTCTCAACCAACCAACCAACTATAACTACCCAAAACTAACCTTTTTGCAAATGTTGTCAAGCAACTTTGAAAAGTTGCATTGACATCATTTCTTGCTTTTTGAAAAACTTTGGTTTATTGTACTTCTTGATCATCCAATACCCCAAATAGGTTAAATAACATTTTATTAAATTAAAAATGACACAAAATACTCCCCACAACCTTGATATTGTCATTTTGACTTGTTTTGACGACTAGGCCCTATTTGAGCAATTTGACAATTTTCAGGACATATGACTCAACTAACTCAATCTTTAAATTTTATTGGAACTATTGGCCTTATTACATAATGTTGGGTCTAGATAGACCTTATTTGAACAAAACAAAAAAAAAATAAATCATGCCCCACATATGGGCCCTTGAAGGGATGAGGTGCTCTTGCACCATACTCCCCTTGGAAAAGAACTCATGCCCCATGAGTATCCATCATGAAAGGGACCTTGAATCATCTGATATCCTACAAAAACAAAAGGATAAGAACCTGCAATCCAATTCACACAATAAGGATCAGAAAATAAGTTTCCCATTGGTGGGCAACCGGTATATGCATGTGTAGAAACTTGAACCGGTTGGCTTGGTTCATGTGGCTTCTCTAGAACACTCTGATTTGGATCAGTTTTCATAATAGGTGTACTGATCTGAATGGGTTTAGTAGGACACCAAATAGAACCAATCATTACCCCTATGCTATCCTTGTGTTCTACCTTCTCTTGTGTAGGTTTTGTTTCAATTTCCTTGTCTTGAACCTATGTCTTCTTACCAAACATCACAATCTTATCTTTACCCTTAACATCCTCACTCATGGGTAACAATGTATATTGTACTCCATTCTTCTCAAGAGTATAAGTGTTCTCCCTACCATTGTAGAGTGCATGGTTGTCATATTTCCATGGTCTACCAAGTAAGATATGGCTACACTCCTGTAGCATCGTAAATTGTACGCACTTGCTAGGGTGGTACAATTTCACACCTAGTTTAGCACCCGCCTTGGCACATTTTGCATTTTGCATTGCATTTCCCCTTTAGCACTTAATTAGTCAAATTAATTAGCTCTAAGGTTCTATTTCATCATCTCCCACATCATAAAGTTGGGCCCTTTCATTAAAGTGTGCCCCTTTCATTTTATTCTTCCAATACATCATTTAATCAAAAACCCTAATTAGGTCCTATTTTGAACTTGGGGGCTTGATTTCGGGGGTCAAAACATCTCGAAATCAGCTGTAACTTCGGGATTCTCTCTAAAATCATCATATCCAATGGCCCTAAAAATTTGGTGCAAAGTTGTTGGGACCATGGCGCCCGGCGTGCACATGGTCCCGGACATTTTTCCCAAAATTTTAGGAGCGCGATCCAATCATAAAATAAAGCTTAACCCCAAGAAATTGGTGGGAGATTCAATCTCTAGGTCGGCCAAAAGTTGAAATTAAGACCTAGGGTTTCATACATAAGAGCTCTCTTTCTTCATTTGAAGGGATGGGAATTTTGGCTTTGGAGGACCTTCTATGCAGCGAAAGAGCAGATCTTTGAAGACTTCAATAACATTCAACATCCAACCATCAAGCATTCATCAATTTCATTCATTTAGGGCTTGGGAGACATTGAAGAACAATAGGAGATTACCGACTAAAGATTGGCTTGTACTCCTCCCTTGAGGGTTGGGTATGATTTCATGTTGTTTTCATGTCTTTGCATAAGCTTCAATATATCCTTTATTCATGCTTTAGATCACTTTGCATCTTGATTTAGAGCATTTACATTATCATTTACAAGCAATTAGGGTTTACTTTCTAGGTTGCTATAGTTTGCTTTCTTGCATTTAAGGACCTTGCACACACACTAGGTCTGCACACACAATACATTTTACAATACAACTTGGCTATTCATGGAGGTGGAAATCACCGAAGCGGGGGTTTGACTAAGGCAAAACCCTATATAGCCGCCCATACCCTTTTCAGATATAAGTGCAGGTTTCGGGACTCGGATGACGCCGCAGGTTACAGATCCGGAAGAAGCAGATGGAGACCGAACTTCACACCAAATCTCAGAGCAAAAGACCAGGACAGGGGCGTGGGGCACCCTGGTCCTGCCAGGATAGGGGCACTAGGCGCCCTAGTCCTTCTGACAGCAGTTTTCAGCATTTTTGACAACTTTGCAAAACAGTAGTTTCCGGAGCAGTTTCAGGGGTAGAATCAGGACAGTGGCGCCCGCGCCCCCGTCCCGAACATTTTCAGTCAGATTTTAACTCCGGGTACGCATTTGCATTCTTGTCTTGTCCTTGTGTTTACAACTTTCCATTGTTTAAGTTCAATTCTGCAATCTTGTTATTAGTTCATACTTGCACTTTGGGGTTAGGGATTGAACTTGCATCATTTTATCTTTCAATTACAACAAAGGAATAGAAATCCTAATAGGTAGCCCGTGGCTCTCTCTTCCACAAAAATAAGTAGCCAATTGTGTGATACCTCTAGGCTCTTTCGTATTCCACAAGTGTGTGGTTGAAAGTGAGATTAGGGCATGTTTGCTTAGTGTCACTTTTTCCCCCACACATTTTGGTGAACCCGACGTGAATCTATCATTGCTTCCTCTTGCATTGCATTTGTTAGATCTAGATCTAGATTTAGTGTGTTTTCATTTCATTTTCATTAAAAAAAAAAAAAAAAGAAAAAAAAAAAATTGTGTTTCTTTGCATTGTGTGTTTAAAATTTTATGCAATTTCAAAATGTCAGATTTTTATTTGCAAGATGTTCATATTTGTGATGATTATGAGTTAGATGAAGCTTTAGATGAATTTTTGAAACCTAAATATACCAAACCTTCATTTTACCAAAAACTCATAAACATTGTTACTATGCCATTTCGTTGTGATGAGAAAGATAAGTCGAATGATTCCTCTCAAGGGTACATTCCTATTAGCTCTTCCACTAAATCTAGTAACATGGTTGTTTTCAATGATCCCCTCTATGAAGAGATATCTCCTTTTGAATCAAAAGATAAACCTTTTAATAGATATGATCATGCTTTGTTGAATGATGCCCTTGATGCCTTTGTGTCCCCTAAAAACCACTCCCTTCATGAGGATCCTTTTGTGCAAGAAGATGACATTATCCCTACATTTCCTAGTGATGGCCTTTCCTTTTCCAACAAAATTCCCACTAGAGATGATGAATTAATGGTAAATGCTTACCCTTCTCCTAAAGTTGGTCTTACCCATAAGCATCCCTTAGAGAATGAAGATGAAATAATAAGCAATTTCCTTAATTCTTTCTCCCTATTGAACATATTTTGAGGAAAGAGGATGAGTTTAACACATCTATTGATGCTCTCCCTCCTAAGGATGCAGAATTAATAAACAATGTTATCTCCTCTCCCGAAATTGACAACACTTCAAACATTCCTTTCAACAACCTCACTATTTGGGATGAACCATTAGAAGAAGGTATAGATTATTCTCTACCCCTAGCCAAAGGGGATGAAATTAAGATTGGAAACTCCCTTGATAGTTTCTCCCCTTCCTTGAATCTCAATTATTCTCCCTCTAAAAATAAAGCATCTCCCTCTCCTCAACTTGGTTCTACTCATAAGGAAACCCTAGTTCAAAGCAAGATGGTTAACATTTCTTTCAAAGATCTCCCTCTCAAAAGTGAGACTTTAGAGAGTAGTGTTGATCCTTCTCCTAGAGAGTTTATTCCCCATGTAGATCCTGTGATGATAAAGGATGATATGACCTTTCCTAGTATTACTCTTCCTACTAGAACATCAATGCCTACCCCTTGTCTCTCTCCTAAAATTGATTTAATCTGTGATAAGATTTTAGTGCAAGAGAAGACTATCAATAATTCTTCCAACACTTTTGTTCATTCCTCTAAACCATCCTCAATCAATTTGATACATGTGAATGAAACACCTAACAAACCTCTCTTCACTGTCCAAGGTGCTTGTCCTTCTCAAAATTCTCAACCTTTAAATAAGCCTATCTTAGTGGTTCAAGGTGGTTATGCTAATGATTCTTTTTGCACTCCTAAGAAACCAGTTATTACTATGCAAGGAGGTTATTCCTCTAAGAGCCCTTATGAGTATGCTAAGCAATTGACTAGAGAGAGTTATCATGCGGTTGCCCATACTTATAATACTAGAAACAATAGGCAACCTAATCCTCCTCTAGTTATCCCAACTTCACTTCCTCCTTCCCAACCTATTCTTCCCCAAGCTCCACGTATTTCACAAGTTCTTGGTAAGGAATATGATCTCATAGAACAACTTAAAGCTACCCCTGCTAAGATATCCCTTTGGGATCTGATCCAAACTTCTTCCGCTCATCATGGAATGTTACAAGATGCCTTGAAAGATTTGAATGTTCCTCCACCTAATACATCTAGTAATATAGTGTCTTTGGTTAACTCTGTGATGAATCCTAAAGCTCAAATTGTGTTTACTCAAGATGAGTTTCCTACTAGTGAAATTCAACATCAATATGATCCCTTGATGATTGTGGTTATCATAAATGACACTGCTATAAGACGAACACTGGTAGATAATGGCTCTGGCCTTAATGTGTGTAGCATTAATCTATTGCATAAGATGAATGTGGATACATCCCTTATTGAGCCTGACTCTCGTCCCATTCGAGGCTTTGATAATGTGGCTAAGTCTTCATTAGGTATTATCACCTTACCCATCACAGTGGGACCCATTACTTTGCCTACTCCTATCCATGTTATGTCAGGAAATCTAACATACAACTTGTTATTAGGGAGACCTTGGATTCACGGTATGCAAGCTGTCCCCTCTACATTGCATAGACAAGTTAAATTCATTTATAACAATAAGACATATACCTTGATAGGTGATACTAATTTTGAAGCTTGTTTGCAAACATCTAAGCCTTCCTCTTCTAGTAATGACTCTTTGAACAAGATACCTATGGATGAATCCTTACCCTCTGATAATCAAAATTCTTTGGATGAGTCTGAAGCTCCTGAAGAAGATCCTTCTCGACTTGAATATACGCATAAAAAGGCTTTTGATCCTGAGAAGGTTCTCGCAGAAGATGATTGGGGATCCCTTGATTTCAATCCCACCTTTGTAGGTGAGTATAGGGTTCCTCCTAGAGAGTTTAAAGTTAAAAAGAAGGAAGAAACTAAAAATCAATCAATCTTACCTGAACCTATGAGCAATAATTTTGTGGGCGCTTCTCAAACTTCTTCTCCTCACACCTCTAATTATGAAGAGTTTGATTCTTTGTCTTATGAAAAATCACCTTCTCTTCCTGAAATGGCTGATCGTTATGGTCGTGGTTTTTGCATTTTTGCTAAGCATGGGTATCATGGAAATGGTTGTGGCGCTCATGAACAAGGGATAAAAGTTCCCCTAGAGACTAATTTTCACAATTATGCCTTTGGACTCGGCTATAATCCCTGCAAACGTACCAAAGCATCTAAAAGACCATCTCTCAATGTAAATGCTATATTTAGTAGTGATGATGATCTCACTTCAACTAAATCATCTTCTACTTCTATCAACTCTCATTCCCCTCGTAAGGAAATCTTGGCAATAAACAAATCTCTTTATGAATTCCCTCAAATTTCTAAATCCACTTATGAATATTTATCTCCTATTCATCATAAAGTCCTTTCCTCTAGGGATAAGGCTCTAATAAATTACACTCATCCCTCTTCTAAGATTTCATGCGACTTTTCTTCTTCAATTTTCATCATTTTATACATGTTTTTTATCTCACTTATAGTTGAGCATTTAACATGTCATATTCAAATACCTAATTTAGTCTATCATGTCTTTAAATAACATTAATGGCTATTATGTTGCTCATCATTATGTGACATTGGTAGCTCATTTACTGGGGGCTCATTGTCATTCATGATGGTACAATTTCAAGTGCAATCATATTTTTTTGAAGCAACATAATAGCCTAATTTTCTTGTTCCTATGGGGACAAGAATGATTTCATACATCTCTTCTTTTGCTTATGTCCAAATCTCTCCCTAGAAGATTGTGTAAGTCCTTCTCATTGTCCTTATCCTTTGGGAGGCAATGATCTTTCCTTATTTTTATCTAAGGATCCACTTTTTCCTATTTTGTGGATGGTGTGGACTTTATTACTTGATGTTATGCCTTGTACGCATTTGTTGTTGTTTGTTCAAGGGTTCTCTCTTACAAGAGGTGTAAGTCCTTGACTACAACCTCTTTTGCACTTGGTAAAATACATCCATAACGAATTCAATCTCCTAATTGGGTTAAAAAGAGCGTCATCCTTCATTAAGAATCACTTTCACCTCGCAAAAGAAGGAAGTATTGCATTCTTATTCTCTTCTTTGTCTTATTCTAGAAGATGTTATATTTGTCTAAGACAATTTCTCTGAGGGATAGGTGTCTTTTGTACAAATATCTCTTCTCCTCTAAGGATCTCCTTTACACATACTACAAGATATCCCTTTTCAACTATCTTATCATGGCTTAAAGAGTGCAAAACTCTCTTGCTTGGATCTATGACATTGTTGCATTTTTGGGGTATCTTCTTTTGTGATGAAGGTAGGTATCCTTGTTCTACTTTGCTTATAACATAAACATTACACTTTTTGAGCAATGGGTCATTCTCGAAACCAGAGCACAGACTCTTAGAGCGAGATGTCTCCATTTTTCTTTTATGCAAGGTGATTATTCCCAGAACCAGAGCACAGACTCTTAGAGCGAGATGTCACGCTTTTGTACTATACATATACAGGTTGTAGCATACTCGGGCATAGAATCCTATGAGGTGCTTCTAACCTCACTTACACACACATGCACGAGGTTGAGTGGAACTAGAGGCATAAGGCTAGACTTTCTCACTCTCCTCCCTTACATGGATCACCTAGACAGACTCTAGGGGCTAGTTTTCCATGTCCCTTTTTCCCATGGATCACCTAGACAAGATCTAGGGGCGAGAAGTCCATGTTTTCTCTCTCACTATTCTTCTCATGGATCACCAATGTGTGTATTCATGCTTTTTTCCTTTCTTTTCTTCTCTTTGCATTTTGTTTCCATTTACATCCTTCATCTTGTGTTAGAGAACTCTCAAATCCTCACACTCTTTGTTGTGTTGGAATTGAGATTTAGTCCTCTTTCTTACCAAATGATTCTCCATTAGTTTTTGATCTCATATCAAATCTTCTTGTGAGCATTTGTCATCAATATTCTTTAACAATTCGAAGTGGTAAACATGATACCCTGTTTCAACTCACTAAAATTAGCAAGCCGAAACAGGCGGGGGCATATAGCTACCCTCGAATTTTCATCACCTTCCTTAGTAAGCATTAGGTGATTTTGTGATCTAATGTGTGTTTTGTAGGGTGCGGTTCCTAACTGTGTACTACAGATACCGCTGGGGGCTTCGTTCGACAGACTTATGGATATATCCTTTTTCAAATAAGGTTTACTTTTCTGTACTTTAGCTTGCATATGAACGTAGTGTTCATATGACCGCTAAAGTGGGGGCTAAATGTAGCATCGTAAATTGTACACACTTGCTAGGGTGGTACAATTTCACACCTAGTTTAGCACCTGCCTTGGCGCATTTTGCATTTTGCATTGCATTTCCCCTTTAGCACTTAATTAGTCAAATTAATTAGGTCTAAGGTTCTATTTCATCATCTCCCACATCATAAAGTTGGGCCCTTTCATTAAAGTGTGACCCTTTCATTTTATTCTTCCAATACATCATTTAATCAAAAACCCTAATTAGGTCCTATTTTGAACTTGGGGGCTTGATTTCGGGGGTCAAAACATCTCAAAATCAGCTTTAACTTTGGGATTCTCTCTAAAATCATCATATCCGACGGCCCTGAAAATTTGGTGAAAATTTTTCGGGACCATGGCGCCCGGCGTGCACATGGTCCCGGACATTTTTCCCAAAATTTTAGGAGCACGATCCAATCATAAAATAAAGCTTAACCCCAAGAAATTGGCAGGAGATTCAATCTCTAGGTCGGCCAAAAGTTGAAATTAAGACCTAGGGTTTCATACATAAGAGCTCTCTTTCTTCATTTCAAGGGATGGGAATTTTGGCTTTGGAGGACCTTCTATGCAGTGAAAGAGCAGATCTTTGAAGACTTCAATAACATTCAACATCCAACCATCAAGCATTCATCAATTTCATTCATTTAGGGCTTGGGAGACATTGAAGAACAATAGGAGATTACCGACTGAAGATTGGCTTGTACTCCTCCCTTGAGGGTTGGGTATGATTTCATGTTGTTTTCATGTCTTTGCATAAGCTTCAATATATCCTTTATTCATGCTTTAGATCACTTTGCATCTTGATTTAGAGCATTTACATTATCATTTACAAGCAATTAGGGTTTACTTTCTAGGTTGCTCTAGTTTGCTTTCTTGCATTTAAGGACCTTGCACACACACTAGGTCTGCACACACAATACATCTTACAATACAACTTGGCTATTCGTGGAGGTGGAAATCACCGAAGCGGGGTTTTGACTAAGGCAAAACCCTATATAGCCGCCCATACCCTTTTTAGATATAAGTGCAGGTTTCGGGACTCGGACGATGCCGCAGGTTACAGATCCGGAAGAAGCAGACGGAGACCGAACTTCACACCAAATCTCAGAGCAAAAGACCAGGACAGGGGCGTGGGGCGCCCTGGTCTTGCTAGGACAGGGGCACTGGGTGCCCTGGTCCTTGGGACAGGGGCGCTGGGTGCCCTAGTCCTTCTGACAACAGTTTTCAGCATTTTTGACAACTTTGCAAAACAACAGTTTTCGGAGCAGTTTCAGGGGCAGAATCAGGATAGTGGCGCTCGTGGCCCCGTCCCGAACATTTTCAGTTAGATTTTAACTCCGGGTATGCATTTGCATTCTTGTCTTGTCCTTGTGTTTACAGCTTTCCATTGTTTAAGTTCAATTCTGCAATAGATTGGCTTGTACTCCTCCCTTGAGGGTTGGGTATGATTTCATGTTGTTTTCATGTCTTTGCATAAGCTTCAATATATCCTTTATTCATGCTTTAGATCACTTTGCATCTTGATTTAGAGCATTTACATTATCATTTACAAGCAATTAGGGTTTACTTTCTAGGTTGCTCTAGTTTGCTTTCTTGCATTTAAGGACCTTGCACACACACTAGGTCTGCACACACAATACATTTTACAATACAACTTGGCTATTCGTGGAGGTGGAAATCACCGAAGCGGGGGTTTGACTAAGGCAAAACCCTATATAGCCACCCATACCCTTTTCAGATATAAGTGCAGGTTTCGGGACTCAGACGACGCCGCAGGTTACAGATTCGGAAGAAGCAGACGGAGACCGAACTTCACACCAAATCTCAGAGCAAAAGACCAAGACAGGGGCATGGGGCACCCTGGTCCTGCCAGGACAGGGGCGCTGGGCGCCTTGGTCCCTGGGACAGGGGCGCTGGGTGCCCTAGTCGTTTTGACAGCAGTTTTCAGCATTTTTGACAACTTTGCAAAACAACAGTTTCCGGAGCAATTTCAGGGGCAGAATCAGGACAGTGGCGCCCGTGCCCCCGTCCTGAACATTTTCAGTCAGCTTTTAACTCTGGGTACACATTTTCATTCTTGTCTTGTCCTTGTGTTTACAGCTTTCCATTGTTTAAGTTCAATTCTGCAATCTTGTCATTAGTTCATACTTGCATTTTGGGGTTAGGAATTGAACTTGCATCATTTTATCTTTCAATTACAACAAAGGAATAGAAATCCTAATAGGTAGCCCGTGGCTCTCTCTTCCACAAAAAGAAGTAGCCAATTGTGTGATACCTCTAGGCTCTTTCATATTCCACAAGTGTGTGGTTGAATGTGAGATTAGGGCATGTTTGCTTAGTGTCACTTTTTCCCCCACACAACTCCATGGGTAAAACATCACATAGAACACTTTCCTTGTATTCACCAGTCTGAAAATCAACTCTTGCCTGCTCTTAAACCAACAAACTAATATCATCCCTAACCCAAGATACTTTATATGGATTCTTATGATGTACCTTCTCTAATTGCAATTTATCAACCATTTCATTTGAAACCATATTATCACTTGAACCTGAATCAACAACCAAAGTAAAAACTTTACCTTTGCACTTACACTTTGTCCTAAAGAGATTTCTCGTTTGAATGGGTTCATGTCGTGTTGATTTCTTCAACAAGGACTTCTTCATCATCAAACACTCACCAACTTCTCCAGTACACACAATTGCCTTTGGACTATCCCTAACCTCTTCCTCTTGAGCATATGCAATGCTTCTAGAGGATGATGATGATGCTGCTACCTTCTCAGGACATTTGAAAGAAGGAGGCCCATACTCATTATAGTTGTAACATCTCCCTAAAAATTGGTTAAAACCCCTACCAAATCTACCTCTATTACCACCAAAACCACCTCTAAAATCAGAAAATGACTGCTCTTTACCTTTATTACCTTCTTCCTCATTGTTTGGTTTATGTGAAGAAAATGTACCTCTACCCCTGCCATTGCTATTGCCTCTACCTCTTGCAGCCTTATCTTGTCTTCTCTTCATCTTTTCTTCCACCTTCAGAGCTAATTGATAACACTCCTTGACATTACTGGGGTTAGCCACAACCAACTCATCTTGAATATTAAATCTCAAACCTCCTAGGTATCTAGCAACTTTAACAACTTCATCTTCTTCTCTATCGGACCTTATACTCAACTTTAAAAATTCATTAGTATATGCCTTAACATCTTGTTCCTTTTTCCTTAACTCTTGCAATCTCTTATACAATTGAATTTCATAGTCTTTAGGAAGGAAATTACCTTTTAGTTTAGCCACCATCCAATACCAAGAAGTAACCTTGGTCTTTCCTCTCTTTCTTCTATCAACTTCTTCATGATCCCACCATAGGATTGCATGTTCCTTGAGTTTTGTCTTTTCCAATCTAACCTTTTGATCATCAGGTATGCCTTCTCCATCAAAATAAGCATCCATTGCTGCTATCCAATCCAAAAGTTCTTCCTCTTTCAAATGACCATCATACATTGGTATATCACCCCTTACCTTGTACTTGTCTCCTTTTATTGCCTTAAGAAGTCTGAGTGTTCTTTGTTCTTCTAGGTCTATCTGCTCTTTAGTTTCTTCCTTTTCCTCATGGAACTCTTCATCTCCTTCCTCTTCTTCACTAACATCCCCTACATCAACATTTCTTCTCTGACTAGTCTTTAAGGATTCAAGCCTTGCTAAGAGGGCATTATAGGACTCTTGTAACCTTGTGTTCTTCTCCTTCAATTCTTGGATCTCCCTTGTTGTACCTGCATTCTTTGGAGGCATCTTGCCTCACTCCCTTCAACCTTCAATAAGAACTACTCCCTTGCTCTGATACCAATTTGATTCAGAGCATCCACACCCACACACACAAGCCCTAAACCTTTTAGGAATTTACTTCACATTGTAGAGGTTTCACAATGATTAAACACTTCCCCTTATGAAGGTTTTCCATAATATTTAATAAAACTCCACACATATTGCTCTTGCCTATGAACTCAATTATACCTTCTAGACCAATTAGGATAGGTTTCTTGGCATTTGAGGATAGAACCTTGAGATTTCCACATACTCTCTCAACACTCCTACGAACCCTTAATTATCAAACACCATGTACTTTGATCCAACCCTCAACATATACAAAAGGTTACTATTAAACAAGAACTTACTGGCCTCTTTGACACATGCTCACTCAGAGATAAATAACTTTTTTAATTGGATATATTTTGCAGATCTCTCTGGTGGGACTCTAGAAACCTTGGGTATGAAGAACATATCAAAAAAATTAGAAAGATCTGATGGTTAAATATTGAGATATTGACCCCGTATCAGGACTATATTTTCTTATGATAGTCAAACCTTCCTGAGGAAAGTTTTCAGTCACTTTCACACCTCAAACCATGTGCAAACCTATCATGGAACCCTACAAAAATAATGGAATGATAATTTGCATAATATTACATGTTTCCACCAATTTGTGTGGCTTGATCAACCAGGAACAAAAAAATATAGCATTATCTTTGTCTCGGTTTGCCTCAGTTCTGGGTTTTGACAATTTTGAGAGAACTTATTGTATCTTTGCCAAGGCAATACCAAATGACATGAAACCTAAAGGAAATGAAAGGTAATTTACTATTATTAAACCCTCAAACCATGTTAATGAACCTTCAATGCATAGAAATGGTGAAAACTAACAAATTGCAGACTGAATGTGAGAAAAGTTTAGGAAAAACACAGAATGTGCAAGGAAACCACTTACTATTATTGCCAAAAACTTCAATTTCAAGAATTAAATCTTTTGAGGGGTGTTTTCACCATATTTATAGAATTATAAGGATTCTCAACCAACCAACCAACTATAACCACCCAAAACTAACCTTTTTGCAAATGTTGTCAAGCAACTTTGAAAAGTTGCATTGACATCATTTCTTGCTTTTTGACAAATTTTGGTTTATTGTACTTCTTGATCATCCAATACCCCAAATAGGTTAAATAACATGTTATAACATTAAAAATGACACAAAATACTCCCCAAAAACTTGATATTGACATTTTGACTTGTTTTGACCACTAGGCCCTATTTGAGCAATTTGACAATTTTTAGGACATATGACTCAACTAACTCAACCTTTAAATTTTATTGGCACTATTGGCCTTATTACATAATTTTGGGTCTATATAGACCTTATTTGAACAAAAAAAATAAAACTAAATCATGCCCCACATATGGGCCCTTGAAGGGATGAGGTGCTCTTGCACCAGATAGTGTCTCCATTTTCTCAACGCTTGCACTAAAGCATACAAATCAAGGCCATAAGAGGAATATTTCCTCTTGGAATCACTTAGCTTCTCACTATGGAAGGCTATTGGTCTTCCTTATTGGCTTAGGAAAACACCAACTGTAATATTGCTTGCATCACACTTCACAATGAAAAGTTTCTCAAAACTAGGCAACACTAGTACCAATTGGGTAGCTATTTTCTCCTTCAAGGTTTCAAAACATTTGTTTTCTACTTCACCCCATTGAAACTTGGCCTTCATACCACCTCTAATGGTTTCTATAATTGGGGCACATATATCACTGAACTGCCTAATAAACTTCCTATAGTACTGGGCTAATCCATGGAAGATTCTCACCCCTGTTGTTGATCTAGGAGTAGGCCAATTTACAATGGCTTCCTTGAGACAACACAAACCCAAGATAAAAAAACTCTAGCTTGACAAACTCACACTTATTGAAATTCATGGTTAGTTTTTCATCATACAATCTTTGTAATACATCTTGCAAATGACTAATATGTGCTGCTCTATCCTTACTAAAAAATGAGAATATCATCAAGATATACTACCACAAATTTACCTATGAAGTCCTTCATCACCTCATTCATGAGTCTCATGAAGGTTCTGGGAGAATTAGATAAGCCAAATGGCATTACAAGCCACTCATAAAGACCTTCAGTAGTCTTAAATGCAGTCTTCCATTCATCACCTTCCTTAATTCTAATTTGATGACAACCACTCTTAAGATAAATCTTGGTAAAGTACTTGGCTTCCCCTAAACAATCCATTAGGTCTTCTATACTAAGAATAGGGAACCTATATATTATGGTGATTCTATTTATGGCTCTAGAATAAGTACACAACCTCCAAGTACCACCTTTCTTTGGTGCTAACACAGTAGGGACAGCACAAGGGCTAATGCTTTTCCTAATTAGGCATTGATCTGAAAGCTCTTGGACTTGTTTGGCAATCTCAATATTTTGCTAAGGAGTCATTTTGTAAGCTACCTTGTTAGGTAAGGATGCTCTGGGAATGAAATCTATTTGGTGGCTAATGGCTCTTTTGGGAGGTAATGCGGCTGACTACCCATCACTTACAATGCCTTTGAACTTCTCCAATAAATCTTGCACTTCTTGTGGTAGAACTTGCTGCTCTTTCTTGCCTTCCTCTTTAGGCTTCATCATTAGTGCAAACCCTACTCCTTCACCTTCCTCAAGTGTCTTCAAGAACTATTTTTCACTCACCAAAAGAACATTAGGACTTGCTACCCTTTTTTCACCTTCCTCAAGGATATACTGAATCTTGAATGTGACTCCATCTTTCTTGAATAAGTATGCATTCTTGGCTCCATCATGGATAGCTTGTCTATCAAATTGCCATGGTCTTCCTAATAGAAGATGTCATGCATCCATGGGTAGGACATCACATAGTACCTTGTCCTTATACCTTCCAATGGTAAAATCCACCCATGCTTTCTCATTAACAAGAACATGGTGGCCTTTGTTCAACCAAGTGACTCTATAAGGATTATTGTGAGGAATCCTTTGCAATCTGAGCTTATTTATTGCCTCTTCTGACACTATGTTGTATGTGGATCCTGAATCAATGATTACTTTGCATACCTTGTCCAAAATCTTGCATTTGGTCCTAAACAAGGACCTTCTTTGGCTAGGCTCTTCTCTGACCAGTTCTTTGATCAAAGTTCTCCTTATCATCAAGTTGTCACCTACTTCTGACTCTAAGGCAACTTCTGAAGTCTTGCTACTTGAAAATAGCTCACTCTTCTTTCACCACCTTGTGGCTTCTCTAGACATCTATAAGCTGGATGACCAAGTTGGTTACAATGGTAACACTTCATTGTTTCAAAGTATGAGGAACCTCTACCTTGGCCACTGGATCTTCCTCTAGAACCACTATTTGATCCCCTTCCTCTATTATATCCTCCTCTACTACTGCCACTATCTTGCTGCTCAGTGAGTTTAGACTCTCCTTGTGCTCTTTGTTTAGAACTTCTTCTACCAAAGCCTCCTCTATGGCCTCTATTGTCTTTTCCTCTACCTCTGCCCCTGGTGTTGCTTGAGTCATGTTTTCTTTTTAGTTTTTCCTCCACCTTAAGGGCAAGTTGAAAGGTTTGATGAACTTTTTTTGGGCTCATTAGACTGATTTATTCTTGGATGTTCCATCGTAGTCCATTGAGATACCTAGCAACTTTGAGACTTTCTTCCTCAACCACTTGGGATCTAAGGATAAGTTTTTGAAACCCCTCTGTATAGCTACTAACATCAAGGTCTTTTTGTCATAGGTTTTGCCTCTTCCTATGGATTTGTACTTCATAGTCCTTGGGGAGATAGGCTTTTTTTATTTTAACTAGCATTCCCTTCCAAGAGGAGATATGTTCCTTTCCTATTTTCTTCCTCTCATCTTGCACAAACTTTCACCATGTACAAGCAGTGCCCCTCATCCTATATTTGGCTAGCTTGACCTTTTGTGCCTCAGTTATACCTTCACATTCAAAATGGTTCTCCATGCCTTCTATTCATTTTAGGACCGCTTCCACTTCCATCTTGCTAGTGAACAATGGTACTCCTTCTAGCAACTTCCCACTTAGGGCCTTTAATGCTTTGATGAAGGGTTCATGCTCTAAAATAGGATCAGGTCTGGGTACCTTATCAACCTCATCCACCTCCTTTCCCTTCCCTTCTACTCCTTCCAATTTTACATACACTTCTTCTACCTTGGTCTCAATATCACCAAGCTTACTCTCCAATCTTTCCAATTTTTCCTTCAGGACCCTATTCTCTTCCTCCCGATCTTCACTTTCCTTGCTAATTCAGCATTGGTCACCATGTTGTCTCCAACTAACTCTCCTGACAACAAGGGCATCAACCTTACTAGCCCAAATCTTGTAGTCTCTAATACCAATTTGATAGAGTTCACCTAGCCTGCTCAACACTTCACTAAGTTGATGTTGCTCAATTCCACCAACTCACCAGGCCTAGTTGCTTTCTAGACCTCCAAGTCCATCTCAATCTCTTCTAGTGATTGATTCTTGTCCTTACTAGGGTATTTTCTTCAGGTGTTTTGGTTAGGAATTATATCAATTCACTGTGCTTCTCAAGTGCTCAATTCTGGCCTCTTGGCCTCAACTTGTCATAATGACCTCCAATTATTATGAGATGTTGCAGAGGTGTAGTGAAGTCTCCTAGCATTTTTTTAGTGAATATGGAGTCCATTAATAGGTTGCAACCTTTAGGTTTCTTACCGGTTTCACAATCTTGCTTGGAAAAGGGCTACAAGGAATTAGACCTAATTAGGCCTCCTAGACCAGTTTTCTAGGGCTTGGAAGAAAATGACTCGAAGAACTCCGAAACAAGTTTATCTTTTCTTTAATTATTCACCCATCCCTAAAACTATTTTGTGGTTTTAGGCCTTGGTATGACCGTACAAGGTATGAACCCCAAAATGAGGGTTTGTAGGGTTTTAAAGGCCTTTAACCTGAAGTGAGTAGGCAAGTTGGGGTTTTTCTATCAAATGGATTTTTCAAGTATCCTCCTTGCACATACAATTATTCCCCAACCCCATGGACCCCTCCAAACTCAGAAATGATGATCTTGCATTCACCCCTACACTCTTCACCACTTTTTCACCTCTTTATCTCTAGCCGGGTTGCTCCTGGACTCGCCTAGGATGAGGTAACAGTCATATCCAAACACTTCTCCAGCACTTGAACCTTCATATTTACAATTTACAAGAGGTTTCCAACCATGCCCCAACTAGTTGTGATGGCAGCACGTGTGGGACTCATGGGGCAACCATATTTACAAGGAAGTTGCTTTTTACAAGCCAAAACTGGCTACTTGTGAATCAAATCACCTAAACAGTAGTAAATGCTAAATAAAAAGATTGAAAATGAAAATCCTACTCTACAACACACTATTAAAACTCAATGCATCATTGGATTCATGGATTCAATCCATTAAACCTTCAAAGAATGCAAAATTTGACAAAAACAATGAAAAGTGCAGTCCAAAATCTTGTATTTTGATTATTGCTTCCAAAAATCCAAGTACACCAACCTTGATAAACATGCAAGAGAGGGTTTATATATCCTTCACATTTTTTGAGTCCTTGTATGGCATTGGGAAATCCCTAGCTTCAACGTTGAACCAATTTTAGGACAAAATTTGTCATGACAACAAAAGTTGTCATGACAACTTTTTGCAACTTTGTGTTTTTTTACATTTTTTATCTCTCCAACCTAAGAGATCTATTCCCATTCATCAAATATGAAATTTAAAACATTCCTAAGACCTATTTGATCCTCTCTAAGGCTTTTGACAACATTTGACACTTTTGACCAACCAAAAGGCCAAAAACCTTCTCAAACACACTATTTACACAAAAATGCAAACCTAGGTAAAATGAACTCCTCCTAGGCCTACATTGACAAAATAATCACTCTTGGACCCTCCTGGAGTCCTTATTTACTACTGACTTGGCTAGGGTTAGTACAAGCAAAAATTTAATAAATCAAGAAACTAGGACCTAGGTGCTCCTGCACTAGATTGTAACAACTGAATCCATCATGGAATGAAAAGTATCTTTTACCAGCCAAGGAATCCAATACTTGATCCACAAATGGTAATGGAAAATGATCTTTGTTTTTAAATTCAGGGCTCTATAATCAACACGTACCCTCCATTTTCCTCCTTTCTTAGGGACTATGACCAAAGGTGATACCCATTGTCTATCAGAGATAGGATAGATAAACTGACCTTTAACAACTTCTGCAATTCTTCTTTAATTATCTCTTTTAAGGTAGGATTGATTCTTTTTTGAGGTCATCTGAGTGGGCAACATTCTTCTTTTATATATATACGATGGGTGCAAACTGTTGGATCTATCCCATGCATATTCTTGTAATCCTATGCAAAAGCATTTTTTATGATATTTCAGCAAGTCCACAAGAGCCTCTTTTTGAGTATCTGAAGGATCTCTATTGATATTTAAACATTTATTCAAATCAACTTCTATCTTGATAGTAAGATCAATCTAGTTCATATTAGAAAAATGAGAAGAAGATACTTCCTATGGCAACAGAGTATGCAATATATCAGTGGCTACATGAAAGTCCAAACCTGTAATATTCGGAACCAACTCCTGCAACTTCTATTCTTTTATTGACTCATTTATCAGAATTTTATAAAAAATTGATTCTTCATCATGTAATTGCATGAATGGCCCTTGATTAATAATCATAAGGTGATTAATAGAGTCAACTCCCTCAGATTCTTCTCCCAAAATAGGCCAAATGGGTTGTTGTTGATCAAACTGGGCTTGTGCAGGAGAATACAAGGTTAATGTTTTTGTAGGGTTCCCATTTGAAATAGTCATATCCCCTGATCTACATCCAATATATGCATCAGCTGTGGCAAGCCAAGGTCTTCCCAAAATCACTAGATATCCTCCTAACGTTGCCTTTGGAGATAGAATCATAAAGTCTGCAAGGTATTCCCAGGAATCCAAAATAACCACTACATCTTCAATCATACCATCAAGTCTCATTGTAGAGCTATCAACAAGTTGTAGAACTGTGGGTGTAGGCCTTGGACTATTGATTCCAAGCTATTTCATTACTTCTCATGTCATTACATTAATGGCTGCCCCTAAATCAATTAAAACATTTCTTATCTGACTACCATTAATGAATATACTTACCAGAGGACTACCTGGATCAGAATATTTTGGAATGGCAATCTTGCCTAACATAATATCTACCAATTGACCCATAACATGCACTATTTGTGGATCCTTCTTCTTCCTACCAGGTTTTTTTAGACATGCTTCTCTCAGTGCCTTACCATATATGGGAGCATCTTCTATTGCTTGCAACAATGGAATTTTAACACAAATATGCTTTAGTTGATCTATAATATCAAATTCGTGCTCTTGTTCTATGGGAACTTCCTTTTCTTGCAATCTCTGGGGAAATGGCGGTAATATCTGCTTCTGAGGTATTGCATATGTTGGATTAGATATTTATTTTTCTTGTACCTCAATAATAACTAGAGGACATGGATTAGGCAGTTTTGTCCCAAATCGGAGATGAATATCACTTAGAGATAGAGAATAGGCTGGTTATTGATTAAGATCTGCTAAATAAGCTTGTTGTTGTTGCTAAGATTTAATATTAGGATTTGGTAATGGTTGAGTAGGAAATTGCATTGGCTTAGGTGGGATAGTAGTGGCTGTAGGAGGAGGCATTGGTGCAAGAGGTTGTGGCTGCTGAATAGGCTATTGATAACCAGAAGATTGGGCATTCCATGGCTGACTCCCCCTCCATTGAGAAGTAGGTTGCCAATTCCCTTGAAACTGACTTCCTTGGCTTTGAGGTGGATACCAATTCCCTTGTGGCTATTGCCACTGTGGCACTTGATTACCAAAATGTTGCCCTTGGGCTTGAGAACCATACCAATTTTGATAATTACCAAGATTTTGAGCATAAGGTGGTTGCCATTGATTATTTGGCACATAAGAATTTCCACTATAACCAGAAAAAGAAAGTAGATCCAGAGGCATACCTTGTCTTTGGAAATTTGGCCTTCTTTGAACAACATAGAAGACTTGCTCATCCTCTCCTTATTGGCTTGAAGTCAAGAACATCCAATTTTGCAACCATTTTTGCATCAACAATCCTTCTTTTGTTGTCTACAATGAGGGCAGAATTTTGCAAGAAATGCATCAGATTCTTCATTCTTCTTCTTAGCTACAAGTGTATCCAACTGGGTAGCCATATTATTTATAATGTCCTCCTTAAAGTCCTTCAATAAATGGCTAAGTTCCAATCTAGAAACTGCAGTACCGGATGCTAATGATGGTGCTCCTGGCTTGAAACACCTATTCTTCTTAGAAGCAGATCTAGAATACTTACAAATTTGTCTTATTTCAGCCTAAGTGGACTGTGTAATGTCACCTCCTCCCATAAGATCCAAAGAATCAGTGCATTCATCACTAATTCCCCTAAAAAATATCAACTTAAGGGAATCTTCATTGAGAGTGCTATGTTTGGAATTTTTGACACTAAACAGGAACCTCTCTAGATAATCTTTAAGACTCTCATCTTCTTTCTGTGTCATTCTAAAGATATCATCCCCATGACAATCAGTGCCTCTACAATAATCTTTGTATTTTACAAGAAAAAACCATTTCATCTCATCCCATGTATTGATTGTGCTACTACCCAAGCTCATAAACCATCTCAAGGATGACCCCTTCAAGGTGGCAGGAAATATTTTGAGTCTATGGGCATCGTTAGTATAGTCAAAACTTCTACAGAGAACATCAAACTCAAACAGAAATGTGTATGGGTCCTCTGTCACCAATCCATAGAATTTAGGGAGGGAAGAAGCTAGAATGTTCTTGAGATTAGCATTATCATGTTGATTAGATATGGGGAACTCAAATGTTGGGTCTAGTGGTGGTGGATTATTTCCACCGGGAGGTGGGTTTCCTTGCATTGGAGTTGTGGGGGTTGTTACTATATGAAATTCTTCTTCTTGAGGTCCAAAGAGGAAATGAAGACTACCTTCTAGGAATTCAAATTTAGGGTGATTCAAATTCTCTGGGGTTTGATAAAGTTTAGCAAAAGGATTTATATTTGAGGAATTATTTTCTGCATGATTAGGATGACTAGGCAGAAATCTACCTAGAACATCTCTTCTTCGTCTATGCATGCAGATTCATGAATTTTTTTGAACAATCAGGTATACCATAAGAATAATTAACTAAAAACTGAAAAAGATAATAACCATAATAGGTTCTTAGTTTGACACCATCCCTGACAATGACGCCAAAAATGTTCACCCCAACAATAAGAATAATAACTCTAATTGAAGTCTCAATCTGAAGTTTGGACATTCATTGGTAAAGTCACTATTTCCATAGCTTATGTTCATTTGATTGTCAACCTAGGGACGTAGTACTTGAAATGGGTCTGCACTATATATGCATTAAGTTCCTGCAACAACTATTCAACATTATAGTAGCAACTAACATTATGCAGAAAAAGATAAACAAGAATGGAAACTATGGAAAGGCTACATGAAAAATTCTGAATAAATTCATAAAAGCAATGTTGGATAAATTCAATATGGATAAACATAAATTAATCTGTTCTAGCTTGGCTGTAGGAACAGTCAGTGGATATGTTTCCAGTGGCTACAGGAACAATCAACGCAAGAACTTCTATTGCAGCTAAGGAACGCAAACTAATTTTAATGAACACACAGGATCACTCACCAAGTGGGCCCCCTTGGATGAGTGATACCAGGCTTCCCAAAAACAACTCTTAACAAATCAGAATAACATAACTTTATTCATTGCTTTCTGAAAGTGATTACATAGTTTTAATATGAAAAGAAACTCAAGAATGATTATAAAAAATCCTCTGCTCTATTCTTCTCCCTTCTGTCTAACAAACTTTGAGAATAAGAAGAGATTCTTATTAAAAAGAAATTAACTACAATAGACAACACAAATCATGCCCAAAAGAAGAGGCGGATGATTGACTGATAGAAGAGATAACTAGAGTTATGTTGTAGGAAACATGGATCTAAACCGAACCACAATCATTGCATGCCATGGCGGTATTTGCAAATTCAATTCCCACTGAAGTTAGACATTGGTAGTGTCACTTGACTTCTTTTCTTATGCCGTCCCTTACGCTTGCTCAGATCTTCTATAGTTTGATCTTTAGTTATCTCTTACGTATTCTTCCCTTCATCGGGTGCAATAGGGCGAATATCCATCGCGACATCATTTATTACCTGCACTAAAACATAAATAACATACAAGGACATACATACACATTTTATTTAATTTTCTGCATGGCAACAAGAACAAATAATATGGTTGCAGGAATAAATGGCATGGCTATAGGAATAGACTGGCAAAGATTAAACATGATTTAATAAGTTCTGGCTTAACATATGGAATACATATAGTCAATTTTCAATACATCACTAGTACTATGCAACCCAAAAGATGTCAAAAACGCAAGAGTTCCGAGGATAAAAAATATGACAAAGTCTCAACTTATCAGGTACATGCCTTATTGTCTCAAAATCTAACCAATCCACCATCAAATTCTTGCAATGATTAAAAATTTCTCTTGTCACCAGTGATGTGATGCGAGCATCGGTTGTCTATGACCCATTCATTCTTCTCTTTATTTTTTTGCAGCTAAAGCCTTTTCTTCAGTATGAGTTGTTTCAATGACAAATTCTGAAGAATCATCCTTAATATCAATAAATACCCAATCTTTGATGAATGAGGCACCATTACTAGATCCACTCATAGGTTCATCATCAGAAATACCAAAATCATCATCACCAACATAATAACATTGATTTATCCTTATTCCTTCTGAATCTAGGTCTTCTCTAATATTCAGGATTAGGCTTATAATTCCTCACAAATCTTTCATGATTCCTAGTAGCTCTTTGAGGGCATATAGAACCAAAATGACCAATCTTATTGCATGAAAAATATTTAAAAGGGAATTTTCCTTCATACTTACTTTCAACTGGTCCTTCAGGAATTCTTCTAGCAAATAGTGCTTCAAGCTCTTCAATTTATCTTTCTTCTCTCTCAATTTCTACCATATCCTTAGCATACATCTGCTTCCAATCTATCTTCTTCTTACTGGAGGTAGATGTTGTAAATGCAGTCTCAGTTTTAGTTGCACTCTGATCTCCAAGTTCTTCAAGTTCAAAAGCAGTTGATTTCCCAAGTAATGTATCTCTGGTCACAGGGGTACTGGACATTGTCCAGAGTTCATTGATAGCAATAGCCTTCATCTTATAAGCTGGAGGTAGAACTCTCAGAAATTTTGACACTATCTCATCCTCACTAACTGATCTGCCACAACATTTGATACCCATGACAATCTCATTAACTCTATCCATGAAAGAACTTATCTTCTCATCTTCTTCCATCTTCAAAGTTTCATATCGTACTTGAAAACCTTCAAGTTTTGCAATTTTCATAGCCTGGCCACCTTCATTAAGAGTTTCAATCTTTGTCCAAATCAACTTAGCATTCTCCAACTCTATCATATTCAATAGCTTTTCATCAGATAGGGCGCTTAACAATGTTTTTTTTACTCTCACATCATTTTCAGCTCTCTTATGTTCATCAACAGGCGCCGGTGTTCAAAATTAGGATCATGAGGTATATACCCTTTCTCCACTATCTTGCAAACTTCATCTACAAGACATTTGAGATAAATCTTCATTTTCTCCTTCCATATTTTTTAATTAGTACCATCAAATCTGGGACTCTTTTTGGTAAGGATTGAATGTGGAACTTGATACAGTTTCCATCATATCTCCTCAAGTGGTTAAGCTTCTGCAGAGAGGACCTTGCTCTGATACCAATTGTTGGAATGATTTGATACCAATAGTAAACTTACAGGGAGGGTGAATTAGTTTACTCATAAGTACAACAATTAGTTCAATTATAAACCTTATACCAAAGTACAACACAATGAAAGATATATCATGAAAGCACAACACACATAACACCAATATTTTGACATGGAAAACCCAGAAAGGGAAAAACCACGGTGGGAAACCCTACCCACAATTAGATGAATACACTACAGTAGTATTATAAAAAATTACAATGGGGTCTACACTTGCAGAAAGGCCAACAACCTAAAGCATATTTCACATCACAAAGGGAAGTCTCACTGATTTACATAAACATTGAACTACAATCCAAAAAGAAATGAACTGTGAAAGTAGCATCTACTAATGCTTGATATAGTTTCGGTTAAGCACTGATGTTTTCTCTGTAATAAAAAACCTTTCCAACCTTCACTTGAATGATATGACTTTATTAACACATAATCCTTCCTCTGATAATGTAAACATAACCATCCATCCCATCGATATCCAAGTTACATGAATAAGTCACCAATAAATACAGATCATCAACCTTATTGACAAGGTCTGCTAAACCCTAAACCCATAAACCCATAATTACAAAAATTACATCTCATGATGCCACCAGACCAATATTATGATTTACATTACATATAATGGATCTAAATCAAATATACAAACAATTATATCCATCGAAGATTTTGCTAAGACCAAAATCCAATACACTTCACCAACTGGTAGAAACCCTCTGTGAATTAACAAAAAAGTTTAACTGGATCCAAATAGTACCATCATAACATCACACCATCCAATGTAAAGTTACCAAATACTCGAAACATGATCAAGAAACACCTTCAGCATGATAGAAACTGATTCCATAATCCGGACCCAAAATCCATTGACCAAGTCACAAAATAATACATACCGGTAAAGCTAACTAGGATACCAACTAGTAAAACCAGATACTAGCCGGTACCGGTAAATACCAAAAGCGATAACAACTAAAGTACCAAATCATGAACCAACAAAGTATAGCAAGTATGTAACCAACCAGAATAATCATCCAAAACCAAATCCAAAGATCTGATCATACCGGATCAGAATCACAACCAAAACTAAGAAGATCACCAAGACTAACCAGGATAGATCCAATCAGGATAGTCTCCAACCAAGATACAATGTTCACATCAATGACAACACTTAACCAAATCCAGCATATTTCCAACAATATTATGGTGATATTTTTAGGAAAATACATTACATATGTAGATTACATAAAAGCTTTTGTAGATCATACTCCTGGAGATGCTAATGAAAAGCCTAATACTTGTACCTCTCCTAGGGTATCTTATGTGAATAAAGAAAGATCTAACACTCCTATCAATTATCTCTCTAATGGAGAAAAATTATTGAAGATAAACATGGTACCATCTTCTTCTCATACACATACCCTAGTGCAAGGAGAGAAAGGTCAAAATATTGGTGTTTCAATCTCTCTAAATCCTCATTCTCCTAGAGCTTATTTTAACCATCAAAACATTTTTAGAGAAGATGATGATATGGATTTCATTTATAATCTATCTCCCCACATAATATTAAGTAAATATGAGGCCTTAGATGATAAGGATCTTACTTCCCAACCTATCAAAGAGGATATACATGATTATAAAAAGGAGAATCTCCCTACAAAAGATATTCCTTATTCATCTACTTCTCCCTTTGTTCCTTCTAGATAAACTTACACTACAAATTTTAAATAAATTTATTATAATACTCCTTCTCAATTAAAAATTATTATAGGAGTGGCTATAACATAATATTAAAACAAGTTTTTAGAGGACAAGGACTTGGAAATTTTGAACAAGGAATAAAAGTCACTATAAACCCTCCTACACAAGCTAGTACCGAAAGTCTAGGACATCCTCATCAATCGCCTATGGATGATCTCCTTAGAATTCAAAATTTTAAGGAGTATCTTGAAAGGAATAGAAACTATAATCCATCTAAATGGGCTTCATCCTCAAACATTCCTTTTTGTTCATATAATCAAACTCATGATCACCGTGCTAATGATTGTCCAAATTTTCAAAAAAGTATGCAAGAACTAGTTGATAATGGAGCTATTAAAATCATATATGACATCCATCTTCTTTTGATAATCCTTGTCCTACTTGTCAAGAGACAAGACCTACTCCCATTTATGACCAAGAGAAATTAGCTACTAGAATATTTTGGAGGTTGAAGTATGAAAGGAATGTTGTTTTTCCTTTCATTACACTTAATTACAATTGTGCATAAGAAAAGTGATGCACATTGTCTTTTTCATCATAGTTATTTTTATTCTCTTGGAGAATGTAAAGCATTCAAAACATTTGTTCAAGACCAATATGATAGAGCTCACATGGCTCTTACAATTGATCTTGCAATCTTCCTTAGTGAAGAGACAGTGGCTTAGCACTCCATTCAGCCTGCATGTTTCACCTCACCCTTTAACACTAGTAGTTATCTTCATTGGGGGATATTTGTCATAAGAGGTGATGCTATTTTAAATACAATCATCTTAGGGGCATCAACATGATTCATTGTTGCCTCTATACTTGGGTGGAAAGAATATTATCCTATTTCTTCTATTTATCTAAAGTTTCACTATTCCCTTTAGGGGTTGTATTTTTCATACTTTGATGTCCTTTCTTGCTTGAAATGGTATGTCTCTAATGATTGATCTCTCCTTAGGGAAGTTGGTGATCCTCCATCTAATTCTCTCTTTCTCTCTTTGAAGATTACCTCATCTTTAAAGTTGCATTTTGTTGAGAAAAATGGTGTCTCAACCTTGCATTAACATGAGGTTACTATTTATAGTAAGTTTTTGTTTGAACACGAAATGGTGCATAATTCTCCGCGAAGCTTCTGGTTGGCTAGACAAGCATTCCAGTAAAGTTATGTCACAAGATTACAACTATTTTTGAAGATATAAAAGTTTCCATTTTAGAGGGGTGAAAAGAAAGGTCTAAATTTAATTCTAAGGACTTTAGAGGCCCAGAAATGCCCTGAAAAGTGGGCGTAAATGGCATAGCAGTTTACAAGACAATAGAGAACTTTGTGAGATTTTTGGCGCTTCAAATGACTCATCAATAGGACACATGGTTATCAAGTAATGGCCTCTAGAAGTTTGTACTCCTAAAATATGAAATATAAAATGTATCACAAAAATGAGTTGTAAAAGAGAGGGACATGTGTTGATGTGTGTTTTCGAACGTCATAGGTGAAGAATGCAAATGGACACTAAGAGGGGGTGAATCAATGTATTTTAAAACTTTTAACTATATGTGTAAGTAATAAATTTGCAAATTAATTAAGAACATACACACACACACAAATCAAACCACAACACAAAATATATGAGGAAAACCCAATGTGGGAAAAACCTCGGTGAGAATAGCTGTTGGAGTCTACTACTCCAATCTAGCCTCACAGTAAATAACATATTACAAAGTTTAGGGAACCAACCCAAGGAGCACCATCCCCCAATTTTATGAGGACCTACTCAAATGAGCACCTACCCCTACTCTGAGCACCCACTCAAAGATTTCCAGCGATTATCAAAATTTTACAATGAAGTTATAAATCCTTGTTACAAATGAGTTTTGTGACACTTATAAATTTTTCATAACTTGAGAATGAATTTCTCTACCTGCTGAGTCACTTCCTCTATTTCATTTTCTTCCATTGTCTGGCTATCTTCTTCTCTCTACTACAACTTCACCTTACAAAATACTATGTTCTTTCTTTGTTCTTTCTCTCTCTACTTCTGTAGATTTTTCTATTTTCTCACGATAACAACAACCCACTCTCCAACATACTTCTCCTCTCATCTTCTTTTTGGTCAACTAGTCCAGACATTTCTATTTCCACCTCTATCTATGTCTCAACAGCCACACCTAACAATATCAAATCTCATTATGTCTACTATTGGATGTGTTCGACTCTATACATATCTAATTTTTCTTCTACTACAAACTTGAATATTTTATTCAAGCCGGTTGTCTTAGAGATCTACACCTCTGAAGATTTTATTAACTATCTTGAATATGATTTCATATTTGTCACCTATAGTAAATGCATCCTATCTTTCTTCAAGTCATTTTATGTACTTAGATTACTAAGTTTAGTAATCTCTCTGCTCGAAGAGATCAAGAATTCTTTCTCAAGCCACACAACCAACCTACAACTCAATCACCATTAATGCATTCTCCATCTTGTGTTGACCTACCCAAAGATCCTTCATCACCATCTTCTACATATTAGATATCTTCTTCGACCACTAGAGAGTCACATGTCTCTAATTTCTTCATCTAGATTACTTAGTCAAAGTAGGTCATCTTCCATGTAAAGCTTTATGACAATCGACATGCACAAATGTCATCACAAGTCTTCTTAATCGACACTCAAGTCATCAGGTCAACATTGGTCAACCTCCATGTGGACTATCAGATCCAATCGGGCTACCTCTTCTTTCCTTATGTTATCTCACATCATCATTTACGAGCCTTCTTTACCCATGCGAGCTAGGGGGATGCATGATTATTCAATTTCTCTTGTCCCACAAGAGTTCTAACTTATGGTCTTTAACATCGCAGGACAACAGGGGACATGTCTCTCTTCACCTTTTGTTAGCCCACACGACATTCGGCATGGCCTCTTAACCCATGCGGGATAAGAGACTTTGATATTCTCTTCATTCTCTTTTTATCCCGTAGGGTACTCTTTTCATTCCTCTAAATGTTGTAGGAGAGCAGGATCCTTCTCTTGCTTCACTATCTTATCCCGCATGACCATCGCACACCCATCTTCAATGGTCCAGGATAGCAGGAACCATTTATTATTATCTTCATGTTGCCTCGCACGACCATCATTTCATCCTTGTTAACACTATAGGATAGTGACAAGCCTCTATCCTTCCATTTCTTTCTCATCCCATAGGATCAAATTTCTTTGGTCATTAGCAATGTGGGATGGCGGGGGATACATTTCCCTTATCTTTTCTTGTCCTGCACGGTCACAAAACTCTTGTTCATCATGTTGCGTGATAGCAGAGGGTCTTTGACCTTAATGAAACTCTTATCCCGCATGACTAGTGCATCTTTATTTTCAATATTATGGGGTAGTTATGGATGGCCTTCTCTTCATTCAAGTGTTATCCCACAGTCTCTTTCCTTCACTTGAACATATTATAGGACCCACCGACACATGTGACCCAAACAAGTGCTGCCACATCGAAATTACAGCTCACCATACCCAACTCAGAACTCAGTCAAACACAAAAGACTTCCTCGCCGAGTACTGAGCATGACAACTGATGCCCCAAAGAAGGACCTCACAAACATGTAGCTCCAGATCACTGCTGACACATGGAGTCAATGATTGGCTTGCATGTTATGCACTTCACGTGTTTTCTCCTATCTTTGTGTTATGAATGACTGTTGCATGTTTCTCTACAACCTCTTGACATCTTTGACATAAATGACAATAATGCCAACAATCTCCCCCTTTGGCATTGATGTCAACACATTCGTAGACTTCGCAGTGCAAATACTCATAGACCATTTCTTCATTTTCTCCCCCTTTGACAGAAATAGCAAAGGGTGAAAAGACCAACTGCTCACATTCTCCCCCTTTGGTGTTCTGTAGTAGTGAATGGAACTTCCAATTTTGATCATGACACATCTGCAATACATTAGAAGTTTCCTTTACAACTTCTTGAAGGATGTCCTATACTCATGTTGGTCTACCTTTGTTGTTTGTAGCTAGATGAACCATCATTACAATATAAAAAGCCATGTCAATACTGCTTATAAAAATTCAGAACTCCCCTTGAGACTTTACATGAGGTTCAAGGTGGAAAGTGTAGAAACTATATGCTCCCCTTGAACCATAGACTACACAAAAACTCTTAAGTACTGAAGGCGGGGGGAAGAACACCCAATTTCCATCTCAGATATTCAAAGTTGTCCTTAAGTAGAGGCTTAGTAAAAATATCAAAAATTTGTTCACCGATGGACACATTTTCAACTTTTACCTCTTTCTCTGCAACCTTTTCCCTAAGAAAATGATATTTATTGCAACGTGCTTTGTCCTAGAATGTGTGATAGGTTTCTTTGATATATTGATTGCACTTGAGTTGTGGAAACTCTACCTGAATGTCCTTCAGTGTTTGTTTCATCCACAATACTTGTGAGCAACATGTGGCAGTTATAATGTATTCCACTTCAATAGTTGATAAGGAAATGGATTCTTTCTTCTTTTTGTGCCATGACACTAACCTATCTCCAAGGAAGAAAGATCCACCATTGGTGTTCTTCCTGTCATCAACACATCTTTCCTAATCAACATCAATATAGGCTTGCAAAGTGAAATCTCCTTTCTTTGGATGCCATAAGCCATAAGTAAGTGTTCCCTACAGATACTTGAATATCCCCCTAACATCATTGACATGTGATTGCTTTGGATCTTCTTGTAATCTTGTAATTGTTGGCATTACAATAAGTTTGTTGGTTGATGATATTGAGAAGGTTGTTGGAGATTAATGATATAATTGATAAAGGATGATTACTGTTTTAATATTATTATTTTGTCATTGATGTCAAGCAATTGATTTTCTGATTCAGTATGATGTTGCCATAACTTAAAGAGTATGTTTTGATGAGTATAAAGATGTTGGTAAGTGACATTGAAAGAATGTAAAAATGAAGGGGAGTAAAAAGTTATTCAATGGGAAACTATTATCGAGTTAGACAGTGATGAGATTATGGTATTTTGATTGTTTTGATATCCTATATATGTGTATTCAAAAACTGAATAAGAAGGTTAAAAGATTTCATGCAATAGAATGAGTAAAGGTTTGATACTATTCTATTTTACTGAGCAAGGAGCCAGTCGGTAAACTCCAAGATTATCAATGTCGGTTAAAGAAGGAAGAAGCAACCAAGACGAGAATGTCTACCAAGTAAAGTTCAGAATTAACTGAGTATCAACCGAGCAATAACATAATGCATTGAATGAGTGAATACATTATTAAATGAAGGATGCCAATGAGCTAGAGTTTGATAGAAGATTGGAATGTCATGCAAGAAGTTTGTTAAGGATCAATGGCAATGAAAATTCAAGAGTTAGACCTACAACACAGATTGAGCGGTCCTAATTGAGCACAAGTACCAAGGAAGGAATACAAGTTTCAAGGTAAGATAAAATGTTTTTCAGTTCGAAGGATTCAATGAACCTAGTCAAGTTTGAAGATCTGATGGCTAAGATTAATCATGGGAAATGTAATTAAGGAGATTAAGCGGTTAAGAATTGCTTATTAATAAAGAAAAGTTGATGAACAAAGTATGCGCGCAAATAGAAGCACGGTGATGCTACAGAAGTGATTACAGAATACAGAAGATTGAAGATCTGATTGAAGAACAGAGTGAGAAGCCCAACAAGGAGAAATATAAGTCTTATGACAAGATTATCTTGAGCACATAGAATCTGCTATAACATTTCAGATGTAAAGTTGCAAATATATTTTATTATTGTTATTTATCTTTGTAAGTGACAGGAAATCTCTTAACTAAGTGGACCTAACAGTCTTATTTGTAAATCCTCTAGGAAGGTAACATTCCGATTGAGTGTTTGAAATCCTTTGACAAGGTCACTTCTAACAAAGTGCAAGATTTTGATAGATCTGAGGGAAATCCCTTGACTGGGTCACATCTAGTAATGTGTTTATGTAATCTTTAATAGGATTGGCTTTTAACCGAGCATACTCTAGAAGAGTATATTTTCTTGTGGGTTCGAAATCCCATAGTGGTTTTTTCCCTATTTGGGTTTCCACGTTAAATCTGGTGTCAAATGTGTTTTAATGTTTCAAGTTTATCTATTTATGAGTTTAAATGTTTTACAGTCATAGTTGCATATCAAGTAAGTTCTACCGAGGTTGAATCTGATTAGAGCATTGAATTGTGATTTTATCTGATTCGCCCCCCCCTCTCATCTAACTAACAATTGGTATCAGAGCTTGGAATCTGAAAGAAAAGTTTAAAGGAACTTGAGGCAAGATCCGAAGATGTATAAAAGGGATGCACCAAAGTGGAACAAGTCAAGCTTCACCACATGGCAGAAAATGATGAAGTTGTACTTATCAGGAATTGGAGAATATGCAACATTTTATATGGAGAATGATTACATTGCACCTAGCACCTACCCTATGATGATGGAAGAAATAAAGGTAAAGCAAGAACACATTCAAGCAATAATTGAGATAACATCAAATTTGACCAACTCAGAGTTTAATGATCTAGAAGGTTGCAATGATGCCAAAGCTATGTGGAATAAGCTCACATCTATGTATGGTGCAGATGAACATGTTCAAAGAGAAAAAGCAGACAGTCTGAGAGGAGAATTTGAATCCATGAGAATGAATGAAGGAGAGAACATAATCCAATACAGTAAAAGGTTAAAGGAAACTGTCAATCAAATCAAAGGAGCAGGAGGAACTATTGAAGAAAAAGATGTAACAAGTAAGTTGCTAAGAACACTTCTACCTACTTATGCCATTAGAGTCTCTACAATTAATGAATTGAAGTTTGTACCAAACGTGCTAGTCTCTTTAGATGCTACTATCGGTAAGCTACATGCTTTTGAGTTAAGTAATTTTGATAACAGTGGGTCTTCGGTAAACAAAGTTGAATATGCTTTCAGTTCTTTTCATCTCGGTGAATCTGAAGATTACAATGATAGAATGTATAAGTATGCTGAAGGAAATCACAGTGGAGCAAGTGAGAGATTTTGCAAAAACATGGAAGAAGTACACAAACTATATGAGGAAATCAGAAAGCAAGTAGAGTTTGAAGCATTATTGGCCAAAAGGTTACTGAGAGGCAAAGGTAAGTATAAAGGAAATTTACCTTTAAAATGTTTTAATTGTGATAAAATTGGACATATGGCTTCTAACTGTCCTGATAAAGATGATGAAAAGAGAGAATATCGAGATGACAAATAGAAAGACAACCAATACAAAGGGCACTGAGACTTCAGAAGGAGAGATAGAAAGACATGCCTAGTAGCTGATGAGGAATCCAATGATGATAAATTTGATGGGACTGAGATAGAGGAAGTTGTATACATGGATATCAAAGATGGATCAGATGAAGAAATGTATGAAGAAAAAGCCTTAATATCAAACATAAATAATAATGATTACAGGTGATAAACACAAGTTTGTTAAATTAGAAGATTATGATGGAGGTTATGTAAGATTTGGTAATGATGCACCATGTCCTATGAAAGGTAAAGGTTATATTACACTTCTTGACAATGCTAAATGTGATGATGTATATTGGGTTGAAGGTCTGAAATACAATTTGTTGAGTGTAACACAACTAAACAATATAGGATACCGAATAGAATTTTAGAAAGGAATTGTCAAAGTTCATGACAAGCATGGAAAACTGGCTACTACTGGGACTCAAATAAGAGGTAATACATTTCACCTTGACTCAACTCAGAACAATTGTCTATATGAAAAAATAGAAGATACTTGGTTATGGTATAAAATGTTTTGTCATGTAAATTTTGATAACTTGATCAAAATAAGTAAGAAGCACCATGTAAGAGGTCTATCGAGCTTGGAAAAACCTAAGAATGCAATATGCCGAGGATTCCAGATGGGTAAGATGACAAAATCAAGCTTTACAAGTAAGTCTTACACTTCTAAAGGAATTTTAGATCTTGTGCACACTGATCTTTGTGGTCCTATGAAAGTTCAAAGTTATTATGGTGATAAATACTTCACATTATTTGTGGATGTTTACTCAAGGATGATGTCAGTTATGTTTCTAAAAGAGAAATCAGAAGCTTTTCAAATGTTCAAATGGTATAAGGAAAGAGTTGAAAAAGAAACAGGAAGGCAGTTGAAATGTCTAAGATCTGATAGAGGAGGAGAGTTCATTTTTTATGAATTTAACTTATTTTGCAATGATCATGGTATAAAAAGACAAGTGTCTGCACCAAGGACACCACAACAAAATGGAATAGCTAAAACAAGGAACAGATCAATTGTAGATTGTGCCAGAACTTTGATGATAGAAAAGTGAGTACCTCAAATATTTTGGAGAGAAGCAATAAGCATTGTAGTTTACACCTTGAATTGAGTACAACTAAAGAAAGGAACTATGAAGACACCATATGAAATCTGGTATGACAAGAAACAAATGTAAGTTATTTTAAAGTATTTGGAAGTAGATGTTATGTTCACAAAGATGACAGAAATGGAGAATTTGATCAAAAAAGCGAGGAAGGAACATTTCTTGGTTATTCCTCTAGGAGTAAAGCATTTAAATGTTTGATCAAATCATCTAACAAAATTGTGGAAAGTGCAAATGTGAAAATTGATGAATTTGCAGAAAGGAATGATGAAGGAAATTCCAAAGAACCAGAAGATTATGAAGAGTTTGTATATGTACAACCGACAAGTCTTATTGAGAAAGCCAATGAAGAAAATACTCAGTTACCGGGTGATGAAGAAGTTCATACAGAGCCTATCGAGCCTATATTAGCAAAATATGTCAGAAGAAATCATGCATCAAGTCAGATTATAGGAGATAAGGATGCTCTAGTGATGACAAGGAACAAACTGAGACACAACACATGTCTGATATCCGAGTTTGAACTGAGGATAGTAAAAGAGGCATTAAGCAATGAAGATTGGGTGAATGCTATGATAGAAGAGATTGAAAAAATCAAGAAAAATGAAACATGGACACTGGTCCCAAGACCAAAAGAGAAAAATGTAAACGGTACAAAGTGGATTTTCAGAAATAAGCTAAATGAAAAAGGTGAGGTCATTTGGAATAAAGCAAGGCTAGTTTGCAAAGGTTATGCTCAAGAAGAAGGAATAGACTATGGTGAGACTTTTGCACCTATGGCAAGACTTGAGGGAGTAAGAACATTGTTGGCATATGCTACTTACAAAAATTTCAAGGTATATCAAATGGATGTTAAATCTGCATTTTTAAATGGTATACTAGAAGAAGAAGTCTATATTGAACAACCTGAAGGATTTATTGAAGAGAAGAATAAAGATTAGGTATGTAAGTTGAACAAAGCTTTATATGGCCTAAAGCAAGCACCTAGAGCATGGTATGAAAGGTTGCACTCTTACTTAATAAAGATTGGATTTATGAGGACAAGTGAAAACATCAACATGTATATGAAGAATGATGAGGATAATGGAATACTGATTTCAGCCATATTTGTTGATGATATTATTTTTTGTGGAAATGATTCTTTATGTAAGAACTTTGGAAATGAAATGTGCAAAGAATTTGAGATGTCATTAATTGGTGAAATAAAGTATTTTATAGGTTTACAAATACTGCAAATGAAAAATGGGATTTTCATTACTCAATCCAAGTATATAAAGGGAATCTTGATGAAATTTGGAATGAAGGATTCTAAACCTATAAGTACTCCTATGACTACTAATTGTAAAATATCAAAGAATGATGAATCTGGATCTATTGATGAGACCCTTTACAGATCCCAAAGAAACCCATATGACAACAATCAAGAGAATTTTCAGATACTTGAGAGGCATCGAAGATTATGGTTTACTATATAAAAAGAGGAATGATTTTGACTTAAAAGTCTATACTGATGCTGATTGGGCAGGAAATATTGATGACAGGAAAAGCACAAACAGTGGAGCTTTCTTTTTGGGAGAAAGACTAGTGAGTTGGCTTAGCAAGAAAGAAGGATGCATTTCACAGTCAACAGCTGAAGCTGAATATGTCGCTACAACATTGAATTGTACCAATATAGAATGGATCAAACAACTGTTGGAAGGTATGAATGAGATAGTTATCGAGCCAGTAACTATATTCTATGATAATACAAGTGCTATTAACATTTCAAAGAATCCAGTAATGCACTCTAAGACAAAGCATATTTCTATAAAGTATCATTATCTAAGAGAAGAAGTTCAAGAAAAGAATGTTGTGCTGGAATATGTTAGCACAAAGGAACAAATAGCAGACATCTTCACAAAGCCACTGCCAAGGGACACTTCTAAGTATCTCAGAAGTAAGTTAGGGGTCCTACCCCTATCTAGTACTCACTGACAGAGTTCGGTGAAAGCATCAATTCTATGACTCTACAAAATACTATTTGTGAGTTGATGCTGATTTACACACTTTAGAAGGTTGTCTAAAGTTGTGCAGGAAACAATGAATGAAGACAAGATGCTATGACCAAGATAAATTTGTATATGTTTTAATAGCAAGGAAATTAATTCATAGGGGAAGTAATCTTGGATCAATCTTACTTTTGGAATTGTTGTCAAAGGCAAAGAAGACTAGTGATAGGAGGAGAAGATTACAAGACAAGTTTACAGCTCAAGGATAACATCAGAAGATTAACAACATTCGAATCAATTGGAATAAATCAAGTTGGTATTGCCATCAATGCTAAAGGGGGAGATTGTTTGCATTACAATAAGTTTGTTGGTTGATGATATTGAGAAGATTGTTGGAGATTAATGATATAATTGATAAAGGATGATTACTGTCTTAATATTATTATTTTGTCATTGATGTCAAGCAATTGATTTTCTGATTCAGTATGATGTTGCCATATCTTAAAGAGTATGTTTTGATGAGTATAAAGATATCAGTAAGTGACACTGAAAGAATGTGAAAATGAAGGGGAGTAATAAGTTACTCAATGGGCAACTATTATTGAGTTAGACAGTGATGAGATTATGATATTTTTATTATTTTGATATCCTATATATGTGTATTTGAAGACTGAATAAGAAGGAGAAAAGATTTCATGCAATAGAATGAGTAAAGGTTTGATACTATTCTATTTTACCGAGCAAGGAGCCAGTTGGTAAACTCCAAGGTTATCAATGTTGGTTAAAGAAGTAAGAAGCAACTGAGAAAAGAATGTCTACCAAGTAAAGTTTCGAATTAACTGAGCATCAACCGAGCAGTAACAGAACGCATTGAATGAGTGAATACATTATTAAATGAAGGATGTCAATGAGCTGGAGATTGATAGAAGATTGGAATGTCATGCAAGAAGTTTGTTAAGGATCAATGGCAATGAAAATTCAAGAGTTAGACCTACAACACAGATTGAACAGTCCTAACCGAGTACAAGTACCAAGGAAGGAATACAAGTTTCAAGGCAAGATAAAACATTTTTCAGTTCGAAGGATTCAATGAACCTAGTCAAGTTTGAAGATTTGATGGCTAAGATTAATCATGGGAAATGTGATTAAGGAGATTAAGCGGTTAAGAATTGATTATAAATAAAGAAAAGTTGATGAACAAAGTATGTGGGCAAATAGAAGCACAGTGATGCTGTAGAAGTGATTACAGAATACAAAAGATTGAAGATCTAATTGAAGAACAGAGCGAGAAGCCCAGCAAGGAGAAAGATAAGTTTTATGACAAGATTATCTTGAGCACATAGAATCTACTATAACATTTCAGATGTGAAGTTGTAGATATATTTTATTACTGTTATTTATCTTTGTAAGTGACAAGAAATCTCTTAACCGAGTGGACCTAACAGTTTTATTTGTAAATCCTCTAGGAAGGTAACATTCCAATTGAGTGTTTGAAATCCTTTGACAAGGCCACTTCTAACAAAGTGCAAGATTCTGATAGATCTAAGGGAAATCCCTTGACCAAGTCACATCTAGCAATGTGTTTATGTAATCTTTAACAAGATTGACTTTTAACCGAGCATACTCTAGAAGAGTATATTTTCTTATGGGTCTGAAATCCCATAGTGGTTTTTTCCCTATTTGGGTTTCTACGTTAAATCTAGTGTCAAATGTGTTTTAATGTTTCAAGTTTATTTGTTTATGAGTTTGAATGATTTACAGTCATAGTTGCATATCAAGTAAGTTCTACCAAGGTTGAATCTGATTAGAGCATTGAATTGTGAGTTTATCTGATTCACCCCCCCTCTCATCTAACTAATAGTAACCATGCACACAACTTGAACTATACTAGGCCTTGATGTTGTAAGGTACAATAGGCTTCCAATCATGGATCTATACAAGGTTTGATCTACATTGGTGACTTATCATCTTTACTTAGCTTGCATCTTGTCACCATGGGGGTACCAACTCGTTTGTTGTCCTCCATCTGAAATTTCTTCAACACATATTTAGTGTACTTAGTTTGTGAAATGAATATGCCCTTATTTTGTTGTAATATTTGCAAACAAAGGAAATATGATAACTCTTCAAGCATGGACATCTCAAACTCTGACTGCATCTAATCAATAAATTCTTTGCATAGAATATCTTTATTGCCTCCAAAGATGATGTCATCTACATATACCACAACTATGATAATGTGGCCTCCATCCACCTTTATGTACAAGTTGTCAGCCTTTCCCTTTTTGAAACCTTGTTGATACAAGTACTTATCAAACCTAGAATATCGTGCTCTAGGTGCTTGCTTTAGACCATATAATGTTTTCTTCAATTTGCAAACAAAGTTCTCATCTTCATGTAGCTCAAACCCTTCAGGTTGCTCAATATAGACTTGTTCTTCTAGATTTCTAGTGAGAAATGTAGATTTAACATCCATTTGATAAACTTTGTATCCTTTATAGGCCGAAAATGCCAAGAACATTTTGATTGCCTCAAGTCTTGCAACTGGTGCAAATGTCTCCTCAAAGTCTATTCCCTCAACTTGAGCATATATGTTGCACAACGATCTTGTTTTATTCTTGATCACTTTACCTTCTTCATTCATCTTGTTCCTATAAACCCAATAAGTACCAATAACATTCTTGTTAGTCGGTCTAGGAACTAGTTCCCATGTTTTGTTCTTCTCAATCTATACAACTCTTCTTCCATAGCTTTCATCCACTTCTCGCTCTTTCTAGCTTCATCATATGTTCTAGGTTCCATCTCATTCATAAGAAAAAAATTTACTTGCTTAGGGTTCCTTGATCTCCTTGTAGTTTGCACACCATCATTCTTGTTTCCTATAATCTGATCCTTAAGGTGATTATTTTGGTCATATATGTTTGGGGCTTTGCCTCATGCTTATTCTTCATGTTCACTCTCATATTGATCTTCATCTTCAGCATATAGTTCTTCAATTTGAGTTATTGAGTTTTTCTTTCCTTTGTGCATAAGCTCATCAATTCTCACATGTACACTCTCAATTACCTTCTTTAGTCTTTTGTTGAAACACTTATAGGCCTTGTTGTGAGTAGAATTGCCTAAGAAGATACCTTCATCAATTCTTGATTCAAACCTACCTAATCCATCTCCATCTCTTTTGATGAAATATTTGTTGCCAAATACCTTGAAGTATTTGACTAAGGGTCTGCTATCATACCATAGTTCATAAGGTGACATATTGTTGTTAACCCTTTTTTGTACTCTTTTTAAGTTGTATACTGTTGCGTGAACTACCTCTTTCCAAAAGACATCATGCAGATTAGCTTCATTTAGCATTGTCCTTGCCATCTCTTTGATTTTTTTGATCTTCCTTTCCACAACACCATTTTGTTGTGGTGCCCTAGCCCAGATGAATATTATTTTATAATTTCCATGTCTCTCACAATAATCTTCAAACTCATTTTATATAAACTCACCTCTATGATCTAACCGCAAGCATTTCAGATTTTATCCACTTTCCTTCTCAACCTTTTTCTTGAAGACCTTGAATCTCTCAAATGTTTGTCTTTCATTGCAAGAAGGTGACCCATGTCATCCTTCAAAAGTCATCTATGAGTAGAATGAAGTATATTTCTCCATTTAGGGCTCTTTTTCTTGTAGGCCCACACAAATTAGTATGCACAAGCTAAAGAGGTCTTGTAGTTGAGTATTCTTTTGTCTTAAAGCTAACTTTTGTTTGCTTACCTCTTTAACACTCATCAGAGAAGGTACTAGCTGGCTTAATGATTTGAGGTATTTTTCTTACATACCCTTTCTTTCTTACCTTAATAAGATTATCAAAATTGATGTGACCCAATCTTCTATGGCATAACCAGCTCTCATCAACTTGTCCCATCATCCATTGAGACTCATAACATTGTTTTAAGTTATATACATTTCCATCTATTCTTTTACCTTTTGCAACCAGTTTACCATTACTCTCTTTTATAGTTTCATAAACCTTGGAATCAAATGTAAACTTATATTATTTGTCACACTTTTGACTCATACTCAACAGATTATGTTTCAGACCTTCCACATAATAAACATTATGAGCTTTCAGCTTTCAATCAATGTTTAGTGTACCTTTACCCTTGATTTTGATTGATAAGTTATCTCCAAACCTTACTGAGACACCATTCCAATCTTCAAACTTAATAAATTTCTTTTTATCACAAGTCATGTGGTTAGAGAAGCCACTATCTACTATCTATATTTTTTTCGTTTCAACATGTAGGGCACTTTGAACAATCAAACTTGACTTAGTCTTATCCTTCTCCTTTTCTACCCAAGCTTGTTTTGATTCTTTCTTGCTATCTATTGTTGTTTCCTAGCCTACATCGACACTTGGTTCCAAGGTTGATACTACCTTCTTTTTCTTAGCAGTCCTTAGCTTACAATGTTTTACAATGTGGCCCAAGTTTTGAAAATGATGGAATTTAACATTTATATTGAATGATGAATTTGAAGAACTATTGTAGGACTAAGATATATTTCTCCAACATTCATAACTTCTATGACTATACCCTTTAAATTGATAAAAAATAATATTCTTATCCCTAAGAGAAGCAAAATGATTTCAACTTTCAAAACTAGGTGGAGATCTATGAAAAAGATTGCAATCAACAAGTCTATGACCATAAGTGTTACATTTATAGTAGTAGCCATGGAATTGAGGTACATACCAATCATTGTTGAAGTTATTTCTCATTGGTTTCCTTGGAGAGGCATAGTTTCATCTTCTTGAGTGCTTCCTTCTTGTATCCTTGACCTTTGTGAAGCCTCCATTATAAACATTTGCTTTTATTTTAGGATCAATATGCTAGTTCATTGACTGATTCTTTGTAGCAGCAGCATATGTCTTCTTCTCATTGAGATTGTTGATAGTGAATGTTTGTTTGACTTCACTTTCACTTGAAGAGGTGAAGTGTATCTCCTTGCTTGATGAATCTTTACTATTAGAACATTGTCCATTTTCAAATCTAACACCATTGATGTCCTTTTTGTGCTAATAATTTCTTAACATTTTTGTCTAGTGCTTCAGTGCTACCACCATACTTAATCCTCATGTTGAGTTCATCTTTATTCCTTTCCAATTCCTTTCTTAGATTTACAAGATCTTCTTCCACTTTTTGACACTCCTTATCCTTCTTTCATAAACCTGATTTTGTAACTTCATACATCCTTTTTGCTTCTTCCAACTAAATTCTCAAATAAAAAATTATTGTCTTTGATTCCTCAAGTGACTTCTTTAGTAGATCTTGTTCTTCCATGGTGCAGGAGCACAAGGTTCTAGCTTTCTTGTTTTTGCAAATTTTGGCTTGTACTGACCCTAGCCAAGTTAGTAGGGAATAAGGACTCCAGGAGGGTCCAAGAGTGTGTGATTGGTTAGTGTAGGCCTAGGTGGAGTTTATTTTACCTAGGTTTGCATTTTTGTGTAAATAGCGAGTTTGAGTAGGTGTCTGGCCTTTTGTTGGTCAAAAGTGCTAAAAGTTGGAAAAAGAATTAGAGAGGGTTAAATAGACCTTAGAAATTTTTTAAATATCATATATGATGATTGGATATGGGTCTCTTAGGTGGGAGAGATCAAAAGTGCAAAAATCATGAAGTTACAAAAAGTTGTCATGACAACTTTTGTCCTGAAATTGGTTAGCAGTGGATTTGGGAATTTCCCAACACCATGGAAGGACTCCACACATGGGAAATATATATAAACCCCCACTTGCATGTTTACCAAGGTTGGTGTACTTGGATTTTGAAAGCAATAATAAGAATACAAGATTTTGGACTGCACTTTTCTTTGTTTTTGGTCAATTTTTGCATTCTCTGAAGGTTTAATGGATTGAATCCATGAATCCAATGATGGATTGAGGTTTAGTAGTGTTTTGAGGAGTAATATTTTCATTTTCAAGAATTTTAATTATCTTTTACTATTGTTTAAGTGATTTGATTCACAAGTAGCCAGTTTTGGCTTGTAAATAGTCATTTTCTTGTAAATATGGTTGCCCCATGAGTCCCACACGTGCTACCATCACAGCTAGTTGGGGCATGGTTGGAAACCTTTTTTAAATTGTAAATATGTAGGTTCAAGTGTTGGAGAAATGTTTGGACATGACTGTCACCTCATTCTAGGCAAGTCCAGGGGCAACCCGGTTAGAGAAGAAGAGGTGAAAAAGTGGTGAAGAGTGCAAAGGTGAATGCAAGACCACCATTTCTCAATTTGGAGGATTTCATGGGGTTGAGGAAGACTTGTATGTACAAGGAGGAGTCTTGAAGAATCCATTTAATAGCAAAACCCCAAATTGCCTACTCACTGCCGATTAAAGCCCTTAAATACCCTACAAACCCTCATTTTGGGGTTCATACCCTGTACGGTCAGACCAAGGCCTAAAACCACAAAAATATATTAGGAATGGGTGTATCATTGAAGAAAAGTTGAACTTGTTTGGGGGTTCTTTGAGTCATTTTCCTCCAAGGCCTAGAAAATTAGTCTTGGAGGCCTAATTAGGCCTAATTCCTTGTAGCCCTTTTCCGGGCAAGATTGTGAAACCGGTAGCAAATATTAAGGTTGCAACCCACCAATGGACCCCATATGCACTAAAAACATGTTATAAAACCTTATTACACCTCCGCAACATCTCATATCAATTGGGTGTCATTATGACAAGTGGAGGCCATGAGGCCAGAATTATGCACCTGAGAAGCACAATGAATTGATAGGGTTCCTAACCAAAACACCTTAAGAAAACACCCTAGCAGGGACAAGAATCAAGCCCTAGAAGAGAGTGAGAGGGACTTGGAGGCCTAGAAAGAAACTAGACTTGGTGAGTTGGTGGAATTGAGCAACATCAACTTAGGAAGTATTGAGCAGGCTAGGTTAATCCTATCATTCAACAAAATCATTCATGTACTTTTAATATTCCTTTCTCACTTTTCTAAGTTCTTCTAGTGCACTCACAAGTTCACCATAAAGGTCTACTTAAACTTCAATTTCCTCTTCTTCGTCATCAACAATATCTTCAATAAATAACTCTCCTTGTGCCATGAAGAGATTGACTTCTTTTTGACCTTCACTTCAACAATCTTTAGAGACGCTCTCTTCATTAGAGGCATCAGCTTCAAATGTGTAAAGACTATTATTTCTCCTAAAATTTATTCTCCTTGGATTATAATAATTATTCATCTTTTCCTTACCAAAAATCTTCATTTTATTCTTTTCAACTTTATCCTTTTCTCCATAAGGGCACTTAGATGCAAAGTGTCTAATGTTGCCATAGTTGAAACATTTTAAAGGCAACTTACCTTTATACTTCCTCAAGCCTCTTTTGAGCTTCCTTATAAAGTTTTCTACAACATCAAAATCATTTTCATCCTCATTTGTAGCTTGTTCTTTTCCTTTCTATGTGGTATTGAAGGCAATGTCTTTCTTTGAAGGTACAACATTTACTGTCCTCATCTCATAAGTTGATAGAGAACCAAACAATTCATCCCTAGAGAAAGATTTTAGATCTTTATCTTCTTCAATAGCAAAAAATTTTATGTCATACTTTGTAGTCAATGATCTCAGGACCTTTTTGATAGTAACTTCATTTGTGACATCTTCTCCAAGTCCTCTTATTTCACTCACAATCTCATCCACTCTTTGCAGATAATCAACTATATTTTCTTCTTCTTTCATTTTCAAAATTTCAAACTGAGTTCTTAAATTTTGCAGTTTGGCTTCTTTTACTTTAGTATATCCTTCATATATTCTTTGTAGCTTATCCCATGTTTCTTTTACTAAATTGCAGTGCATGACTCTGGCATAAACCACTTAAGATAGAATTCTTAGCTTTTGCATTGTTTACATACTCCCTTTTAGCATCAAGATCAGTAGGAGGTGTGGATGGAACTGTATATCCATTCTTTACTAACATCCAAACATCAAACCCAAGGAAAGACACATATGTATCCATTCTTCTACTCCAGAAGGCATAGTTGGTGCCATAAAACATAGGTGCTTTGGAGGATGACTCATTTCTAGCCATTGTTTTCACAAGATAGGATCTACCCAAGCTAGAGGAAACTTTTTAAGTAAGGGAACCTAGTTGCTTTGATACTAATTGAAGAACACAAATAGACACTGAGAGGGGGGTGAATCAATGTATTTTAAAAAATTTAATTGTGTGCAAGTACTGAAACTTTAAATTAATTAAGAACATACACACACACAAATCAAACCACAACACAAAATATACTAGAAAAAATCAATGTGGGAAAAACCTTGGTGAAAATAGAAGTTGGAGTCTACTCAGCAATCCAACCTCATAGTGAATAATAGATTACAAAGTTTAGGGCACCAACCCAAGGAGAACCAATCCCCAATTTTATGAGCACCTACTCAAAGGAGGACCTACCCCTGCTCTAAGCACCCACTCATATATTTATAATGATTATCAAAATTTTACAATGCAGTTATAAAGCCTTGTTACAAATGAGTTTTGTAACACTTACAAATTTCTCCTAACTTGAGAATGAATTTCTTTTCCTGCCGAGTCAGTTCCTCTCTTTCATCTTCTTATTGGAAATTGACACTCATTGGATTCATTTGGTTGTCATTGATGGCAACAAGATAAGATGGAAGTCATATACCGACACTAGGACGCATATACTAGCAGATATTGGCTTTGGATCATTCAAGGCTACACTGGCACCAGCATCGACACCGACACCGACATCAATATTTTATCTAAAGTTGACATCAAGGAGGATTTACTTAATAAATCAATTTGTAAATATTGTCAAGGTCGACATTGAATATCTTTTGTAAATGTATTTGTAAGCCGACATAAGGCATATTATCTATAATAGGTATATAGTTCAGTATGCTAGGTTATTTTGAGAGACATGATAGATGATATGATAAGTGTGGATATAGAAGAATATAGCAGAACTGTATGATACAAAATATATATATGAAGATCATTTTGTATGTGAGTTTTATATCATGCAATGATCTGTAGATAACTTGGAAAGCATTCTTGGAGGAGAAGTGATATCGGTAACAATTCAAGGTTTATAAACTGATATAGAGCAGAGACAGAACCGGAATTCTATTTGGCATAGAAGATGGATTCTTGAGTTCAGTTTTTTGTAATTTACTTTAGCAGAAAGCTTGTAGTCAGTGAGGCTCTTTAGTGATGAGCGGTATGCTCTAGGCAGTTGTGCCTTCCTGCATGTGCAGGCCCCTATTATATGTAATATCTTTTCATATGGCCAGTGAACTGATATTGTGGGTCACAAATCCCACCATGGTTTTTCCTGATTGAGGTTTTCTACATATAAATTATGTGTGTTATGGTGTTCATTTATGTGGATGGTTTATTTGCTTCTTGTTATATGTTTATTTTTTTACCCATTTATATATGCATGGTATAAAAGGATAAAAACTGTTCATATTAGTAGAACACTGATTCACCCCCCCTCTTAGCATTCTTGGATCCCAACAATTGCTATCAGAGCCTGGTATGTTGGAAGAAGTTTAAAAACTTGAGGAAGATCTTGAAACTGAAATATTTGAACATGGCTATGGAGAAGGAACTTGAGATGGCTCTTGCGGATTATGATGCTGAAAGGATGAAGAACTTGAAATTGCAAGAAGAATTAAATTCTCTAAATGAATTCATTCTTATCTAGCAAGAAAGTTTATCATCTTCTCAAGAAAAGAGAAAAGAACTTTTTCAAAAATTGGATGATGAGGAGAAGAATTCTCTTAAGGAACAATGTGAGAAACTAAGTCAAGAAAACATGCTCATGAAGAATGAAATGCAACATCTGACTATGAGGTTATCAAAAGATATTGAGGATAGAAAGAAGAAGGAAGATAATCTTGTTATATCTCTGAAGAACAAATTTGATGAATGTGGTAGATTGACTCATGAGAATAATTTGTTGAGAACTGATTTGGCACACTCTCAGAACAATGAACAATAACTTGAAAAATGAATAACTACTCTGAGAGATGATCTGACTACTGCAAGTGAGTATAAAGAAATGTTTAGGATCAATGATGCAAAATTGGATGACTTATTGAAAAGATAAAGACAAATTGATGATTCTAGAGGACTTGGGTTTGTACAAGGTGAAAGCTCTGGTACTACAAACGAACATCAAACAAACGGTATACAAAACTCATGAAAATAGAGGAAACCGGTAAGGAAATCTAATGCTTATAAATTAAATGGTAGATGTTTTGTTTGCAATAAATTTGGGCATATGGCTAAACAATGTAGAAATAAAGCAAATCAAAACTACAATTTTTTTCCCAATCAATGCATAAATTGCAAGAAATATGGTCATAGATCAGAAGATTGCAGAATGAATGTTAAATATCTTGCATGTGGAAAGTTTGGACATTTTTCTAATCATTGTAGGTCAATAAATGATACCATATATGTCAAATAAATTTAGAAGAACAATGTTACATGCTACGCATGCAACAAAATAGGTCATATTGCTAAGTATTGTAGAAGCAAGACTCAACCAATTAATAATGATAAAGATAATGAGAAAGGAAAGTAGAAGGTAGATGGAATACAATAAGATCACACCAAGATATGGGTTAGATAATCTGAAGAACCGAGTGGAGATGGATCTATACAGACAAATCCACTGATAGAACAGGGTATTCCTCTACCAGTAGGAAATTCCACTAGTAAATGAGGCATAAGCCTTAGGGGCTAGCAAGGTCATTAGAAAATTTTTCATATTACCCCAGAAGAGACTTAAGGAAATCTGAAAGAGATCTGGAGAACTGTGTTCATCATCGATAAAGGTTCACTCGACACATGACTATGAAACTGACATCCGTAGGGTTGTTGGCAAAGAATTTATTACAAAAGATTAGGGTTTTATTTGCTAATAAAAGGGGGTAAGTGAATTCATTTTCATTCACCGAGTATTCAAGCATTTAGAGTGAAGTAAAGGCGAGTTAAGAGTGAGCAAAAGAATTGTGAAAGGATTTCGAGCAATTATCCAAAGAACTCAATCTTACACCGACATCCACTTTCAGGTATTTTTGGAAATGGCATCTAGATCTTCAGCTCCTACTTTTATTGCAAATACCACCATTGTTAAATTCAAGGATAGGTTAAGGCCAATATTTAAGGAGGTTCCTGAAATTGCTAAAAATGAAGACTCAACGGGAGCATTTTCTAGGGTTCCTGATGACGTAATGTATGTTGAAGATGTGAGGGTATACAATCACTGCATCCTTGAGGATTTGGGCACAGAGGACATCAAAATAATGTATCAATCCATGATATTGGGAGACTCCAAAACCATCAAATTGGAATAAAAAACAATTGAGGATCTAGGGTTAACTGGTATCCTGTACATACCAAAATTCAAAGATGAGCTTATCAGATACATTCTGAGCAAGGTTCACAATGAATTTAATTGGCTAGATAGGCCTTATATGATCATGAAGGAGGCTATTCAAGCTCTCACCAGCTTACCCAAAGTTGAACAAGAACCTGGAAAGAAAATTTCCAACACAGAGGTCGAGAAACTCACCGGTGCTACACCTAATAATAGATCAATGAGGATAAGCACAATCACCAACATAGATATAAAGTTTGTAAGCATGATCATAGGTTACAAGGTAACTCAATCCAACTGATTGAATTCTATTGCTAGTTCATGCATTCATGCTACATATCATATGCTAAGGAACAATGTGAAGTATGATTTATGTGAATGGATGAGGAGTGAGTTGATGTTAAACCTTGGTAAAATCAAAGGAATCATGAAAGGCACTTTTAGATATGGAAATTTGATTGTTTGTTTAATTCTTTACTTTCTGAATGAGCTACCTGGTCTAGGAAAGAAGCATTGGGCTCATGACATATCGGTAGGTTTGTAGATCAAGGATGCAATCACCTGTCTTGGTACCAGAAGAGATGAGAAACTTTGGGGGTATTTCAAGAAATTTCAAGAAAACATGAGGCAAAGGGAGAGAATATCAAAGAAAATTGTGAAGTATTCCACTGATATCTGTTTCATGGTAAAAACTGATGAAACTCTTATGGAAGCAGTTGAACCTAGGAAAATATGGATTATTGAGCTTGGATATGAGGTGGATGATAGCATTTTTGAACTTTGTGCAAAGATGCTATTAGATGCCCCATTAGATGATAAGAAAGAGTATTTTGGTACAGCAGGAGAGAAGGCTCTTGAAGTGAAAACTAGTTTTAACAGGAATAGAAGAGAGAAGAAAATAGAAAAGATGTATGCATATGTACAAGATGTAATCTATAAGATAGACACTCAATTGGGCTCAAAATCCAAGCTCAGGTAGCTAAACTAGTAGGGGTTGGTACTACAGAAGTGAAGAAGCCAAAAGTTCACATTTTCCCTATCACTTCTGACTCTGATTATGAGGAAAATGAACCTGTGGCCTTCAGAAGGGTACAAAGGAAGAATGTGGTAAAACTGCCAGTAGAGCAAAAGAAGGTAGAGCCTAGGAGGAGACTTGTTAGAAAGGCAACTAATCCTATTGCACCTCCACCACCGACAAGGAAGCTTATACAAAAGAGGAAACCAACCACACCAGCAACCATGAGCAAAAAGAAGAAGGGTGATGATACTAAAATTGGTAAGACCATAATGACCTGTGTTGAGCTTATTGATGAAATTACAAAAGATGGAATATTGAAAAATATATCAAAGTATTATGATGATTTAGAAGAGAATGAGCAAAATGAATTAGAAGAGGTTATTTTATTGTATATAGACATTTATAAGAAAGCCTTAATTGAAATTTTGAAGGAGATACCTTTATCCTTGTATAATAAACTTGAGGCTAGGAGCCTTGACGTTGCCAAGAGGGATAGAGAGATCAAAGAAGTGGCACTTTTGGAATTATGTGGTGTTGTAAATAATGAAGAAATGAAAAAATGTATAGACATTGCCAATAGGACAATTTTCAGTAGTAAATCCTGACAGATAAGCCTTATGATGGGGAGAGTAAATGAGGTGATAAATGAGACTAGTAAGGGATGGACCAAATTCTTTCAGAAAAACCCAGATTTTCTCACATCTCAAGAAGAATATGAAAGGGCAACAACTTCCACCATTCCTGACAAATCAAAAGGGAAAGGTATTTTGGGCAGTTTAACTTAAATTTTGGTAGTAACTATAGATACTCAAACACAACCGATAGTTAAGGAGAGTGTACAGTCTATATTGGCATAGACCATTTTTGAGAAAGGTAATGTATAGGACACTAGAAATACTATAGATAATACTCCACCGACAGTAACCAACACTGCACCAAGTGGTGAAGCCACTGGTACAAAAGAGGTTGAGATGGACAAGGTAAAAGCAACTGAGTCCATACTGACAGGTAAAACTGATTCCCTAGCTAAGGTTTTGGAAATTGACACCTCTCAGGTTGAGAAGAAATCAGTCTCTGAGTTGAGTCCAACTGAATTGATGATGATGGCTACTCAAAAATTATTGAAGGAAGGTACTACATTTAAAGGAATAATTGATCAATCGGTCCAGTGTTGCACAAATTATTACCTGATTGTCAGATTGAAGATGGAGCAAGCCCTTCCGGTAAGCTTAAGACTCTAACAGAGAACATATCCAACAATTTTTAGTCTTTGAGGCAGATTGCAGATCGACAGGCTTTGGATAGATTCACAGTAGCTAAAAGAACAACTTCTGATCAGATTATAGAAACAAAGAAGAAGAAAATTGAGGACAAACTTATTCCTATTGAGGTTTGTTTAAAATAATGTACAAATATCTATAGAGTGTGTTGTAACATAGAAAGTCTTACAACTAATTTAGATAGCAGATTGAAGGAGTTATGTGATAAGATAGCTAAAATTGCTAACTCTTTTGATGGATTGACTGCACTGACCACATCTGTTGATGGACAAATTTTGTCCTTGGAGAGCCAATTTTTTTCTTTTGAGAAGGAGAGATAAAATCATGCAAAGAGAAAGAAATCTAAGAGGATTGGTAAGTCCTAGACTAGATTCATTGGGTGTTCATAAGAGAGAGTGCATGGACATGATAGCTAAACCCACACTAGAAGATATCCAAGAGAAGGAAACACTTGCCCACTTACTATGTGGACTTGCATCTATTTTTGATACTTTCAAACCCGTCTGGGATACATATCTTTAGTTATTGCAAAAGGCATACCCAAAAATCTTGAAGATGACTAAGCTCCAGTGAAACTAATAGTATTATTTTATTCTTTCAATTCTTTCATTGGTCATTGGCATTAATATCAAAAGGGGGGTATGCATATATGTGAAAATATCAGAGAATACTAGATAAATCACATGGGAAGGATATCAGATGGAGTGTATTGCTCAGGGGGAGCATATCGACAGGGAATCCATTTTTCACATGTGTTGCTATTAATGCCAAAGGGGGAGATTGTTGGCAATTGACACTCATTGGATTCATTTTGTTGTCATTGATGTCAAAAGGATCAGATGGAAGTTATATACCAGCACTAGGAGACATATACCGACATATACCAGTAGATATCGACTTTGGAGCATTCAGGGCTACATCGACACAGACACCGACATCAATACTTCATTTGAAACCGACATCAATGAGGATTTACTTAATAAATCATATTGTAAATATTGTCAAATCTGACATTGAATATCTTTTGTAAATGTATTGTAAGCTGACATAAGGCATATTATTTGTAATAGGTATATAAGCCAGTCTGCTAGGTGATTTTGAGAGACATGATAGATGATATGATATGTGTGGATATAAGAGAATATAGTAGAACTGTATGATACAAAATATATGTATGAAGATCATTTTATATGCGAGTGTTATATCATGCAATGATCTATAGATAACTTGGAAATCATTCTTGGAGGAGAAGTGATACCGGTAACAGTTCAGGGTTTATGAACTGGTACAGAGCAAAGACAGAACTGGAACTCTATTTGGCATAGTAGGTGCATTCTTGAGTTCATTTTCAAAAATTTACTTTAGCAGAAAGCTTCTAGTTAGTGAGGCTCTATGGTGATGAGAAGTATTACTCTAGACAATGTGCCTTCCTGCATGTGCAGGCCCCTATTATATGTAATATCTTTTTATATGACCAGTGAATTGATATTGTGGGTCACAAATCCCACCGTGGTTTTTCCTCATTGAGGTTTTCGACGTATAAATTTTGTGTGTTATGGTGTTCATTTATATGGATGGTTTATTTACTTCTTGTTATATGTTTATTTGTTTACTGGTTTATATATGCATGGTATAAAAGGATAAAAAATTGTTCATATCAGCAGAACACTCATTCACCCCCCCCTTCTCAGTGTTCTTGGATCCCAACAATTGGTATCAGAGCCTGGTACCTTAGAAGAAGTTTAACAACTTGAGGAAGATCTTGAAACTGGAATCTTTGAACATGGCTATGGAGAAGAAACTTGAGATGGCTCTTGAGGATTATGATGATGAAAGGATGAATAAATTCAAATTGCAAGAAGAATTGAATTCTACAAATGAATTCATTCTTATCCTGGAAGAAAGGTTATCATCTTCTCAAACCAAGAGAATGAGATCTTTCTCTTGCTTCAATATCTTATCCCGCATGACCATTACACACCCATCTTGAATGGTGTGGCATAGCGTGAACCATTTACTGTTATCTTCATGTTGCCCCGGATGACCATCATCTATCCTTCTTAGCACTGCAAGATAGTGAGAAGCCTCTATCCTTCCATTTCTTTCTCACCCTACAGGACCAACTTTCTTTGGTTATTAGCGATGTGAGATGATAGGGGATACATTTCCCTCATCGTTTCCATGTCCTGCACAGTCATAAAAATCTTGTTCATCACATTCTGAGATAGCAGGGGGTCTTTGACCTTAATGAAACTCTTATCCCGCATGACTAGTGCATCTTTCTTTTCAATATTGCGAGGTAGTTGTGGATGGCATTCTCTTCATTCAAGTAGTATCCTGCATGATCTCTTTCCTTCATTCAAACACACCTCGGGACCCATTGACACATGCGACCAAAACAACTACTACCACATGGAATTCACGGCTTACCATACCCAACTCAGAACTCAGTCAAACATTAAAGACTTCCCTTCCAAGTGTCAAGTGCGACAACCGGTGCACAAAAAAGGGCCCTCAAAAACATGTAGCTCAAGACTACTACCAACACGTGGAGTCAATGAGATCGACTGAGGCCCTTGTAGTATAACACATCATGTTATGCGCAATTGCATGCATGTCTACATAACCTACATGTTATGTGATTCACATGTCTTCTCCTCTCATCATGTTATGCATGACTGCTGCTTGTTTCTCTACAACCTCTTGACATCCTTGACATCAATGACACTAATGCCAACAATAGGGCATCTAGAAGGAAGATAAGGTTAGGTCTAATTTATTGGGTGGTTTTAGCCCATGGTTTTGTAATACCATTTGATGGTTTCTTGTATTGTATCTCCTATATATGAGTTGTGTGAGATAGAGGTTATGTGTAAGAGTCTTAAGGCGATTGAGTTACCTCTGAGTTTTTGATTAGTGGTACTCTTATGAAGATATTTCTTTGCAAGTATATTATAATCTATTATTTATTAATAAAATAATATATTGAGCTACTTTTGGAGTGTGGGGTTTTTCTCCCTAAAGGGTTTTCCCTACGTAAATCACTATGTTGTGTTGTGGTATACATGATATTTTGATTATTTTTGTTAAGTGTTTTAAACCGCTATAACGATATATAAATTTTTTTTCATTACCCTCCTCTCAAGGTTAGTGTAGGAAGTTTCTCCACTACTTAACTTCCTTACACATTTTACATATCTTGTTGTCTTTTCTTGCATTGAATCTTCCTTCATATAAGTACATTGGGAATTTATTTATGTGTAATCTCTCCTTATAAGTTGTGTAATTATTGTCATTGTCCATATGCTTGGAGGGGAATTTATCTCTTATCCTTTCTAAGGATCCACTTTTCCTTTGTTATTTGGTGTTTGCTTATGATTTAATGTCATTTCTTGTGTGAACTTGTTTTCTTGCTCAAGGATTCTCTCTTATGCAAGATGTATGTATCCTTGATTACAACCTCTTTTATACTTGCCAATGTATATCTATTATAAACAAACCCTTCACTTTAAGTCAAACGTCTGTCATCATTCACCGAGAATACCTTTCACATAAAAATAGGAGGAAGGTATGTATTCTTATTCTCCTTCCCCTTCTTTTGGTTGAAGATGTTATGTTTGTTCAAGAACTCCTCTTGGGGGTAGATGTCTTTGACAAAAGGTATCTTCTCCTCCAAGGATCCTCTTTACACTTGTTGCAAGATATCTCTTTTTCAACTATCTTATCCTTGCTTCTAAGAGTATTGACTATTTAGCTTATATTTATGAACATTGTTTTCTAAAAGGATATCTTCTTTATGTTGAAGGTGGGTATCCTTGTTTCTAGCTTCCCTAAGACATAAACATAGGGCTAGGTTGACGTCTTAAGGGGGAGGGGGGCATACATATCACCCTCTTTGTACTATAATGTACTATATTTTTGCATGTCTTGAATGAAGTGTTCATTCTTAAAACTAGAGAAATAAAACTCTTACATGAGATGCTTAATGCCTGAAACTAGACGCATCATTTATATATGTCTTATACATGGTACAAATTCTCAAAACTAGAGAAAACAAACTCTTAAATGAGATGTCCTCGAAACTAGGCATATATTTGTCTTACATGGGTTTACATATTCTTGAAACTAGAGCAAACAAACTCTTACATGAGATGTTTCCAATACCAAAAACACATTTTCATTTCCATTTCATGTCTTACATAGGTTTTTGTATGCTCGAAACCAAAGGAAACAAACTCTTATACAAGATGCTTAACACCTGAAACTAGACATCACTTGCACACATAGTAGGATGAGTGGAACTAGTAAAACATAGCTAAACTATTCCCACTCTCCTTCCCAACATGGATCACCTAGAAAAAAACAACTAGAATGTGTGTCCATGTCTTCTCTCTCTCTCTCTCTCTCTCTCTCTCTCTCTCTCTCTCTCTCTCTCTCTCTCTCTTCTTCTTCTTCTTCTCATGGATTGCCTAGAAAAACACATCAAGAATGTGTATCCATGCTTCCCCCTTTCTTCTCATGAGCTCATAGCTTTTCTATTTGTATTTCATGGATGATTTGTTCTCTTTCTATTTTTATGTGATCACTTGGGTTCTTGAGATGGAATTTTCAAGGGTGATATTAGTGTTTGAGACATTTTGATGTCAAGGTCTCTTCGACTAGTTGAATTAAGGTCTTATTTTTTAGCTTTTATGTGTCGTGTTTCTTTTGCCTTTTTTCCTTTATTTGTGTTTATTTTTATTTTTACCTTTTTTATCTTATTTTGTGTGCCCTTGCATGTGATTTAGTGAGGCAGTATCCTAAGATTGGGGATTTCTTCCTCTAAATTAGTGATGTCTTATACTCCTTATGATTGTGCTCCTAGTTGCTCATCTCCTTCATCTCTTCATCTTCTTTACTATGAGTATTTGCATAGGCTCATATTCCCATTAAGGTGGAGGCTAAATGTAGCATTGTAAATTATCACCAGGCCTATTTAGACCTCATGTTTGTGCCCCTACTTTAACATGTTCTATCCTTATCACCTTTCTAGGTCTGTTTTTTGCCTATTCTCTAGTTTTGAAGCCATGAACACCCATTGGTGCATCCCCTGTTGAGGTACCCTTCTCCTTGAGTCTTATCTTTGTCTCTTTTGTAGAAGGACCATGGTGCCTAATGCCCTGGTTAGGACCATGGCTGCTAGTGTCATTGTCCTTCTCAATGAAACCCAAATTTGAATTGGGGGAGGTGTTGTATTTTCCTAGCAAGAATTGATCCCAATGGCTCTGCATGACTGTTGGAGGTCGACCTAATTGGTAATTCACCTAGAACCCCCTATATAAAGATATTTGATCAACCTAATTTCATCTAAAAATCCAAGAAATCAATTTCCTAGCACTCTTGCATCCATGAAGCATTCATTATCAGGCATTTTTAGGGATCTTCAAGGCTGCATATTCTTCATTCAACTATTATGGAGAAAAATTACATCATTCCTATGCAATCATGTGTGTGTGTGATTAGGGTTTTCTCATGTCCATGGATGCTATTTTATACAACATATGTGATTAAATTCAAAGAACAAAACATCATCATCAACAATTGCAAATTTGAGGTACATCTTCCAATATTTATTTCAGTATTTGCATTATTTAATTCAAGGTTAATTCTTAAACCAAGGTTTGAATTAGGAAGACTTCTATTCCCAATAATTTTCCCCTTTTTCACTGTGTGTAGGAATATGTACAGAGCTATGTTTTGGAGGAATAACAAGATTCATAGAGACAAACAGGTTCCCCTTTTGATGGTGGAAAATTCAGAGGACCAGGGTGACCACCACCACGGTCCTGAAAATTCAGACTAAATTTCAAGGAGTTGATCCAAATATTCATCTTTTGACCAGATTCAGGTCTATGTGTCCATACGAACACTACATCTCATTGTTTATGCTTGATCACTTCAATATTCACCCATTTACCCTAATTTCAAAAAATTCTCAATTCAACTTAGAAAGAGGGAATCTAAACCATAATGGAAGTGGAACCTAATCAGTATTTTAGAGCTTTCTTCCTAGGAGAGATAAAGCCTACATCTATTAGGTCCCTCCTCTTTTCAATGTAATGGTTAATTAAGTAAAATTAGAGGTTTCATTACATTTTATGGTGAAACCCTAATTTTACCCCATTACAATTACATACCATGTTGGCTTAATGATGATGTTTTGATGTAGGAAGTTGAATGATGACTTGTTTTATGTTTTCATTGATGTAAACTATGTTTTGATAGTCATCTAAGTATTTTAGGCCAACCGGTAAAGCATAACTGATAAAGGAGACAGTTTATCAGCGAACCAACAAATAGGACTTCAATGGGTAAACAAGAACAAATTTGCATTCAAAGAAACCGGTATGAGAGATCAATGAAGAGTTAGGTGATGTGGTTCTACAAGAATGTTGGAGATAGGTACTTGTAGGTTTATTCAACACCACATTGGCAGATTCAACAGGATGAGCAATTTTTGATAAATAGAGCAGTCAATCTTGTAGGACAGTCAACCGGTAGAGCAAAATGACATAAATCGGTTAAATCGATAATGATTATGTTTTATTTTTGGCTTGTTATGTCTATGGCCAACATAGGTAAAGTGTGAAGTGTAAGATTGTCTAGATTCATTGAACCTAGGAAATTATTCCAAGGTTATTAGCCGACTAAGTTGATTTTTATAAAAAAGTGAGATGAGTTATGAGATGGAGAATGAGATCATAAGCAAATATTGAGAGTTTGATTGTGTGGTAAATTGTGAAGCTCTGTATTGATGTGTTGTTGATGTATTGAGTGGAACTATAACAAATCTTATCAGGCACAAAGGTGCTACATGTAGATCATTTTACTCTTGTTTTCCTAACAATTGCAACAGTCAAATCCCCTAACCAGGCAGGCCCTAATAGGCCTGAAATTGTAAATCCCCTAATAGGGTAGCTCATTAATTTGAGTCTAAATCCTCTTGCAAGGTTGCTCCTAACAGGGCTGAGATTGAAATCCCTTCACCAAGTGACTCCTAACAGGGTCTTCTCCTAACCGGACATATTTGTAATACCTTAACCGATCAAAGATTTCTATTCTACAGATAGTGAATCTTGTGGGTACTAACTCCCACCATGGTTTTTTTGTTTTGGGTTTCCACATATAAATCTTTGTGTTATGTGGAGCATGATATATTGGGTGTTAGCTTATGTGGTGATATTTATTTTATGTTTATTAACTTTAAGTTATTTAAAGTGGCGATCATATTTGTGTTGTTGTTTTTGTTTGCACTATTTCACCCCCCCTCTCAGTGCCTTATAAGTTTATCAATTGGTATCAAAGCCTGAGTCCCTTAAGGCTTAACCACTTGGGAAGAATCCTCAAGGATATTGTAGCGTCATAAATTGTACGCACTTGCTAAAGTGGTACAATTTCACACCTAGTTTAGCACCCGCCTTGGCGCATTTTACATTTTGCATTGCATTTCCCCTTTAGCACTTAATTAATCAAATTAATTAGGTCTAAGGTCCTATTTCATCATCTTCCACATTATAAAGTTGGGCCCTTTCATTAAAGTGTGCCCCTTTCATTTTATTCTTCCAATACATCATTTAATCAAAAACCCTAATCAGGTCCTATTTTGAACTTTGGGGCTTGATTTAGGGGGTCAAAACATCTCGAAATCACCTGTAACTTCGGGATTCTCTCTAAAATCATCATATCCGACGGCCCTGAAAATTTGGTGAAAAGTTGTCGGGACCATGGCGCCCGGAGAGGACCATGGCACCCGGCATGCACATGGTCCCGGATATTTTTCCCGAAATTTTAGGAGCACGACCCAATCATAAAATAAAGCCTAACCCCAAGAAATTGGTGGGATATTCAATCTCTAGGTCGGCCAAAAGTTGGAATTAAGACCTAGGGTTTCATACATAAGAGCTCTCTTTCTTCATTGGAAAGGATCCGAATTTTGTTTTCAGGAACCTCATATGCAGTGAAAGAGCAGATCTTTGAAGACTTCAACAACATTCAACATCCATCCATCAAGAATTCATCCATTTAGGGCTTTCAAGACATTGAAGAGCAATAGGGGATTACCGACTGAAGATTGGCTTGTACCCCTCCCTTGGGGTTGGGTATGATTTCATGTTGTTTTCATGTCTTTGCATAAGCCTCATCATATAATTTGTATTCATGCTTTAGATCACTTTGCATCTTGATTTGGAGCACTTACATTATCATTTACAAGCAATTAGGGTTTACTTTCTAGGTTGCTCTAGTTTGCTTACTTGCATTTTAGGATCTTGCACACACACAAGGTCTGCACACACATTACTTTTACAATACAACTTGGCTATTCGTGGAGGTGGAAATCACCAAAGCGGGGGTTTGACTAAGGCAAAACCCTATATATCCACCCAACACCTTTTTAGATATAAGTGCAGGTTTCGAAATTCGGACGACGCCGCAAGTTGCAGATCCGACAGAAGCAGATTGAGACGGAACTACACACCAAGTTTCGGAGCAGAAGATCAGGACAGGGGCGTGGGGTGCCCTGGTCCTGCCAGGATAGGGGTGCTGGGTGCCCTGGTCCTGCCAGGACAGGGGCACTGGGTGCCCTGGTCCTCCTGACAGACAGCAGTTTTCAGCATTTTTGACAGCTTTCCAGGTTGCAAAACAGCAGTTTCCGGAGCAGTTTCAGGGGCAGAATCAGGACAGTGGCGCCCGCGCCCCCGTCCCGAACATTTTCACTCAGATTTAACTCTGGGTACGCATTTGCATTCTTGTCTTGTCCTTGTGTTTATAGCTTTCCATTGTTTAAGTTCAATTCTGCAATCTCGTTATTAGTTCATACTTGCACTTTGGGGTTAGGGATTGAACTTGCATCATTTTATCTTTCAATTACAACAAAGGAATAGAAATCCTAATAGGTAGCCCATGGCTCTCTCTTCCACAAAAAGAAGTAGCCAATTGTGTGATACCTCTAGGCTCTTTCGTATTCCACAAGTGTGTGGTTGAAAGTGAGATTAGGGCATGTTTGCTTAGTGTCACTTTTTCCCCTACACATTTTGGTGAACCTGACGTGAACTCCAATCTTCTCTAATTCTGATTTATGTTTTCAAATTTGAGTGTTTATGCTATTTCAAATTCAAATTTTTATTTAGAAGTTTTAATTCAAAAATTTAGAGGAAATTTTTGCTAAAACCCTAATTTTTCAATTCAAAGTTGAACTTGTGGATAACTTAATTCTAAGTGCTTGCATTGAACATTTCCTTCTATTTTGCATGTGTTATCATTTGAAAGAGGAAAATTGTTGTCATGATGCATTCATTTCATAGATGTGATAATGGGTTAGCTTCCCTTGTTTCAATTTTTCCTTCTCCTAAACAACCTCCTCCCATCTATAACAACATTTTAGTGCCTAAAAGAGTTGCTACCAATCCCTTTGAGACTCTCCCATGCTCTAAGGATGAAGACTTTAAGAGTGATCTTGGCAATTCTCCTAAAATGTACCCTTCCTATTTAGCTATCCTAGAGGAAGAGAATGATATCATAAACACCTTTCTTAATGTTACTTCACCTTCCCTACATGATGCCTCTCTAAGTGAAAAGGTATTGATGGACATTGACTTATTTTCTCCTAAAGTTGGTCCTTCCAATGGGGGCATGTTAGTGCAACAAGAGGTTATGAACACTTCTTTCAAAGATCTCCTTCCTAAGCATGAATCTTTGGAGAAATATGTTCATGTTCCTCCTAAAAAACACTCCCTTCATGAGGATCCTTTTGTGCAAGAAGATGACATTTCCTTTTCCAACAAAATTCCCACTAGAGATGATGAATTAATGATAAATGCTTACCCTTCTCCTAAAGTTTGTCTTACCCATAAGCATCCCTTAGAGAAAGAAGATGAAATAATAAGCAATTTCCTTAATTCTCTCTCCCCTAGAGATCATATTGAACACATTTTGAGGAAAGAGGATGAGTTTAACACATCTATTGATGCTCTCCCTCCTAAGGATGAGGAATTAATAAACAATGTTATCTCCTCTCCCGAAATTGACAATACTTTAAACATTCTTTTCAACAACTTCACTATTTGGGATGAACCATTAGAAGAAGGTATAGATTATTCTCTACCCCTAGCCAAAGGGGATGAAATCAAGATTGAAAACTCCCTTGATAGTTTCTCACCTTCCTTGAATCTCAACTATTCTCCCTCTAAAAATGAAGCATCTCCCTCTCCTCAACTTGGTTCTACTCATAAGGATACCCTAGTTCAAAGCAAGATGGTTAACATCTCTTTCAAAGATCTCCCTCTCAGAAGTGAGACTTTAGAGAGAAATGTTGATCCTTCTCCTAGAGAGTTTATTCCCCATGTAGATCCTTTGATGATAGAGGATGATATGACCTTTCCTAGTATTACTCTGCCTACTAGAACATCAATGCCTACCCCTTGTCTCTCTCCTAAAATTGATTTAATTCATGATGAGATTTTAGTGCAAAAGAAGACTATCAATAATTCTTCCAACACTTTTGTTCATTCCTCTAAACTATTCTCAATCAATTTGATACATGTGAATGAAACACCTAACAAACCTCTCTTCACTGTCCAAGGTGCTTGTCCTTCTCAAAATTCTCAACCTTTAAATAAGCCTATCTTAGTGGTTCAAGGTGGTTATGCTAATGATTCTTTTTGCACTCCTAAGAAACCTATTATTACTATGCAAGGAGGTTATTCTACTAAGAGCCCTTATGAGTATGCTAAGCAATTGACTAGAGAGAGTTATAATGTGGTTGCTCATACTTATAATACTAGAAACAATAGGCAACCTAATCCTCCTCCAGTTATCCCAACTTCACTTCCTCCTTCCCAACCTAATCTTCCTCAAGCTCCTTGTATTTCACAAGCTCTTGGTAAGGAATATGATCTCATAGAACAACTTAAAGCTACCCCTGCTAAGATATCCCTTTGGGATTTGATTCAAACTTCTTCCGCTCATCATGGAATGTTACAAGATGCCTTGAAAGATTTGAATGTTCCTCCACCTAATACATCTAGTAATATAGTGTCTTTGGTTAACTCTGTGATGAATCCTAAAGCTCAAATTGTGTTCACACAAGATGAGTTGCCTACTAGTGAAATTCAGCATCAATATGATCCCTTGATGATTGTGGTTATCATAAATGACACTGCTATAAGATGAACACTGGTAGATAATGGTTCTGGCCTTAATGTGTGTAGCATTAATCTATTGCATAAAATGAATGTGGATAGATCCCTTATTGAGCCTGACTCTCATCCCATTCGAGGCTTTGATAATGTGGCTAAGTCTTCATTAGGTATTATCACCTTACCCATCACAGTGGGACCTATTACTTTGCCTACTCCTATCCATGTTATGTCCGGAAATCTAACATACAACTTGTTATTAGGGAGACCTTGGATTCACAGTATTCAAGCTGTCCCCTCTACATTGCATAGACAAGTTAAATTTATTTATAACAATAAGACATATACCTTGATAGGTGATACTAATTTTCAAGCTTGTTTGCAAACATCTACTTCCAAAGGGAGTTCTTCTAAGCCTTCCTCTTCTAGTGATGACTCGTTAAACAAGATACCTATGGATGAATCATCACCCTCTGATAATCAAAATTCTTTGGGTGAGTCTGAAGTTCTTGAAGAAGATTCTTCTCAACTTGAATCTACACATGAAAAGGCTTTTGATCTTGAGAAGGTTCTCACAGAAGACGATTGGGGATCTCTTGATTTCAATCCCACCTTTGTAGGTGAGTATAGGGTTCCTCCTAGAGAGCTTAAAGTTAAAAAGAAGGAAGAAACTAGAGATCAATCAGTCTTACTTGAACCTATGAGCAATAATTTTGTGGCTGCTTCTCAAACTTCTTCTCCTCACACCTCTAATTCTGAAGAATTTGATTCTTTGTCTTATGAAAAACCACCTTTTCTTTTTGAAATGGCTAATCGTTATGGTCGTGGTTTTCATATTTTGGCTAAGAGTGGCTATAGTGGAAATGGTTGTGGCACAAATGAACAAGGAATTAAAGTTCCTTTAGAACATAACATGCATGAATATTCATTTGGACTTGGATATAATCTTTCTAAGCCCACCAAAGCATCTAAAAGACCATCTCTCAGTGTGAATGCTATATTTAGTAGTGATGATGATCTCACTTCAACTAAATCATCTTCTACTTCTATCAACTCTCATTCCCCTCATAAGGAAATCTTGGCGATGAACAAATCTCTTTATGACTCCCCTCAAATTTCTAAATCCACTTATGAATCTTTATCTCCTATTCATCATAAAGTCCTTTCCTCCAAGGATAAGGCTCTAATAAATTTCACTCGTCCCTCTTCTAAGATTTCTTGTGACTTTTCTTCTTCAATTTTTATCATTTTATACATGTTTTTGATCTCACTTATGGTTGAGCATTCAGCATGTCATATTCAAATACCTCATTCAATCTGTCATGTCTTTAAATAACATTAATGGCTATTATGTTTCTCATCATTATGTGACATTGGTAGCTCATTTACTGGGGGCTCATTGTCATTCATGATGGTACAATTTCAAGTGCAATCATATTTTTGAAGCAACATAATAGCCTAATTTTTCTATGTTATCTCTTGTTCCTATGGGGACAAGAGTGATTTCATACATCTCTTCTTTTTATGGTTAAAATTTCCCTTTGGGGTAATAGTGTGGAAATATTGATCATCTTTTCTTTAGAATCCTCTTTTCCTAGATGTGGGAGAAGATGTGTATTCTCTTTCTTACCTTACCCACTTCTTGTGAGGAGCATTTTACATACACTAATGTCTTGCTTGCATGAGCTCATGTGAGTATGTAGTACATTTTGCTTATGTCTAAATCTCTCCCTAGAAGATTGTGTAAGTCCTTCTCATTGTCCTTATCCTTGGGAGGCAATGATCTTTCCTTATTTTTATCTAAGGATCCACTTTTTCCTATTTTGTGGATGGTGTGAACTTTATTACTTGATGTTATTCCTTGTATGCATTTTTTGTTGTTTGTTCAAGGATTCTCTCTCACAAGAGGTTTAAGTCCTTGACTACAACCTCTTTTGCACTTGGTAAAATACATCCATAATGAATTCACTCTCCCCCGATTGGGTTAAAAAGAGCGTCATCCTTCATTAAGAATCACTTTCACCTCGTAAAAGAAGGAAGTATTGCATTCTTATTCTCTTCTTTGTCTTATTCTAGAAGATGTTATATTTGTCTAAGACAATTCCTCTCGAGGATAGGTGTCTTTTGTACAAAGATCTCTTCTCCTCTAAGGATCTCCTTTACACATACTACAAGATATCCCTTTTCAATTATCTTATCCTTGCTTAAAGAGTGCAAAACTCTCTTGCTTGGATCTACGACATTGTTGTATTTTTGGGGTATCTTCTTTTGTGATGAAGGTAGGTATCCTTGTTCTACTTTTCTTATGACATAAACATGACACTTTTTGAGCAATGGGTCATTCTCGGAACCATAGCACAGACTCTTAGATCGAGATGTCACGCTTTTGTACTATACATATGCAGGTTGTAGCATACTCGGGCATAGACTCCTATGAGGTGCTTCTAACCTCCCTTACACACACATGCACGAGGTTGAGTGGAACTAGCGGCATAAGGCTAGACTTTCTCACTCTCCTCCCTTACATGGATCACCTAGACAGACTCTAGGGGCTAGTTTTCCATGTCCTTTTCCCCATGGATCACTTAGACAAGATCTAGGGGTGAGAAGTCCATGTTTTCTCTCTCACTATTCTTCTCATGGATCACCAACGTGTGTATTCATGCCTTTTTTTTTCCCCTTCTTTCCTTCTCTTTGCAGTTTGTTTCCATTTACATCCTTCATCTTGTCTTAGAGAACTCTCAAATCCTCACACTCTTTGTTGTGTTGGAATTGAGATTTAGTCCTCTTTCTTACCAAATGATTCTCCATTAGTTTCTGATCTCATATCAAACCTTCTTGTGAGCATTTGTCATCAATATTCTTTAACAATTCGAAGTGGTAAACATGATACCCTATTTCAACTCACTAAAATTAGCAAGCCGAAACAGGGGGGGCCATATAGCTACCCTCAAATTTTCATCAGCTCCCTTAGTAAGCATTAGGTGATTTTGTGATCTAACGTGTGTTTTGTAGGGTGCGGTTCCTAACTGTGTACTACAGATACCGCTGGGGGCTTCATTCGACAGACTTATGGATATATCCTTTTTCAAATAATGTTTACTTTTCTATACTTTAGCTTGCATATGCACATAGTGTTCATATGACCGCTAAAGTGGGGGCTAAATGTAGCGTCGTAAATTGTACGCACTTGCTAAAGTGGTACAATTTCACACCTAGTTTAGCACCCGCCTTGGCGCATTTTGTATTTTGCATTGCATTTCCCCTTTAGCACTTAATTAATCAAATTAATTAGGTCTAAGGTCCTATTTCATCATCTTCCACATTATAAAGTTGGGCCCTTTCATTAAAGTGTGCCCCTTTCATTTTATTCTTCCAATACATCATTTAATCAAAAACCCTAATCAGGTCCTATTTTGAACTTGGGGGCTTGATTTCGGGGGTCAAAACATCTCGAAATCACCTGTAACTTCGGGATTCTCTCTAAAATCATCATATCCGACAGCCCTGAAAATTTGGTGAAAAGTTGTCGGGACCATGGCGCCCGGAGAGTACCATGGCGCCCGGCGTGCACATGGTCCTGGACATTTTTCCTGAAATTTTTGGAGCATGATCCAATCATAAAATAAAGCCTAACCCCAAGAAATTGGTGGGATATTCAATCTCTAGGTCAGCCAAAAGTTGGAATTAAGACCTAGGGTTTCATACATAAGAGCTCTCTTTCTTCATTGGAAAGGATCCGAATTTTGTTTTCAGGAACCTCATATGCAGTGAAAGAGTAGATCTTTGAAGACTTCAACAACATTCAACATCCATCCATCAAGAATTCATCAATTTCATTCATCCATTTAGGGCTTTAAAGACATTGAAGAGCAATAGGGGATTACCGACTGAAGATTGGCTTGTACCCCTCCCTTGGGGTTGGGTATGATTTCATGTTGTTTTCATGTCTTTGCATAAGCCTCATCATATCATTTGTATTCATGCTTTATATCACTTTGCATCTTGATTTGGAGCACTTACATTATCATTTACAAGCAATTAGGGTTTACTTTCTAGGTTGCTCTAGTTTGCTTACTTGCATTTTAGGATCTTGCAAACACACAAGGTCTGCACACACATTACTTTTACAATACAACTTGGCTATTCATGGAGGTGGAAATCACCAAAGCGGGGGTTTGACTAAGGCAAAACCCTATATAGCCACCCAAAACACCTTTTTAGATATAAGTGCAGGTTTCAGAATTCGGACGACGCCGCAAGTTGCAGATCTGACGGAAGCAGACTGAGACGGAACTACACACCAAGTTTCGGAGCAGAAGATCAGGACAGGGGCGTGGGGTGCCCTGGTCCTGCCAGGACAGGGGCGCTGGGCACCCTGGTCCTCCTGACAAACAGCAGCTTTCAACATTTTTGACAGCTTTCCAGGTTGCAAAACAACAGTTTCCGGAGCAGTTTCAGGGGCAGAATCAAGACAGTGGCGCCCGCACCCCCGTCCCGAACATTTTCACTTAGATTTTAACTTCGGGTACACATTTGCATTCTTGTCTTGTCCTTGTGTTTACAGCTTTTCATTGTTTAAGTTCAATTATGCAATCTCGTTATTAGTTCATACTTGCACTTTGGGGTTAGGGATTGAACTTGCATCATTTTATCTTTCAATTACAACAAAGGAATAGAAATCCTAATAGGTAGCCTGTGGCTCTCTCTTCCACAAAAGGAAGTAGCCAATTGTGTGATACCTCTAGGCTCTTTCGTATTCCACAAGTGTGTGGTTGAAAGTGAGATTAGGGCATGTTTGCTTAGTGTCACTTTTTCCCCTACACAGATATCATGGGGGATATGAGTTATAGAGAGCTATCTAACCACCTTGGAGTATCTGAATAATCCCTAGGCAAGTTGAGGGTCAAGTATAAAGCTTCATTGGCTAAGAGGAGAGAGCTAGATGAATAATTATATGAACTTAGTGAAAACAATTTACCTGAGGAAACAAACATGGATGCATTGGTTACTGAAGTTGAAAAACTAAATGATGACAAGGCAAATCTGAGGAGAGAGTTGGAAGCCCTAACCATCAAGATGAGTCAAGAGCTTGAAGCAAGGAGGACAACAAAAGAATAGATTAGAGAGAAAGAACACGAGATATTTAAGCTGAACCAGGAGGTTGGAACTCTGTATGCTCATCTTCATGAGGAACAAGAAGAAAAAGAAGAAATAATGGTTGATCTAGACACAACAATATCTCTAAGAAGAAAATTGATGATGATGATGAACTAAGTATTCAAGAACCCATCAATATGGATGCACTGAGTTCTATAAAACTAATGGAGATTGCATCTTCCATGCAATCTAGATCTAAGAAGAAAAGAATGAAGGAACAACAAAAGGAAGCTCAATCAATGCAATGTGTAGTTTAAATTTTGTCTAATCTATTACCAAAAACAAACACTAATAGACTGTCTACAATGATTGATAAGTTAGGTCAATTGGTTGTTGATGCTGATGAATAGATGAAAAGTTTTGAAGATGTAGCTTATTTGAATGTGGAAAAGGAATTTAAGAAGAAGAGAATAGAGCAGTTGATGAATGATATTGATAAATACAAAGTTTCTCTAACGGTTAATAAAGATCATATTAAAGATGCACTTGAAACTAGAGGTGAATTCTTGTCCATTGTTGCAAAGTTCTCATTATTTGTGATGATCTGATGAAAAGGAAACATGAAGATGAAAAGGAACTTGAAGTTCTAAGTGAATCATTTAGCCCCCTAAATGATTCTGCTATAACTTTTGGTAGATCGGTTGTTGAACTTCAACATAAGCTAAAAGATTATAAGAATGATCAGGTTAAAAGGACTAAGTCACTACAGGAGCTACAAACACTTTTGATCCCTAAGGTTGAAATCTTGCAGAGAGGCTATAAGGAAACTAAAGCTATTCTAGCTACACCTGAGATGAGTACAATTGATGTCATGGAGGAGCTGGCTTTCCAGATAAGAACACATGTTGATATAACTGACACTCTTTTGGAAACTTGGCACAATGATTTGAAGTAGTTAAAGTCTCATTTTGGAGATGCATTTTCTAAGATGGCATTTTAAAACATTTTGAACTTTTATATCTATATATGATAATGCAAATTTTGATCTATATTGAATTTATCTTTCATGTATTTTGTTACCTTTGCCATTGCTGTCAAAGGGGGAGTAGTAGTATAGTAAAAAATTTGTTGTAATTATAATAGGGAGTAGTAGATAAGTCTTGGAAAATGTTGTAATTTCTAAGGTGGGGTATGTGTCATGAGTTGAGTAAATTTTCGTATTGCACACTTAGACAAAAAATTTCCTAAGTGTTGCCATCAATGCCAAAGAGGGATATTGTTGGCTTGATGATGATGTTTTGATGTAAGAAGTTGAATGATGACTTGTTTTATGTTTTCATTGATGAAAACTATGTTTTTATAGTCATCTAAGTCTTTTAGGCCAACTCGTAAAGCATAACTAGTAGAGGAGACAATTTATTAGTGAACCAACAAATAGGACTTCAACTGGTAAACAGGAACAAAGTTGTATTCAAAGCAACTAGTATGAGCAATCAATGAAGAGTTAGGTGATGTGGTTCTATAAGAATGTTGGAGATAGGTACTTGGAGGTATATTCAACACTGCATTAGCAGATTCAATAGGATGAGAAAGTTTTGATAAACAAAGCAGTCAATCTTGAAGGATAGTCAATCGGTAGAGCAGAATGACTTAAATTGGTTAAACCAGTAATGATTATATTTCATTTTTGGCTTGTTATGTCGGTGGCCAATATAAGTAAAGCGTCAACTATAAGATTGTGTAGATTAATTGAACCTAGGAAATTATTCCAAGGTTATTATCTGACTAAGTTGATGTTTATAAAAGTGTGATGAATTATGAGATGGGGAAGGAGATCATACGTGAATATTGAGAGTTTGATTGTGCAGTAAATTGTGAAGCTCTGTAATGATGTGTTGTTGATGTATTTAGTGGAACTAAAGTGGATCTTATTAGGCACAGAGGTGCTACATGCATATCATTTTACTGTTGTTTTCCTAACAATTGCAACAATCAAATCCCCTAACCAGGTAGGTCCTAACAACCCTGAAATTGTAAATCCCCTGACAAGGTAGCTCATTAACTTGAGTCTAAATCCTCTTTTGAGGTTGCTCCTAATAGGGCAAATCTTTTAACAGGGCTGAGATTAAAATCCCTTCATCAGGTGGCTCCTAACAGGATTTGCTCCTAACCGAGCATATTTGTAAGACCTTAACCGGTAAAAGATTTCTATTTTGTAGATAGTGAATCTTATGGATACTAGCTCCCACCGTGGTTTTTCCCTTTTGGGTTTCCATGTATAAATCTTTGTGTTATTTGGAGCATGATATATTGGGTGTTAGCTTATGTGGTGATATTTCTTTTATGTTTATTAAGATTTAAGTTATTTAAAGTGGTGATCAGATTTGTATTGTCATTTTTTCTTGCACTGATTCACCCCCCCATCTCAGTGCCTTATAAGTTTATCATACCACCCAAATGAAAAATAGAAAAGACTTAAGTGTAAGATATGTCAGGTTCAACAAAGTGTAATAGATGAAGAATAGGGATTCACAAGTTTAGCTATGTAAACTAGGAATTAAACCTATTTCACACACATTACATTAAAAGGAGATTGAAATTAATAGATTTAACCTTAATTCTATTAGAAAAGGGTTGAATGTAGATTTAGTTTTTTTGCCCTTTTAATTAAGTTGAAAATAAAGTTGAAAAGGATGTAATTTGGATGTTAAGGATAGATGATAGTAATCAACACATACAGGAAATCTCAGATTGAATATGAAGCTACAAATCTAGACATAAGACTAGGATGAAGAGGGGAACCTATAACCAAAGCTGGGATGGGGACACATGGGACTGATACGTATTTAGTACCCTAGTAATCCTTAACTACCTTGGTCCCTAGGGTCTCTAGAACATTTTAAAAAGCCAGTTTTGTTCATCTTTGTATCCTCTACTTGATTCTTCATTCATAGCTCCTAGATCTATCACCTACACACCAAAAGAAGGGAAATTATGTTGTGGATAGGAGTTTTCCTAAGTCAAACCTTGGATTTTGAATTTACCCTAATTGAAATAGAAATTGAACTTGAATTGATTTGGAAAGATTTCCTTTTGAGGGAAATTCTATATCTTAAATTGAAATGGTTGAATTTAGATGAATATACCTTCAATAGGTGATGCAATGTTCTTACAATAAATCTTCCATGTGTTGACACAATAACATGCTAAATCACATAAAATACATCATGAAATCATAATTAAAACATAACATGAAGATGCCTTGATGTATCTTGCTACTCCTTGAATCAAATTTGTTCTTAAAGAAAAATAACTATTTTAAAATTGGATGGTAATACTAGCATGAGATTAGATATTAAAAACTAATTGAGGGGGATGCCTTCTATATGGATTTCATAATTAAAATAACCTTTAGGTTAACTTAGAATTAGTGAAATTTTGCATAGAGATATATTTTAATAGGATAGGACTGCCCACTTATCCTCCCAAAATTTGGGGCAAAAAGCACAAGACCGGGAGGTGTGGGGAAACCTAGTCCCAACAATTTTTTTTTGACTTTTTAGGAATAAAATACAATAGGGTTCTAATGTTAATTCCATCTTAGTGGCTCAAAATAGGATGTATAGATATGTGACATATGTTTTGGAAGATGAAATTAGGAGAGAATTAGGGATAAATTAGGGCAATAAAAGATAAAGGGCACACCTAGATTTAAGGGCCCGAATAATAGTGTGATGATGTAATAAAGTGAAATCAGACTCATAATATTGAAATAAATATTAATTAATTACAATAAAGGTTCTATAATGAATAGAGTAATGAGTAGTACTAAAATGAGCACTAAGAGAGTGTGAAATTGGACACACTAATAAAGATGTACAATTTACAACTGTACACTTCAAAAAAATTGCACCTGAAAATGAGTCCATATGAGCCCAAATGATGCCCCAAAAGTTGCAGAAACAAGAATTTTGCAATTTTCTAAAATATATGTGTATGAAAATTAAAAAAATCATATACCATTACAAAGAGAATGAAATTATACCCCACATAAAAGAAAATTTCTTTAAAAAAGGAGTCTGGATGACTAAGATATCACTATTTGAAAATTGCCTGCATAATTATGACATTTGAATAACTACCACACCTCCAAACTTTGAATTGCTCTATATTAGACCTCCAAATTCATATATGGATGAACCAAAAGGTGATTATTAATTTCTCAAACCTCTTGAATCCAATGGTGTCCTTAGATATAATCCAACAAGCTTCAATTTTGACCCGCAACAAAAAGGCCATGAATCTAAAGTTCCAAAATTTCTCAAAAAACTCTCTAATGGAAAACCAATGACACTCTAAAAGCTCTGATACCATGTAAGAATTGGCTATGAAGGTATCCACCCAAGATCTAGAGGCCTAATGGAAATAACAATAACAAGAGCTAAATAATGTGACAAAAATAAATTGTATTCCTATCAAGGATGCAATACAAATGGATCAACTAAATTATTATTACATAGGAGACCCCTTGGTTATATATCCAAAGTGAGAACATAGGAGTGCATAAGATTATTTCCAATTTCATTATCTTAAGAGATGAGACAAAAGTAAAAAACTATCATCCCACCTCAAGTGGAAAAATGCAATAAAAAAATGCTGATATGATGATGTGATAAAGGCACTAAAGGTGGAGACACCAGATAAAGTAGAAATGGTAACATGATAAGTCCACCCAAAATGGAAATACTCTATCTCCTATTGTGCAATTCCCTCAGTAAGCTCAATATGGAACAAACGTCGAAGAACATTGATTTATAAATTTAAGAATGATCCGCGTCAGCTCATTCTTGATTATATAAATCAATGTAACCTAAGTAAGCTCATCATGAATTTCTCAGAAAGAGGTAGACCATCTTGGTTTTCCTCTGACCCTAACAAAGTGATGGACTCTCTTTTTTTCAATAACCTTGGATGTCTGATGTAGGAGCATCCCTGGTTCTTGGCAATCTTGCATCAACCAAAAACATTTTCTTTCAGTTTGTTCATATTTTACAGTTTCAGTATTTCATTCTGAGTTTTTTGGAATTCGCTCACCAGATCTTGCAGAGCTAGATTTTTATTGTGAACATGTTCATCTACCTTATCCTAAGTCTGGAGGATATTTGGATCTTTTTCTGACATGCTATCACTTCTGGAATCTGAGATAATTTTTTCGGCTTAGAGAACCGGAACCGCTTGGACCTATTTGCTATTGGCAAATCTTGTGGATCACTTCCATAGCTTGCAGAGCTTTGGTTTGTTGTTTCTAATTTTCCTTGGTTTATAGCCAACCTCCCCTGAGGTCCACACTTCATTATATAGATTTTCTAGAGGGATATATTTGGTAGAGGCCAACCTTGTTGTTTTACACATTTCATATTGCTCTTCAACATTTGTTCCATCTTGAGTTGATGTGAATCATTATTGATCATATAAATCAATGTAACCAAGCATGTAATAATCAGTAATCAGAACATAGAAGAATAATACCGAGGTTAGGGGGTCTAGAGTTGGCTCGCATCCTTTCTTGAGCCTGAATGTTGCATAACACGCATGTTTTGTACTCAGGCCTGTGAGATGAATCTTGTGACTTTGCATGTTGTCGACAATTTGTAACTAATTTTCATGATATAATACAGTTTTCTTCTACATTTCCTCCATCACATTGAGTTGTTTCTCCTATGTAATTCTTGCTACATGGTCCAGGTTGTTCTCTTTGAGGACCTTGTTGTCGTGACTACACCATTGTGTAATTACAATGATACCCCTACACCCATCACCAACGAATGAACCTACATCAACTATATATATAATTTATAATTATAATTACATTCATATTTCAACAAAGTAAATATTGTTATTAAGGGTTGAGAGAGAATCGACTAGAGATATAGTATGGTGAAGTGGGTCTCCATGTTGGTGGTGTTGATATGTTTGTCATGGTTGTCATTGATGTCAACAGTGGGTTTTTTTGAGATTTTTTGAGTTGGTGATCCAGCATATGTCTTCTGAACTATTTTGTGCTCTAGAAGTTGTGCTTCAGATGATGTTTAGGGTTGACTGGTAATTGATAGTGTTGGTTGTGATATGAATTTCTCCATTTTTGGGATATGGTGTTGATTGCTTGGATTCATGATTATCTTGGTTTCATTCTTATTTTGTTAAGTTGAGAAGTGTTATTTTGGGTCTGGTCTGATCCAGAATTGGAGACTATGTAACGAAATTTATGTAGCATATAAGTTTTTATGATGGATGTGTAATGTGTTGATCTGACCAATGAAGCATTTTGTGGTGTGATCCCCTTCTCATTCCTTTCCACCCCAAGAATGCTTAGTACAGACCTATTTCAAATTTTGTTTGGTTGACTTGGAGGATTATGTAGTTAGGAGGATAGTAAAGGATGATCATAATAAATAATTTAATGAAATATATGTGAGATTGAAAAGATAAATCCGACTGATGATTGATGTGAGAAGTTGTACAAATTTTGTAGTGAGTTTTGGTCATCGGAGGCTATTCCAACATTGTCGTTTGTGGTAATTGTATCATAGTGGTGGATCTTCTTTTATTTATTTCTTTCTCTTTTGGCAGTGAACCCTCCTATGGTGAGCATTCTGGTAGTGTGCCATCTTTGTAAAAATCACCTTAACAGGTGTCAACCTAATAGGTGTTATATATTGAGAACTAACATTCTTCATGGTTTTTTCCTTCTTGGTTTTTCCACGTCATATCTGTTGTTCATTGTGTATGTATGTGTGTTTTCATGTTTACATTAAATAATTAATGAGTTGGTTATTTTGGATGTGTGAAAGAGTTAAAAAGCTTAATTGACAATTGATTCACCCCCTCTTAGTTGTCTTGGCATTCAACAATTGGTATTAGAGCTTTGCTTCCTTGGAAAAGAGCTTAACTTCTTGAGGTATATCCGATGGCACATAAACTAACTATTTGTGTCTTTGAAGGATCCAACCATAGCTTCTGGAAAAGGAAGATGAGAGGTTACCTGATCTCCTTGGGTTACCATACTTGTGTAAAGGGAAAAATTTGATTTGATAATTTGCAACATAGAAGGAAAACTCACCAAATCAATTTTTGCTTTGGGGAGGAATTCTTTTACATTCAAAAGAGGGGAGGAATCCACTAGATTCAATCACAAATCAAATAAGGACTGAATACTAAGTGGATTCATTGATTATGATGTGTTTTTCCCTCTTTTGTAAATTAAAATGCTGATTTAGGGTAAAGTGTTGGAATTGAAGACAAATTTAAGAAATTAATGAGCTACAGGTTCAACATTTCATCATGCACTTGGATCTGAGTAATATGAGTTGTTTCGGATCTTTCCTATGAAAATGCCCCAAAACAACAAGGACCATAGCGTTACCTCTTGGTCCTTTGAATTTTTAATGTGTCAACAAGGGTTTTTGAGTCTCTACAAATAAATCTTAATCTTAGAAGAACAATTATGCACCTACTTCCTACACACAGAAAGAAGGGGAAAAAGGTTGGGAATAGGGATTTGCCTAAGTCAAACCCTGGTTGAGGAATCGACCTTGAATGAAATATTATAAATGCTTGAAATAAATAATGGAAAGGTATACCTTTGAATCTGCAATGAATGATGGTGATTCTCTTCTTCTTGAATGTAATCACATATGTTGAACATGACAAAACCCTAACACACACATGCTTGCAAATGAATGATGTAATGTTTCTCCACAATGGATAGATGAAGAATATGTAGCCTTGAAGACCTCTAGAAATGCTTGATGATGAATTATTCAATGCTTGAATTCTTGATTTCTTGACTATAGTTCTCCCTCTTATCTTTTCCTTATTTCCCTATCATTACCTCATCCCAAATAAGAGGGGAGGACCTCCTTATATACTCGCCTGTCGTTAAACATATTAATTTTTTGACATAGGCTGACATGGAGCAAGGTTTCCCACTCAAATTTGAGATGGGTCTAAGGGTCCAAAATTAGACCCCTATTAGGGAGGACCAAGGCACCATGCCCTAGTCCTACCCCAAATTGGGCCAGGGTTAAGGGGTCCCAGCAAGCTAAAAGATGAAAATATGATGTTTATTACATGGCAAAGGCATAAATGGGTCCATATCAAGCATGAGGATGAAATCACTTAGGTTAGGGCCCCAAATGCGGTCAAAATTGCAAGGGGTACAATTTTAGGATGCTACCTTTAGCTCCCACTTTAGCAGGAGTATGAGCTTACACAAATAGTCACTGTAAAGTAGAAGACAGAGAGATGAAGAGGAGGAATACAAAGCAAAATCATAAGGAGTAAAAGATATCATTAACCTCGAGGAAGCAAGCCCCCAATCTTAGGATCTTAACTCACTCAAACATATGCAAGGGCACATAAAAACAAGACAAAAACAAAAAGGCAAACAAAGAGAAAAGGACAAACAAATGCAAAAGACACAAAAAGATACACAACAAAACCTAAAGACTAAAACAAGACCTCAATTCAACTAGCCGAAGAGACCTCGATATCAAAATGTCTCAACAACTAATATCATTCTTGAAAAATGCCATCTTACTAATACAAGCGATCTTTTAAAAGAGAAAAGCAAGCATCATCCATGAACTATCAATAGGGAAACTATGATTTCATAAGAGGATGAAGAGAGAGCATGAATACATGCTAGATGTGTTTATCTAGGTTATCAATGAGAAGAATGATGATAAAGGCCATAGAATACTCACCCATAGATATTTTTATCTAGGTGATCCATGATGAGAGAGGACATGTACTACTCACCCCTAGAGGTTTTTATCTAGGTGATCCAAGTTGGGCAGGAGAGTAGGAATAGTCTAGCCATTTTTAGCTCATTCCACTCATCCTCATGTGTGTGTGCAAGTGATGTCTAGTTTCAAGTGTGTAGCACCCCATTTAAAAGTTTGTTTACTCTATTTTTGAGTGTACATCAGCTTGTTTAATACATGTAATGTATATGGAAATTCCAAGGGGTGATTGTGTGTGTAAATGCCAAGCGGTGAATAACCAATACATGCCTAGTTTCAAGCACATCCCGTGTAAGAGATTTTCTTTGGTTTTGGTGATGTGTAACCCCATATAAGACATATATCAAATTTTGCATCTGATTTCAGGTTTGAAGCATCATTCTTTAAGAGTTTTTACTGTAGTTCTGAGAATGAACACCCTATTTAAGACATGCAAAAATGATATGCAAAAGGTATAGTACAATCTGATACAAAGGGAGCGATATGGGTGCCCCCCGCCCATCCCCTTCAGATGTCAGCATAGCCCTATGTTGATGTATTAAAGAAGCTTAAAACAAGGATATCAAGGTAAGGCTCTACAACTTTAGTACAATCTTCTCACCATCTCCAAGACCCTTGCTTACTCAATTAGGGGTATCTTGCTACAACACACTCCATGATACCTCCAAGGGTTACAAATCATTTTCACACCAGTTTTTGGTCATACAAAACTCCCCAAGGTCAAAACAAGCACGGGTTGCAAGAATACATGCTCATTCCTTAAGAAACTCACTCAATTAGGCCTACTTGCTTGTAGCCCTATTTAGTGGGTAAAGGGACCTTAAGTTCAGATTTTACCAAACACCTTGGAAAAAATTTATGGATTCAAACACCCTTTTAGAAGTTATACATGTCCCCAAAAGGAAGGGTCAAGGTATGGAAAATAAAGGTCTTTTCTGGTAGGAATTTGACTGTCCTAAAAGAGCTAATTAGGCCTCTTTTGTGAAGAAACTATACTCAAATGAATGAATAGGTGGGTTAAAATCCCATGGGCATGTTGGGAAACATAAATCAATAGGTATTCCAGGGTTACATGCCTAGAAGCATCACCATTTGCACACAAGGTACTTTTGTTTGTTTAAGGTCTAGGTAGCAAAATAGAGATGTCTACCTAGGGTCGCTCCAAACACTCCTCTCCCTTGCTCCTCTTGAAAAAAATTCTTGGAAATATAAAATAAATTTACCATACTTTCCTTTCGCCAAATCCCATGAGCCTCATATTGGTAAAGTGCAAGATATGGCCATGAAGGAGGAAAAACCCAAGGTAAACCCTGGTTTTCCGGGTACCTACTGTAGACACCTAAAAGTTGCACAATGAATTAAGTGAATTTTATTCATTTAATTATTCTTAATTCTTCCTATTAATTAAATTAAGATTTAATTAATATACCCTTTTTCTATCTAAGCCATTTAACTAAATACCCTCCCTCTAGCCATTTTAATTAAATTTACATTTAATTAAAGATATCAATTTATCCCCTTTCCCATTTTAATTAAATCTACATTTAATTAAAATCTCATTTGCATTTAAATAAATCTAAATTTATTTATAAATCCCCCCACTTGCAAAATCCTACAAATGCAAGTTGCAACCAAATTAAAATAAAGCAATTTATTTTAATTAATTCTATTTTCCCTCACCCACTTGCATTTTCCTACATCTCCCACTTGCATCCTAAATCCTATTCCTAATTTCTTCTAGACCCTTCTAATCACTTCTAAATTAACCTAACCCATCTTCTAAACTTTGTCGCATCCCTAAACAAAGGGAAGTCACTTCTCAAACCCTTAAAGTCTTTGATAACCATTAAAGGCTTCAAGTCTTCAACCACTTAATTTTCCAAAGTCTCCCAAACCATTAATGGTTAATTCAACCCTCTTACATGGTTAGAGACTTTTTTCCTAACGTAACCTTCATCCAACCCAAGGGTCTCATCAAGCCTTTAATGCTTTGACCATGATTATCTCTTATCATTTGCACAAGAGTTTATCCTTGGATTAACTCTTAATCCAATGGGTAATCTTAACTTAAGCTTGACCCTTACCCTCTAGATAACCATGAGGTCTTCTTAGGCATTTAATGTCTCCAACCCCTTTTCTCAACCAATCTTATGTTGACATTTGTCACCATTTCATTGGTGCCAAATTGCAAACATGGATTCCCAACTTTCAATCTTGGCCCTTGTTAAGATTATCCAATCTTGACCATCCATTGCCCTGTTTTCCCTATAAATAGAGCCCATTCCTTCTTCAAAAAAATCAAGTCTTTGTGCATCAAACTTATAGTCTCATAATATTAAGCATATTATCTCTCTTTGATAGAATATCATGTTAGATCATTTTGAGAGCATTCCAATCTTAGATATATCATGTTAGCTTCATCTTAGTATCATTTTCATACTAGTTCAAGCTTCATATCAATATCTTGCATCCTATCATCATCTAGTTTCATATCTAAATCATCACTAGGATCTTGGTTGCATTCCATTTAGATCTTAGAATCATTTTAATCTCGTTCTTTAGGTTGTTATCTTAAAGAATCAAGTGCTCTTCCAAGCTGAGAGCCACCTTGAATCTTGAAGATCCTTGGAGATAGAGGAGCATGGAATGATATTAAAGAGTTTAGATTCTTTTTAACTTGCTTTGTTTGGATTTCGAACTGCTAATGCAATGTTTCATGTGTGTGTTTGAATTGTTTTCTCCTCTTGCAGGTTGATACCACATTTTTGACATACACCTACAACAAAACTTGAATATCAAGAGCAACACACAAAATCAAGACTTCAAATCAAAACCAAAACAGAGTTAAATCTCCTCTCAAATCAATTCAAGTCATTGGGAATGAGTCCCAATCCGTATAGAACCGTACCACGGACCAAAACTCTAGAATTGTAGGAAAACTCAAAATTTTATTAGTTTGTTTGCATCAAAACTCTTCTCCGTACAATCGCCTCTTGGAAATTGGATCCTCAAGGTGTATAAACCATTCCTCAACTTATCTCAACCAAAAATACAGAGGTTAAAGCCATTGGAGAAGTTATAAATTACAAAAATGCAAAAAGTGCATAAAAGTTGCTCACGACAACTTTTGACAACTTTTGCAAAAGTTGTCAAAATGTCATCTTTCACCTCCTAATGCCTTGGGACACGTTCAAACCCTCCTAAAAAATCTTAAAACACTTAGAACCAACAAATTGGATCCCCTATTGTCCAAAATTCCTAATTGGCTCATAGAAATGCCAAAATAGGAGTTTGGTTCAAAAGATGGGGTTCATTATTACAAACATATAATGCATGATTGAAAACATATATAATAAACATGCTAAAGACATTGTTAATGCCTTATCCTCCCTTATCAAAGCCTGACTTGTCATATTGAAGGGTTTTATCAGGTGCTCTTTCAACATACTCCCTGGAAGAGGAAATGTCAAGTTCAGTTGAGATGAGAGTCTGTAGGTCTGCACCATGATCTTTGATTTGTTGCTCTGTCATCCAGACTGCTTCAATATCTGGTTGTCCTTTCCAAGCCACCAAATACTCCATGTAAATTTTGTTGGCATATGTGTAGAAAATGTTGACATGATGATATTGTGTTGTCATTGATGTCAATATGCTGAAAGAATGAGCTAGTAATATAGTCAAGAGAGAACTGGTAATATGTTGAAAGAGAACCGGTAACATGATGAAGAGTGAATAGGTTTATTGAAGTTAAGCAACTGGAAAAGTGAACTAGTATAGTGATGAGAACTGGTATATGTGCTAAAGGTAAAGTGGTTTAACATGGTATGACTACCAGTTGGTAGTCTCAGCTTCAAGGTTTCTAGTTGAAGTGTTTCCAGCATGTGTGATTCAACCAATGGCATTGTGTGATGAGTTAGCATTGTAATGGAGATTAGATCATGTTGCAACATCATCCTCGTGCACGTGAAGGATCTTGCATGAAAGAGATTGATCCTATCTACCTCAGGAATATGCGAAGTCTATGTAAATGGTAGAGAACATGTGATGGGTTATCACCTCCAAGAAGCACTAAATAACGAATGATGGAGAATGTCTTGAGATCTATTCAAGACCGTTGTATTCAAATGCAAAGTGTTCAATGGTTAGGATTGAACCGACTAAATTTCTCAACCTAAGTGTTTAGGGTTTATGCTACCGACCTATCTGTTTACTATAAGGTCGATGTGGTGTTGCATGTTGAGGTTGTTGGCAAATGTTGTGTGTGTATCTATGTGTAGAGATACGTGATTCTTGCCAGACCAATTGAGAGGATTGATACCTGCATAGTGTGTGTGTAGAAGGAAGGAACTAAAGTGGATCTACATTGGCATTGAGTGCTATTACCAGATCATTGTGATACCTGTTGATCTCTAACCACTTCAACAGTTGAAAAATCCATTAACAGGGTAGCTTTAACTAGCTTTCTGTAAATCCTTTAACAGGGTGACTCAAAGGCATTGAGTTCATAAAATCCTCTAACAAGATAACCTCTAACATGCTTTAACCCTTAATTAGGTATTCTAGCCATTCTTTAACTAGGTGATCCCTAACAAGATCGGTTCCTAATAGAACCTGATGTAATAGTCTTTAACCAAACCTGGCTCCTAACAGAGCGGACTTCTAAAGAGTTCAAAAACAGCTTGTGGGTATTCATCCCCACCGTGGTTTTTCCTAGTTGAGTTTCCATGCAAAAAAAATGTGTGTCATGTGTGATGCCTTTTTTTCATGTGATGCTTTTTTTTCATGTGATGCTTTGTTGTTTTCTGTGAAGCAGTGAATCATGTTGATCTAGCAAGTTATTATATTTATGTTGATAGATTACCTGTCTATGCACAAGGATAATGTGGAAATAAGAGTGTAGGTTGTGTGGTAAGATAAGTGTTTCTGGTTTATATCTTTCATAGTCTCATTGTGCTTAACTGGTAGTATTTTGGTTTATGACCGGTGTTAGTGATTGGCAGTCAAGTTCACTATTTGCAGTCAAACCGGTTCAAGAAATTTTTTTGCACCTGTACTGATTCACCCCCCCTCTCAGTACTAGTTTGTTACTCACTATTCATCATTGTGTTATCAATTGGTATCAGAGCATCCTCTAGGTCCTCTGTGTTGTAAGGTTAACCGCTTGAGGGAAAGATCTTATTGTAATAATGAAGATGGAAGGTCCAAAATTCAAGAGAGATAACTTTAAAATATGGAAGGACAGAATGAAGATATACATCAGAAGCATGGGTGCTCAACATTGGATCTATGTTGAGAATATTTATGTTATCCCTACTGGTACTCTCATTGATGACCAAAAGAGAGAGATTTGGGAGAATGGGCAAGTCATGGAAGCCCTAATGAGTAGTTTATCTGACATTGAGTTTATTGATGTCCAGGATAAAGAAAATCCCAAAGAAGTATGGGATACTCTTGAGAATATCTATGGAGGTGATGAGCATGTGAAACAAGCTAAGGAAGAAAGCCTTAGAGGAAAGTTTGAAGACATGCGGATGGTTGAAGGAGAGACCATTCAACAATATGGAATAAGAATCAAAACTATTGTTGGAGATATCAAGAGTGTAGGTGGTAAAATGGAAGATTCCACTATTGTTAGCAAAGTTTTGAGGTCCTTATTACCGATCTATGCAATAAGGGTTGCTGCTATTCCAGAGTTGAGATCAATAGACAAGACTAAGGTATCCCTAGACTCCATCATTGCAAAATTACCAGCCTATGAGCTAAATAGTTTTCATGGCAGTGTTCAGAAGACTGAATCGGCTTTTAGAGCATCTGCTACACCATCCAGAAAAGGAAAAGAAGTAAGCACTAGCGGTGAACCAAGACAGAGCAGAGAAATGGATATGAGGAGATTCTGATGGAATTCGAAGCTCTTCTTGCCAAGAGACTTCCTAAGGGAACCAACAAATACAGAGGTAAGCTTCCTTTAAATTACTTCTCTTGTAATCGGATAGGACACATCACTATAAACTATCCTAATTGTGACAACAAGGACAAACTGGAAAAGGTTCAAGAAATTGAAAGGAGGAAACCAGAGAAACTATTTTGTAGAAGTTGATGAAGGTGTCACTGATAAGGAATCAGAAGATGGAGAAAATAAAGATATTGTGTTTGTTACAATCAAGGAGGATGTGTCAGACAAGAAGGCTCTTCTCTCCTGCTTTGATAATTCTGATGAGTGGATTATTGATAGTGGTTGTTCTCACCATATGATTGGTGACTGGAGCAAGTTTATATCTCTAGAAGAGTATGATGGTGGTGTGGTTCATTTTGGTAATGATGCACCATGTATGGTCAAAGGCAGAGGGTCCATCTCTCTAAATGGAAAGAGCAGTGCTGACAATGTATATTGAGTGGAAGGTCTCAGACACAATCTATTGAGTGTTGCCTAGCTAAATGATAGTGGACTCACTCTGGAATTCAAAAATGGAGTGTGCAAAATCAAAGGAAAGAATGGTGAACTAATGGCCACCGATATGCAGACCAAAGGTAACTTATTTCCGCTGAATGCAAATATAAGTACATGTCTTATGGCTAAGTTTGATGATAGCTGGATATGGCATAGGAGACTTTGCCATGTAAACTTTGATAACATAGTAAAGACCAGTAAGATCAAGGAAGTAAGAGGACTACCGATGCTGAGAAAACTGGAAAATCCTTTGTGTAGAGAATGTCAACTGGGGAAAATGTCTTCCTCAACCTTCAAAGGTAAATCTTTCACTACTGACAACTTACTTGATCTTGTGGATACTGATTTGTGTGGTCCTATGAAAACTAGGAGTGTGCAGGGAGATAGGTATTTTATGATTCTTACAGATGATTGCTCAAGAATGATGTGGGTCACATTCTTGAAGGACAAGTTTGAAGCCTTTGGAAAGTTCAAAGCTTTCAGAGCACTGGTAGAAAAGGAAAGTGGTAGAAGAATCAAATGCCTTAGAACTGAACAAGGAGGGGAATTCACTTCCGGTGAATTCAAAAAATATTGTGAAAAAAATGGCATCAAGAGACAACTGTCTACCCCCCGGACTCCACAGCAGAATGGCCTAGCAGAGAGAAACAACCAAACTGTGGTTGAAGTAGCAAGAACTATGTTGATCCAAGGAAAGGTCGCTCATAGCTTTTGGAGAGAAGCGGTGAGCACTACAGTCTACACAATGAGTCGAGTACTCATCAAGAAAGGAAAGGATAAGACTCCTTGTGAGTACTGGACTGGTAAGACACCTATGGTAAGCTACTTTAGAGTATTTGGTAGCAATTTCTATATTAAGAGGAGTGAACATCATTGCAAGTTCAATGCAAAATGTGATGAAGGAATATTCATAGGATATTCCACAAAAAGTAGAGCTCTCAAATCTTTTAATAATACAACTTAGAGAATCGTTGAAAGCATCAATGTCAGGGTTGATGAAAACTCTAAGAAATCAGAGGGAATTGGCTGTAAGCAAGTAGGAGATGAACCGGTAGTAACTTTTTGGGAACCGGTTACAAATCAGCATAGTACCAATAATTGTGCTCCTACACTGGTAGATATTGATGCTGATGAAGATGAGGATGATGAAGAGAAGCAAGAGGAAGCTTTAAAGAACATAGCTAGGTATGTCAAACTCAATCATTATCCAAAGCAGATCATAGGAGACAAAGATACAAGAATTCTTACAAGAAGAAAGGTCAGAGAAAGCTCATGTATGATCTGTGAATTTGAGCCTAAATCATTCAAAGAGGCACATAAAGATGAAGAATAGATCAAGGCAATGGAGGAGGAACTTGACCAACTAGAAAATAAGGGTACATGGTCTTTGGTCCCCAGACTGGAGCATAAAAATGTCATTGGAACCAAATGGGTCTTCAGAAATAAACTGAATGAGGATGGCACAATGGTAAGGAAAAAAGCCAGACTAGTATGTAAAGGATATGCCCAAGAAGAAGGAGAAGACTATGGAGAAACCTTTGCTCTAGTAGCAAGATTGGAAGGAGTTCGTATGCTTCTTGCATATGTAACTTTAAAGGATTCAAGGTATACCAAATGGATGTAAATTTTGCATTTTTAAATGGAATACTTGAAGAGGAGGTGTATATAGAGAAACTAGATGGGTTTGCCCTATCAAAAGATAGTGACATGGTGTGTAGGCTACATAAAGCCTTATATGGACTAAAGCAGGCACCAAGAGCATGGTATGAATGCTTGCATTCCCATCTTGTGAAGATTGGATTTGAAAGAACAAGTGAAGATAGCAATATCTACTTGAAATCAGAAGGAGATTAGATTCTGATTTGCGAAGTATTTGTTGATGACATAATCTTTAGTGGAGATGACAAGATGAGTCATGACTTTGCAGATGAGATGAAAAAGGAGTTTGAAATGTCACTCATAGGGGAGATTAAGTTCTTCATCGGACTGCAGATTCAGCAAATGAAAAATGGAATCTTTATTACTCAGTCCAAGTATGTCAAAGAGGTGTTGAAGACCTTTGGCATGGAAGACAGTAAACTAGTTGGTACACCAATGGTGACTGGTTGTAAACTATCAAAAGAAGATGAGTCGGCATTGGTAAATGAGAAAAAATACTGATCAATGATTGGTAAGTTGCATTATGTAGTGCATAGTAGACCGGACATTGCACATGTAGTGGTTATTACCGCTTGGTTTTAGAAAAGCCCAAGAGAATCTCACCTGGTAGCAGTCAAGCGGATTGTTAGATATCTGAAGGGAACTATTGACTATGGATTATGGTATCCATACAATAATGATTTCAACTTGAAAGTGTTCACATATGCTTATTGGGCTGGTAATGTAGATGACCAGAAGAGCACAACTAGTGGTGCATTCTTTCTTGGTGGTAGACTAGTCTCATGGATGAGTAAAAAGCAGAGTTGTATATCTCATTCTACAGCAGAAGCGGAGTATGTTGCAGCTTTTATGAACTGCACCCAGACCATTTGGATGAAGCATGTATTGAATGGTTTCAAAGTTCCTGTATCTGAACCGGTAAGTATATTCTGTGACAATACAAGTGCAATTAACATTTCCAAGAATCTAGTTTTACATGCTAGAACCAAGCACTTTCAACTCAAGTATCATTTCTTGAGGGAAAAGGTTCAGAACAAAGAGGTGGTATTGGAACATGTTTCCAGTAAGGAGCAGTTAGCAGACATATTCACCAATCCTCTACCAAAGGCTACTTTTACCTATCTTTGAGGTGAATTAGGGGTGCTGCCCCTTCAAGAGTTAATCTAAAGGTTTGTGCTCCACATCAGCCAGATCTAACTTTGCTATATCTTTTTAGGATTGATGTGCTAAAAGATGCTACTCCTCAGGGGGAGCAACATAGTGGAATAGGGAAACTTGTGCCTCCTTTTTGGAATTGTTCTCAAAGGGGGAGAAGATGTGAAGTGGAAAAGATATCTATAGTATTAAGGAGAAGATGTGATGTAGAAAGAGAGATATCTTTGTATATTGCCATCAATGCCAAAGGGGGAGATTGTTGGCATATGTGCAGAATATGTTGATATGATGATATTGTGTTGTCATTGATGTCAATATGCTGAAAGAATGAACCGATAATATACTCAAGAGAGAACCGATAACATGATGAAGATTGAACAGGTTTATTGAAGTTAAGCAATTGGCAAAGTGAACCGGTATAATTATGAGAACCGGTATATGTGCTAAAGGTGAAGCGGTTTAATATAGTATGACTACCGATTGGTAGTCTCACCTTCAGGGTTTCCGGTTGAAGTGTTTTGAGCCTATTTGATTCAACCGATGGCATTGTGTGATGAGTTAGTATTGTAATGAAGATCAGATCATGTTACCACATCAGCCTTGTACACTTGAAGGATCCTACATGAAGGAGATTGATCCTATCTACCTTAGGAATGTGTGAAGTCTATACAAAATGGTGGAGAATGCGTGATGGGTTATCACCTCCAAGAAGCAGTGAAGAATGAATGATGGGGAATGTCTTCAGCTTTATTCAAGACCATTGTATTCAAATACAAAGTGTTCAATTATTAGGATTGAACCGACTAAATTTCTCAACCTAAGTGTTTAGGGTTTATGCTACCAACCTATCTGTTTCCTATAAGGTCGATGTGGTGTTGCATGTTGAGGTTGTTGGCAAATGTTGTGTGTGTATCTATGTGTAGAGATACATGATTCTTGCCAGACCAATTGAGAGGATTGATACCTACATTGTGTGTGCAGAAGGAAGGAACTAAAGCGGATCTGCATTGGCATTGAGTTCTATTACCAAATCATTGTGATACCTGTTGATCTCTAACCACTTCAATAGTTGGAAAATCCCTTAACATGGTAGCTTTAACCAACTTGCTGTAAATCCTTTAACAGGGTGACTCAAAGCCAGTGAGTTCATAAAATCCCCTAACAAGGTAACCTCTAACAGGGTTTAACCCTTAACCAGGTTTCTAGCCATCCCTTAACCGAGTGATCCCTAATAGGATCAATTCCTAACAGAACCTGATGTAACAGTCTTTAACCAGACCTAGATCCTAATAGAGCGGACTTCTAAAGAGTTCAAAAATAGCTTGTGGGTATTCATCCCCACCATGGTATTTCCTAGTTGGGTTTCCACATGAGAAAATATGTGTGTCATTTGTGATGCCTTTTTTTCATGCGATGCTTTGTTATTTTCTATCAAGTGGTGAATCATGTTGATCTAGCAAGTTATTATATTTTTGTTGATAGATTAACTATCTATGCACAAGGATAATGTGGAAATGAGAGTGTAGGTTGTGTGGTAAGATAAGTGTTTCTAGTTTATATCTTTCACAGTCTCATTCTACTTAACCGGTAGTATTTTGGTTTATGACTGGTGTTAGTGATTGGTAGTCAAGTTCACTATTTGTAGTCAAATCGGTTGAGGAAAAGTTTTTATACTTGTACTAATTCACCCCCCCTCTTAGTACTAGTTTGGTACTTAGTGTTCATCATTGTGTTATCAAAATTTACTCCTGGTTCACTTGGTAACCTTAGTATCTAGAACCTTATGCAACTTTGGTGGTTCATATTTAGGAATGTCATCATCAGCAATATCTTGCATTGTGTCTTTGCCTACATCAAGACTACACTTATAAAGAGTTAAGTCATAAACATTAAAAATAGGTGACAAACCAAGATCAGATGGTAGTTGAAGTTCATAGGCATTTGAACCACATTTCTTGAAGATTTGTAAGGGGCCAATCTTTCTTTGCATCATCTTTGTGTATCTTCCTTTTGGAAGTCTTTCCTTCTTCAAGTGAACCCACACCAAGTCTCCTACATCAAACTAAACATCTCCCTTCTTTTTGTCAGCAGGAGCTTTATATCTCTCTGCAGATTGTTGAAGATGAGTCTTCACTTGTTCATGGATCTCTTGTATCGCAATAGTAAAGGTTTCTCCATCTACACTAATGGGTTCTCCTTGAGGTATCTCTCTCAACTCTAGCACACCCCTTGGTTGAATGCCATAGACAATCTGGAAAGGTGACTTACTAGTACTCCTATTCATTGTATCATTATAGGAGAATTTTGTTTGAGACAATATACTATCCCACCTTTCTCCATGTTTTATAGTCAAATACCTTAAGAGATTCCCTAGTGATCTGTTTACAACTTCAATTTGACCATTTGTTTGGGGATGGTAAGCTAAGGAGAAGGATAAATTTGTACCAAGATTATTCCAAAGGGTCCTCCAAAAGTGACCAATAAATTTTACATCCCTATCAGAGACTATGGTTAAAGGCAAGCCATGTATCCGAACAATCTCCTTAAAGAAAAAATCTGCTACATAAGAAGCATCACAAGTTATTTTGCATGGTAGGAAATGTGCCATCTTACTAAGCCTATCCACCACTACAAAAACACTATCATATCCTTTCCTTGTCCTAGGCAATCCTAAAACAAAATCCATACTTATGATTTCCCATGGTCTTGAAGGTATGGGTAAAGGTTGGTATAAACCTACATTGGTGGACTTTCCTTTTGCCTTTTGGTAGATCACACATGTCTCCACAAATCTCCTAACATCTATCTATAGTTTGGGCCAAAAATAGTGTCTTTTTACCAAATCTAATGTCTTGTCAAGACCAAAATGTCCTGCCATTGCTCCACAATATTTTTCCTTAATGATATTCAGTCTCATAGAGAATTTAGGTATGCATATTGTGCACCCTTAACCAACAATCCATTTTGAATAAAAAATTCAAAATACTCAACATGAAACCATTCATCAAATGAAGTGCATACCTTGTAGGCCTCTCCAAAATCTTCATCATCCTCATACATGGATTTCAAAAAGTTTATTCCAACACTCTCCAATTGAATTTGATTTGTAGTTAGAACTCTTCTGCCCAAAGCATCTGCCACCTTATTCTTGACTCCTTTATTGTGCTTAAGAATAAAAGTGAAAGGTTGTAGGGTCTCTACCCATTTCATGTGCCAATGATTCAACTTTTCTTGAGTGTTTATGAAGTTAAGGGCTTGATTGTCTATGAAAACTATGAATTCTTTTGGTAGCAAGTAGTGTATCCATTTTTTTAAGGATTGGACTAGAGCATACATCTCTAGGTCATAAGATGAATACCTCCTCTTTGCCTCATTCAACTTCTCAGTGAAGAAAGCAATAGGTCTTCCTTCTTGACTGAGCAGTGCTCCAATGGCCATATGACTAGCATCACATTCTACTTGAAAGATCTTGTTGAAGTCAGGTAGGGCAAGGACCGGTTGTTCTACAACTTTTCTTTTCAGTGTTTCAAAAGAGTTATCTTCTTCTTCTATCCAACTAAATCTGCACTTTTGTCCTCCCTTTATTGTATCAAGCATAGGGGCACAAATTGGACTAAAGCCTCTTATAAACTTCCTATAGAAGGTAGCTAAGCCATGGAAACTCCTAACATCATTCATTGTCCTAGGTGTAGGCCAAGATAATATGGCACTCACATTTTCTTGATCGATTTTCAATTCACCATATGAGATCACAAATCCCAAGTAAATGATCTCTTCTTGCATAAAGAAACACTTTTCCAAATTGATCATTAATCGTTCTTCATACAATCTCCTTAGGACTAGGTATACATGATTTAGATGTTCTCCTTTGATCTGACTGAAAACTAGAATGCCATCTAGGTAGACTATAACAAATTTCCCTATGAAATCCCTCAAGACTTCATTCATTAACCTCATAAAGGTACTAGGTGCATTGGATAAGACAAAGGGCATGAATTTCCACTCATACAACCCCTCATTTGTTTTAAAGGCAGTCTTCCATTCATCTCTCGGCCTAATCCTAATATGATGATAGCCACTTTTTAAATCATTTTTTGTAAAATATCTAGCACCCGCCAAACAATCTAACAAATCCTCAATCCTATGCATGGGAAACCTATATCGTATAGTAATTTTGTTGATAGCTCTTGAATCAGTGCAAAGCCTCCAAGTTGCTTCCTTTTTGGGTGCCAAGACTGCAAGGACTACACATGGGCTCAAACTTTTTCCAATCAATCTGGATTCCAACAATTCTTCAACCTGTTTTTCAATCTCAACATTATGATCTGATGTGAGCTTGTATGCTACTTTATTAGGCAATGTGGATCTAGGTATAAGGTCTATACAATGGTTTATGTACCTCATGGGAGGTAGTGACCTTGGCATGCCATCTGAAATGACACCCTTGTATTTGTCTGGTAGTTGCTGCACTATAGGGTCAATCAATCTCAATTTTTCCTCTTTCTTATCCTCAGACCTCTCCACCTTTGTTACTATTGGAATAGGGATAAGGGCATAACAGACCATACCTTCATTTTCCATGTTCTTCATGAACTAATTCCCTCCTAATATCAACACCTTGGCTTCCTTTGTTTGGTCTCCTCCTCACTCTCCATTAAAGGTAGAAACTCAATCACCTTACCATCCTTGGTAATGGAATATGTATTCCTAGCACCATCATATTGTTCCTTCAAATCAAACTGCCATGGTCTCCCAAATAGGAGATGGAAAGCATCCATCTTTGCAATGTCAAACATCAACCTATCTCTATAGGTTCCAATCTGAAATTCCACCCAAGCCTTCTCTTCCACGACAGCTTGTTGTCCTTGTGTGAGCCATGAGACCTTGTAGGGGCAAGGGTGAGGTAGTCTCCTCAACTTCATTTTCTTCACCATCTCTAGAGACACAAAGTTCTCGATTGAACTAGAATCTATTAGGACCTTGTAGACCTTTCCACCTGCTTTGCAAGTGGTCTTAAATAGAGATTTCTTATGTGGGGGTTCTCTATCAGACATCTTCATAGTGGTTACTTCTAATCATCAAGGCTTCACCTCTTTCAGGGTATCCATAACTATCAGGTGTATTGACACCTTGGTATGTGTTTTCACTTGCCACACTTTGGCAGTCAGCCTCTAAAATCAAGTTACTTCTTCTTTCTCATATGGAACTAGTAGGTTTCTCCGGGCATCTATTAGCCATGTGTCCTTCTTGATTGTAATTATAACATCTGATTAGACCTTTACCTTGAGATCTCCCTCTAAATGGTGGTATTCTTCCTCTGAAGTTACCTCTCTGATTGTATACTCCATTGTTATTGGAACTGCTCTCTCCTTTAGTGCCTTCTTGACTAGTTTCACTTTGATTTCCAAAGCCATTTCCTTTGCTTCTGAAACAATTTCTTCCACCCCTCTACTGTCTTCCTCTTCCTTTATTATTCTGCTCTTGTCTCCTTTTGATCTTCTCTTCCACCTTGATAGCAAGTTGATGGCATCTACCGATGGTATCTGGGCTAAGGAGGTTCAATTCTTCTTGAATGTTGTACCTTAATCTATTCAGGTACCGGGAAACTTTCTCACTCTCTTCCTCTTTTGTTTTTGACTTCATGCATATCCTTTGGAACTCCTCTGTATATAAGTTCACATGCATCTCTTTCTACTTGAGATTTTGTCTCCTCTTATATAGTTGTATTTCATAGTCTTTGGGTACATAGGCCTCTTTAATTAAGGCAACCATCCTCTTCCAAGAAATAATCTTGGGCTTATTTTCCTTCTCTCTTTCCTCTTGGACAAAGTTCCACCAAGTTAGGGCTGCTCCCTTCAACTTGGACTTAGCAATCTTCACCTTCTGGTGTCTTGGAATGTCTTCACACTCAAAGAAGATAGATAGGGAGTCTATCCAATAAATCACAACATTTGGTTCCATCTTCCCAGTGAAAGTTGGTGAATCAATCTTCTACTCCATGGTTCTCCTCTCCATGGATTTGAGGGTATTAAGGAAGTGCCTTTGGTTAGGAGGAATTGCCTCTTCCTTTGGCATAGGGATCTCATCCTCATCCCCTTCATCACAACTACTAGTGACTCCATATTCCTTCCCATCTACTCTTCCTCTCTATCTCCCTCTATATTTCCTTGCAAGCAATGGCCTTCTCTCTTACAATCTTTGCCAATTCCATGTTGGTCATTGGTCCTCTAGGGACCTCTTCTTCTTGTCCCTCTGACATCTCTCAATTTTGTGTCTCCTTACCAAAGTCGTTACTAGCTTTGATACCACTTGATGCAGAGCCCTCCTTATTACCTTCCAAACACCTCCAAATGTATGACGCTAACCCCCTAGCACATGGTTGGGATCCTATCAAGGCAAGGCTCTACAACTTTAGTACAATGTTCTTTCCATCTCCAAGACCCTTGCTTACTCAATTAGGGGCATTTTGCTACAACACACTCCATGATACCTCCAAGGGTTACAAATCATTTTCACACTAGTTTTGGGTCATTCAAAACTCCCCAAGGTTAGACAAAGTACTGGTTGCAAGAACACATGCTTATTCCTTAAGAAACTCGCTCAATTAGGCCTAGTAGCTTGTAGCCCTATTTAGCAGGTAAAGGGACCTTAAGTTCATATTTTATTAAACACCTTGGAAAAGAAATTATGGATTCAAACACCCTTTTAGAAGTTATACAATTCCCCAAAAGGAAGGGTCAAGGTCTAGAAAATAAATGTCTTTGCTGGTAGGAATTTGACTATCCTAAAAGGGCTAATTAGCCCTCTTTTGTGAAGCAACTATACTCAGATGAATGAAACAGTGGGTTACAATCCCATGGGCATGTTGGGAAGCACAAATCAACATAGATTCTAGGGTTACACACCAAAACAAAACCAAAACAGATTTAACTCTCCTCTAAAATCAATTCACATAATTGGGAATGGGTCCCAATCCGTACAAAACCGAACCACAGACCAAAACTCCAGAATTGCAAGAAAACTCAGAATTTTATTAGTTTGTTTGCATCAAAACTCTTCTCTGTACAATCACCTCTTGGAAATTGGATCCTTGAGGTGTATAAACCATTCCTCAACTGCTCTCAACTGAAAATCAAGAGGTTAGAGCCATTGGAGAAGTTTCAAATTACAAAAATGCAAAAAGTGCATAAAAGTTGCTCATGACAACTTTTGCAAAAGTTGTCAAAATGTCATCTTTCACCTCCTAATGCCTTGGGTCACATTCAACCCCTCCTAAAACATATTAAAACACTTATAACCAACACATTGGATCCCCTATTTTCTAAAATTCCTAATTGGCTCATAGAAATGCCAAAATAGGAGTTTGGCTCACAAGATGGGGTTCATTATTACAAACATATAATGTATGATTGAAAACATATATAATAAACATCCTAAAGAAATTGTTAATGACTTATCCTCCCTTATTAGAGTCTGACTTTTCATCTTGAAGGGTTTGATCAGTTTCTCCTCACCACTTACCTTCAACACCAAGGACATATCCTTTAGGCAACAATGTCATAAATCCAAGCTAGAGAGGGAATACTCTTCAAGAAAGGATAAGATAGTTGAAAAAGAGATATCTTGCAAAATGTGTAAAGGAGATCCTCGAAGGAGAAGAGATGTTTTCTCAAAATACATCTACCTCCAAGAGGAGCTATCTTTAATACACATAACATCTTCTACCAAAAGAAGGGAAGGAGAGTAAGGGATTCTTGATGAAGGATGACACACTTATGGCCCGATGTGAGGGGTAAGTTTATGATAGATGTACATTTCCAAGTGAAGAAGATGTTGTATCCAAGGACTTACACCTCTTGTATAAGAGAGAATCCTTGTGCAAACAAAAAATTCACAGAAGGAATGATACCAAATGATGAAACAAACACCACTCAACCAAGGAAAGGTGGATCCTTAGAAAGGAGAGAGGGAGAGAGAAAGAAATCATTTCTCCCAAGTATAAGGGCAGTGAAGAGATTACAAAATCCTCTGAGAGATTAGGCATAAGAAAATTCACAAGACATTAGTATATGTAAAATACAACTCAAAAGATGAGGTAATATTCAAAGAGAGAGAGAAAGAAAGATCATATATTCCCCTAAGGAGGGATTTATCATAAGAAACATACTATTTCAAGAAAGGATATCAACACATGAAAAATGCAACCCCTAAAGAGAATAGTGATACATTAGGTACAAAGAGACATAGGGAAAAATCCATCCTTTCCTCCCAAGCAAGAGAACAAGGAAAAGAACTACACAACTTCTAAAGAGAGGTTATTCATAAGAGATGTGCTATTTCAAACAAGGAATAGATCCTAATCAAGGAACAATCATGTGCTTGCATTGGTGTAGTCACCAATTAGGAGGGACCTCAAAGAGATCGATCTGGATTTGGTAGCCAAAGTAAACACCATGGAAACAAGAGGATATGATGGAGGCAATGTAGAACTAAATAAATTAGATCATGAAAAGTGATTATAGATAACCAATAACATCTGGGTTACAAGATTTGGCTCACTGGCCTACTACATACATGCTCAATTATAAAATTAGTCAACTTCAGACCACTAAATCTCAAGATATACCTTATATGTTCTATCTAACTAGTTTATGATTCTTAATTACATTAATTAATATGGTCTAGAGGGATCCAGTTGGCCCAAGAGGGATCAAATTTCGAAGAACAAGATCAAACATGCAAAACACCAAGTCAGCTTCTGCCAAAGAGATTCCTCCAACAAATCTAAAGGATGAAGTGAAAATCAAAGGGAAGGTCGGCCACACACTAAGGAACATTGGAATCAATGAACTAGGGCTCTGCAAGCTATGAAAAGGATTTGCAAGATTCACCAATAGCAAATAGGTCCAAGCGGTTCCGGTGCCAGAAATCTATCTCAAAATATTCAAGCAATAAGTTGCTGAAAAATGATCCAAATTCTCTATGGTTTAGGAATAAGGAAGATGATCATGGTCACAAGAAAAATCCAGCTCCACAAGATCCAGTGAGAAAATGCAGAAAGAAATGCTGAAACTACAAAACAAAAAATAAACAAAAAAATAAATGTTTTTGGTTGATGCAAGATTGCCAAGAACCGAGGATGCTCCTGCATCATGCATGAAGGATAACCCTATGCAAGAAAGGACATCATGTTATGAATAAATAAATGAAAAAGAAGAGGTAATATCTTGAAAGAGAAAGAGCGAGATAAAGAAGGGATCAGAAAACCTCTCTAAGGAGAGATCATTCATAAAAGATGTAAAGTTTCAAGAAAGGAATAGGTCCTAACCAAGGAAAAATCATGTTCTCACATGAATGATAATTTCATGCAAGAAAGGACATCAATTTATGAATAATGAAAGCCATAAAAGGAAATGGTGAAAAGATAAGAGATTGGATAGAGATAAAAGAGGAGAATTTTGCTACCCCAAGATGTTTGAAGTTGAAAAAGTACCACCTCTAATGAAAAATATCCCCCAATTAAGTTAACTACTTGTATCATAGGGTGAGGAGAAACATGAGGGTGAAATGAGTGCTAAGGCACTACCTTTTCACCTAGAAAGAGAGCACGATTTGTTGAAAGACATAAATGAGCATGATTGTATTGTTCTTGAACAAATTCCTTAAACGCTTTACACTTTCCAAGAGAATGAGAATCACCATGATGAAAAAGACAATATCCATTTCCTTGTTTATATTTATTGCTAAACTTCACAAAAGGAAAAACAATATTCTTGTCACACTTTAATTTCCAAAAGATTCTAGTGCTAATCTTTCTTGATCATTAATAAGTGTAGGGTTATTCTTCTGAGATTGAAGGAAAGATTTGTTATTAGAAGAAGAAGGATTGTCTTCAATGATTTTAATAGTTCCATTATCAACTAATTTTTGTATGCCTTCTTGGAAATCCAAACAATCTCTAGCATCATGATCATGAGTTTGATGAAATGATAAAAAAGGAGTCTTTGAAGAAGAAGCCCTTTTAGCCTCTTGACACATATTTGTCTTGCTAAATGATCTTTGAAGTCTTTAATCCTAAGGAGGTCGTCTATAGGAGATTTATTATAGTTTCCTAGGCCTTCTGTGGTAATTTGTGTAGGAGGGTTTATAGGGACTCAAATTCTTTGTTCAAATTTTCTAAGTCCCTGTCCTTTAAAACCTTATTTTGATATTATGCTAAAGCCACTCCAATAAGAATCCTTTAATTGAGTAGGTAGGTTTCGAACATTATAATAAATTTATTTGAAGTTTGTAGTGTAAGGATGTTTATAAGGAATGAAAGGATTAGTATATGAAGAAGGAGTATCTTGTAGAGGAGGATTTTCCATTCTTTTATCATTCATATCCTCTTGGTAGATTGGGAAGGAAGATCCTTAATATCTAAGACCTCATCCTTACTTAATGTTATATGGGGAGAGAGATAATGAATGAAATGCATGACATCATCTTAGTTACAAATGTTTTTATGTTTAAGATAGGCTCTAGGAAAATAAGGAGGATCTAGAGAGATAGAAACACAAATATTTTGACCTTGCCCCCCTTGCGCAAGGGTATGTATATGAGAAGGAGATGGACCATGCTTCTCTTCAATGATTTCTCTCCATTAGAGAGATCATTGATAGGAGTATTAGCTCTTTCTTCATTCACATTAGATACCCTAGGAGAGGTACAAGTATTAGGTTTCTCATTGTCATCTCTAGGATTAGGATCTACAAAAGATTTTAGGTGATCTATGTATGAAATGTGTTTGCCCAAATACATAACCATAACACAACATACATGATAAATGAAAGCTTTGAGATCCAATTTATCAAAAGAAATCAACTTGGAAATCCAAAAAATGCAGTATGTCCAAGTGCTATGAATGAAAAGAAGTAAAATGAAGTGGAAGAAGCCATTATACAACACATGATTATAATAAATGTACGTAAAAAGAAATGTAATCATATGTGAAATAGAAAATAGATAAAATCCATTAACTGCCATGATGAATATTGAAATTTAAATCCAAGCAAATTAATTGAAATAACCTTTGTTAATTTAGTTTTTAATAAAGCACTAACGATAGGATTATTTTAATAGACTTATGTGGTCTTACTAGAACATAGAGTATACAAGGTGAGAAATATTTCATGCTCTTTGTTGGGGAATTGTGATAAGAAGTATTCAAAATTTCCAGTGGTTTCACTTCAGACTCTGTTGGAGAAGGGAGCCCGAAAGATTAGTAAAGTGACAACTCTACATGTAATACATGAATAATAATTGGTATGTTGAGAAAATAAAAGAAACTCCTAGAAATTTGTCATTAAGATTTATGTAGGGGAGGAGGTATCTGCACAAAGGACAAGAAGATCTTGTTCAGTTGAGTCCCAAGAAAAGGAACAAAGGGAAAAAATCAAACATGGCATTTGAAGGATATAAGAGATTTCCTAGTAGGGAGGAATATTCTTCATCTGCTGGCAAATCTGAGAATAGAGAGGAAAATCCTTTTTATAAAATAAATTCAAAGGATAATAGACATAGCCATGATAAGATCATGACTACTGAGGAACATGAAGCAAAATGGTGGGATGAACTTATTCTTAAGATGGCTGATATGAATGTCAATGATGCCAATATGGTGAGGGCACTTAAAAGGCAACCAAATTGGGTGTTACAAAAACTTGAAATAAAGAGAAATAATATTTCAAGACCCAAGACAAACAAGGCAGGAGAAGAGAGAGGTGAAACAAGTAGACAAGTAGTTCCAAAATATAGTCCCCCTCATATGAGAAGAATGGACCAACCTTTTGTAACTTATGATAACCCGTTGGTAAATGAAAATAGAAGATGGATGGATGTGCATAGGAATCAAAGTGAAGAGAGGCATGAGGATGAAAGAAGGAATGGAGATGGGGGAAATAATGTGAACTGGATTAACACAAATAGGGGCAACCATGTAGGAAATAATGGATATGGCAGCAATCAAAATAATGGATATAATAAAGGTAATGATGGTAATTATGGAAGTGGCAATGGTGGAGGTAGGAATAGTAATAATGGTAGTGGAAACAATGGTAACAATGGAAACTATGGCAACAATGGTGGATTCAATAGAGGAATTATGAACAATCAAAGCAACCATCATGTTGGCAGGCAACCCTTAATCATCGAAAGATACAGACAATTGGATTTCACTGGCATTGTTGGTTATCCAAACCAGATCACTAATGATTTGAGATTAGCAATCCCCAAATTCTCAGGAAATGGAGTTGATTCAGTAGAGAAACATGTAATTAATGTAAAATTATCATCGAAGAATTTGAGATTCCTCATGAAGATATATTCATGAAGTTGTTTGTTCAATCTTTGAAAGAGGATGTAGGTGAATGGTATAGAAGCCTTCCCGATAGATGTATTTGCAGCTGGCTGGAATTTGTAACACTATTCTTGGAAGAATTTGGAGATCACAATGATCCTTCATTTGCATCCCATGAATTAACAAGCATAAGGAAGAATCAAAATGAATTAGTTGCGGAATTTAATAAAAGATTTAATAAAGTATTAAATAGAATACCCAAAGATGTTAGACCAAATGATTAATTTTTTATTATCTTTTATTTGAGTGCTTTTGATAGAAAAACTCATGATGATATTTTGTCTCATAGACCTTACACTTTACAACAAGCATTCAAGACAACTGCTACTATTGAAAATAATAGGAAGGTGGTTGGGAAGGTTGCTAAGAGAGATGTTCCAAAGCTGTACAACTCCAGGATTCCCAAGAAAGATGATCTTACTCAAATCATAGACATGCTTAAGGACCTAAAGGGTAAGAAAAAACATAATGAAAGGTCACCATACAATAAACAATAAGAAAATAAATTACAATAGGCTAAGGTTGCATGACATGCCATATAACACAAATTGGAAAGATGGAAAACTAGTAAAACCAAGTACAAACAAAGAGACTCCTGACCCATTAACGAAAGCTACAAACTTTGTAGATGAGTATCCATGGTGTAATGTATGTAATCTGCCTCATGCTACAAAACAGTGCATGATTGCTCAGGGCTTGATAGAAGAGGAAGATAAAAATGAGGATTATGAACCAACTGTGAATGCCCTTTCATCTGATCCATATTGGGGAAGGAATGAGGATTTATCTAAAGAAGAAGAAAATTCTGATGTGTATCAAAGAAGAGAGAATTTGCAATATAGTATACAACAAGTTTTTTCTGATGATGATGAAGATATCCCTACTTTGAGAAAATTGTTTCAGGAGGAAGCAGTGCCTTCTTTAAGAAATTTGACTGAAGAGGAGAAGAAAGCTTTCACTACTACAGTCGTGGAACAAGTGAAAAGTAATTACCAGCTGAGGAATAGGAATGTAAATAATGAGCAGGGCAAGCCAATAGGTATGTTTGCCAAGGTCACAAAATCTGGTGGAACCAATAATAACACAACCAAGACAAAGGATGCGGGTACCAAGAGAGGGACAAAACCAGAAAAGACTAAACAAATTGAAATGCCAAAATTGGTAAAACCAGTGGAGAAAAAATAGATCAGTAGCCTTCTTCAAATTGTGGAACTTTTATGTCTCAAGCATTGTCTCAAGTAAAAGTTTCTATGTCGTTGCTTGAAGTGATGAAATTTCCAGAATATAAGGATGAGACCTTGAAAATCATATCAAATGTTGGTGATACAAACAAAGATGCTTCTAGGTTGAAAGAAGATCCTCCAGTGATTTAATTAGGCACGTCTATCACAAAAAACCTCACACAAGTTGATCCATTCTATTTGACATTGTTAATTAACAATAAAATGGTCAAGAATTGTGTGATAGATTCAGAGGCAGCACTGAACATCATGCCTGAAGATGTCATGAGAGACCTCAGGATGTGTGTTGACACACCTTATGGTAAGTTTTATGCCATGGAAAATATGCATGTACCTTTGGTGGGTATTATGAAAGACGTAGAGTTCAGGTTTCCAGCTTGCTTGGATACCACATATAAGACAGACATCACAGTTGTACAAGTTCTTGCAAACTATGGAATGTTGCTATCTAGGAAATGGTCAAATTTGGTGGGTGGTCACGTTCAGCTCAATCTATCCTATGCTACTATTCCAGTAGAAGGGACAACGATGAGGATAAACAGAGAACTAAGATCTCCATATCTCATAGAAGAGGTTGATCCTGATGAAGCAACTTGCTTTTGCCATTTTGATATGGACAACTTTCAAGTAAGTATTTCTAAACCTTTAGAGATGAATAAAGTTACACAAATAGTTAAACAAAATGAAAACTTAATTTGGAAATTATACTTTGATGGTTCCTACAGTAAGGAAGGAAATGGAGCAGGAGTTGTACTTATTTCACCTAATGGAAAAAAAATTAAATACTCTTTCTTGTTAACTTTTGAATGTACTAATAATGTTGCCGAATATGAAGCCCTCTTATTAGGACTTAAACTAGCAAATAAACATGGTATTAAATTTCTAATGGTTTATGGTGATTCAGAATTAGCCATTTCACAATTTAGAGGCAAATTTGCTGCAAAAAATGAAAAATTAAGAAACTACAGGAATGAAGTTTGGGATTGCATTGGATTATTCGATGCTTTCTCCATCAATTAAATTGAAAGATCAAATAATATTTGGGCAGAATTCATGGCTAACTTGGCTATCAAGCACAATGACATCCCTTTGGATGACATTACCCAAGTGGAAATCAAGACCAATCCGGCAGTGCCTGATAATGTTAAAAGCTAGCAAGTCTTTGATGATGACAAGGATTTACTAAAATTCTTATTTTGTGAAGATTAGTATGACCACCAGCGGATTGATTGGAATGGACTTGTGGAGGAAAAGGATGGAAAAGTAATTGTACTTGGGCAAGAAGTATTGTAGCTAAAAACTAATAAAATCCCAAAAGAATTGATAGAGATTGAAAGAATGTTTGATGATAAAGATGTAATGAATTTTAGGCCTAATTTAGGTTGATGTGAGGAAGTTGAAAACCTAAACTTGGGAAGTGAAAGCAACCCAAGATAAGTATATATTGGAAAGAAGCTCACACCAAAAATTAGAACAGAATTGATTAACCTGTTGAGGAAGTATAGGCACATTTTCGCTTGGTCATATGATGACCTTAAAGCATACAGGGAAGATTTGTTCCAGCATGAGATACCTTTGAAGCCTGATGCAAAACCTTTTAGACAAAAGAAAAGGCCTATAAACCCTACCTTGGCTCCTAAGATGAAGGAGGAGTCAATGAAAATGAGAAATGCAGGGATTATTGAGCCTATAAGGAACTCAACATGGGTGTCGAATTTAGTACCAGTAAGAAAGAAAAATGGTGATATTAGGTTATTTGTAGATTTCAGAAATCTAAATGTTTCATCTTTGAAAGATAACTATACTTTTCCTAACATGGAATCTCTATTGCAAAGTCACAGGGAATGAATTGTTATCTATGATGGATGGCTTCTCAGGCTATAATCAAGTCAAAGTTAGGGAGGCTGAAAAGTTCAAAACTGCTTTCACTACACCTTGGGGTACCTATGTTTATGCTAGGATTCCTTTTGGACTGACAAATGCAGGAGCTACATTCCAGAGGGCCATGGACGTGGCCTTTGACAGTATGATTGATTGTATCTTGGTAGTATATTAGGATGATATGACTGCTTATTCTAAAAAGGCAGAAAATCATTGTGATGATCTAGGAAATATTTTTATTAGAGCACTAGAATATGGCATATCTTTGAATCCTAAAAAATGTCATTTTGGGATTACCAAAGGTCATATTATCTCAAAAGTTGGAGTTAGAATTGATCTAGAAAGGATTGCTCCTATTGATAAAATTTAAACCCCAAAAACCGTTAAAGCAATCCAATCTTTCTTCAGTCAAATCAACTTTGTGAGAAGGTTTGTTTCAAATTTCTCTAAAATCATAAAGCCTATTGCTAAAATGTTGAAAAAGGGTGCTGAAATAAAATGGACTAATGAAGCTCTTGAAGCCTTTCTAAATATCAAAAGAACCATCAAGGAAGCCCCTGTTTTAAAATCACCTGATTTCTCTAAACCTTTTGAAGTATTTTCATTTGCCTCATTCCATATTATTGCTATTATCATGTTACAAAAAAATGATGAGGGTCATGAACAACTAGTGGTTTTTTTTAGCAGAACATTACAAGCATCAGAATTGAATTATGATTTGAATGAAAAATAGGCTTATGCTCTTATGAAAGTTGTGAAATCTTTTAGACCCTATCTAGTTGGTGCCACTATTATTGCCTATGTACCAAATATTATTGTTAAAGACATCTACAAACAATCAAAAACTACTGGAAGAAGATGCAGATGGATAAACTAGATCCAAGAATTCAATATTGATCTACAAATCACAAAATTGGTAAGAGGTCAAGGTCTAGCAAAGTTGATGGCAGAATCCAATCTTGAAGCAGCACAAGTAAACTAGGTAGAGTTGGAGGATGAACAAATTAGCATTGAGAGGTGTCCTTGCTATGCAAATATTATATATTACCTGAAATACATGAAATGTTTGGATAGCTTAAATGATAGCCAGAAGAGAACTTTAAAGCTTCAAACATCTAGGTATGTCTAGATGAATGTCAAGCATCTGTTGTTTTAAAAGATTTACATGAAGGTGTACATGGAGGTCACTTCTCAGCTAAGATCACTGCTCATAAAATTCTTAATACCGATTATTATTGGCCTTGAGTTTTCAAGGATCGCCATACTTATATCAGAAAATGTGAGGCTTGTCAAAAGTTTTCAGGGAAGCTTAAGTATAATGGAGCCATTCCTCTCAGACCCATGCATATAGAGGAACCATTCTAGATGTGGGGTATTGACTTTATAGGTGAGATAGAAAACAAATCTAGTGGTGGGCATAAATGGATTTTGGTGGCTACTGATTATTTTACTAAGTGGGTTGAAGCCATTCCCACAAGACAAGCTACCAACAAAGTTGTGATAAAGTTTCTTTTGGAAAACATTTTGACTAGATTTGGGGTACCTCGAAAGATTGTGGTAGATAATGGGACATGTTTCAAATCAAATGAATTTTTTGATTTCTATGAAAATTATGGCATCACTTTGTCACATTCATCACCTTATCATCCCCAGGGAAATGGACAGGTAGAATCTAGCAATAAAAACTTGTTGAAAATTATCAAAAGGATGTTGGGTAATAATAAAAGAGCTTGGGATTTGAAATTGACATTAGCAGTATCGACTGACAAAGTGACAGTTAAGAAGTCCATGGGATTCACTCCATATGAGCTTGTATATGGAAAAGAAGCATGGTTACCCTTGAATAATCTGCTCCTAGTCTATAAATTTGTTGCCGAAGAATTTTCAAAAGAAGTAAACTTTATGGGAGATAAATTTATGGTGTTGGCTGAGTTGGATGAATGTAGAAGAGAAGCTCAAGAAAGAAACCTATAAAGATAACAAATGGTAAAGGCTTTACATGATAGGAAAGCATGTGACAGGTCATTTGAAGAAGGGGAATGGGTGTTAAAATGGAATGCCAAAGATTAGGATAAAGGGAAGCATGACAAGTTCGATGTGCTTTGGCTAGGACCTCTTATCATTTCAGAAAAAGGTGGAGAAAACTCTTATTACTTGAAGGATACTGATGGTTAGGTGCAGGAGTTCCTAGTTCATGCTCAGTATCTTAAGCATTTTTTCTCTTGATGAGCAGGAAGTATTTTTGTATCATAATAATTTAAATTTCTTTTTGCTTTCAATTTTCAATTTTCATTTTTTGGTCTACTTTCCAGAGATAACTAAGATCTTTCTATGTCCTTAAATAGAACATACATCCCCAGAAAGAGCCAGTGTTAGCACATATTTTCACAAAATATTTTGTGCTATATGGAGGCCTTTTCTTTTATCATATGAGTATTTATTACTAGTTTGCATGTGCAGGAAGCTTATTAGCAGGAGTAAAGTTCTCTAAGGATCAGTTGTTTCAGGAATGTCAAGGTATCACTTGGGCACACTAAGGGCATGCACTAAGTATAGACTACACAAGGAACCCAGTATGGAAGCATTTAATCAACAGAGAAGTCATTATGGTATAATCTAAGATTGTTTTCTAGTATGTATCAGACCCTGTGGGATAGTTGGGATCACTAATATTTAAGGTGGATGGCTCATTTGTTCAAAAGTGTAAAATTTCAATTATCAGCAAAAGTGGCCTTGATGAAACATCATTGACAAGCAAAAGAAGGATTATCGACATGACATATACCAATAAATCTAAGGGCAGATTCATTGAGGCACTTAAGTAATATTCAACATGGTGCATGCTCTTAGAAAATCATACCACTGAGATAGCTTGTTCTGATGAGGCAGAAGGTGGGTATTTTCTATCGGCATATATTGGCTTATCAAAAATAACAAAAAAAACTCTATCCCGATATGCGAAGACTGAAGGCGGGTCCATCGGAGAAAAATACCTTATCAGGATAGTGCAAAAATAGTTAGGCCAGTCCCCGATGACATGGAGAACCAAAAGGTGGAACTATCGGTATTACCTATACCAATAAAACAGACTCGGAGGTATAAAGCATAAAAGTGCATCGGAGACTCATCAGGACTTCGGGAGGAATAGAAAAAGGCTATTCTGACCCCCAATGAAGATAAAAGCACCCACAGGGATATCGATGTAAATTATATCGATAAAGTAAAAATTAAGTGAGGACTCATCAGGACATCGGAAGAAGAAATTTTATTCTATGCCAAATCTTGATAGGACTGTTAAGGCAGATGGTGAGTTGCAAGGAGTTCTTTAGGGTGAGTTATGCCGATAACGTGGCGGGCCTGGTCAAAATGCGGATTGGTATATTGAGATCATTGAGGCATTAGAGGGACATAAAATTAACTATGCCAATACCCATGAATACATCAGGGAGAGTTATGCCGATGGAGCGTAAAAACAAAAAGCAAAACCAAAACTGAAGGAGTGCCCATTGGGATAAAGTTAACCATCGAGATAGGGGAAAAATTGCTATCTTGAGACCTAATAAGTCAGTTGGGATAGCTTGTGCTGATCAGAAGGTAAGAAGCAGTAAAGTCATAACGAACGACGCCAAATAATTGAATGATCAAGAAAAGTCTCGCCGATTAGCCGTTGAAGGTCTTGATGTGAAAAAATGACAAAATGTCTTCCATTAAATGCATCCATTGAGCAGGTCTAATGCCACATAAAGCAGATCCATCAAACTTGTAGTAATTAAGTACAAGATTGGACTCCTTGGGGATATATAGCTAGTGTTGCATAGCAACATTTCACACAAAGTTATTGCAGAAAGTTATCAGGTGTTCATTAAAGAAATATTTTGAGTTGATGAGCATAGAGTAGAAGAATTTGTAGAGATGGAAGGGTCAAGCTGAAAAGGGAAGTGGAAGGTCATTGAAATATCTAGTAGCCCATCAAAAAAATCGAAGGGTGAAGTCAATGAGGCTTGAAGGAAATTAAATCAAGATATGATAGATCAGATTCGCTCTCCAGGAGCTAGGTCACGCAAAGCTAAGGTAAATTTTCCTATTCATGACCAGTTGGAAGATAGATATAGAGAAATTGGAGATGTACTCACAATAGTGCAAGGGCATGAGCTATTTGTTTTTTATTACCTCCACAGGGATGAGCCTATGCCAATTTCAAACCCATGGAGTACCAATTTAGGTAAACTCGTGGTACCTAATGTCTTTGTAAATATTGATTTATTGAAGCTCCTGGTAAGACATTATGATACAAACAAATGATGCATTTTGTTGCCTGACAGGACTGCTTTAGTTCACTTTACAGTAGCCACAATTCAGGAAGTTTTTGCCGTAGATCTGGAGGTAAATGTGCCCTTATCATTTGTGGATTTGGAAGAAGAATACAGAAAAATGGATACTACATACCAGGGTTGGAACCTCGCTATCCATAAAGAAGAGAAGGGGAGGCTAACAGAGGAAGATGGTCCTTATGATATGACTATTTTCAAGAAATATTTACAGTATACATATATGGCATGTGGTGAGGTTAGAGGAGTTGAAGCTCCTGATGTGGCAAACATAGGACCGCTGGTTTTAGCAACATATATATTCAGAGATATGAGCCTAGAGCTTTTGATTTTGCTTCATACCTAGTGGATAGACTTCATGAAGGCTTCATGAACTTGAAAGACAATCCAGACAAGCATTTCAAGCATTATTCATTGTTAATGCATATTATTTTATTTTATGGGAGATTTAGAGGGTTATGGTCAAAAGGTTTGAATGTAAGTACAATTGGGAAGAATGGACAGGATCAACTAGTGCAGTTATGGGTTTCTCTTTGGGATTACAAATATGTAAATTCTCATTACCTCAAATTTCAAGAATTCTTTGTTAAGCCGATTTTCTTGCTCTTTGGCGAGCTTCTGCAGGGATCATTTTCTGAGGATGTAAAGAAGTTTCTTAGGCCTCATGAGAAATAAAATTTAAAGGTTAATCACAATTGGGGTGATTGGTACTCATGCCAAAACTTCACTTTTGTTTGGTGCTATGGATTTGAAGGTTACCCCTATGTGCTACCGAAGCCTGCACCAGACAGGATTGATTTTTTGGAAATTGTAAGGCAATTAAGTGTCTCTAATTCCAAACATTTTGGAGGTGCACACAAGCAAGACTTCCTCCCTGACACACTTCATTTCTTAGATTTTAAAATTGTATCTCATAGAGCATATGAGGTTATTGACAAGAAGTTGGTGGATGAGTATAACCTGTTCCAACACACATCTAGAATGCATTATGATTCTGAGGGCTACATCCACACAAGCAAGAAGAGACAAGTTGGGAGATTAATTTCATTTGGAGGATGAGTTTGAAGACATGTGTAAAAATAAGGAAGTAGAGGAGCTTACAGAGGTTATGGAGACCTTGGAGAAGAAACTGGAGGAGAGAAGACAAAGACTAGAAAACATGGAGGGAGACCCAGCTCAAAGTGATTCAAGGGAGAATGAGGTAGTTTCCAAGCTCCGTGAGCCTGAGAAAGAGAAGGAACTAGAAGCACAAGATAATCTCCTCATTGTGCTAAATGCAAAAATAGATGAAAGGATGACATAGCACACTTCATTTGTTTCAGATGATCAATTCATCAAGTCTAAAGAGTTTAAATCCTTCTTATACCACTTCAAAGGGAAGAAGCTGAGGGAAGCAATGCCAAATATCACACCAGAGAATGAGGAGGAAATGTTGCAGAATCTTAAATCTGATGTTGATGCAAAAATGGAGATAATGATCCCTCAGAGAGGAAGGCAGTTGCTAGTAGAAGCAGGTATTATTCTTTTCCTAGAATGGGATTTGAGTGCATCATTCATTTTTGAAAGTTCATTACATGTAGACAATAAGGACTTCAAGTTGAATGTCCAAGGGGTTAATGGTATATTTATTGGATCGAGGTATGATCTCAATGAACAATCAATGTTGTTATGGGCATTGTACCCCCCAAATAAAAGGCCAAAAATCATAGATGTGGATAAATATTTTGGTCACATGATGACCTTGAAGGTTGGAGAGGTAGATCCTATGGTCACTACTGACATAGGTATTAATATCTCAAAATTCAATAAGGCTTAGATGAAACACAAGATAGCAGAGAAAAATAAATATAAGGCTTTATATGAGGAAACTCTTAACAGGAGTGGGCATCTGATCCCTCAAATTATTGATTCAGGAGGCCACTGGAAGAAAATTTTATAAAAACTAGCTTATGAGCACACTAAGTTGAAGAGGGAGATGAAGAGCATCAGGACTGATACTACTTGTGTATTGATGAGTAAAAGATATGATAATATGGAGAAGGCATTGAATGAATTCTAAGATTTATATCAGAGGAACATGGACAATATGGTGTCTAATACCAGAATTCAAGATAAACTCAACCTGTTGTTACAAGATGCATCGACTAGGGAAAAGGTAAAGAAGAAGGTTCAGGGTTTGCTTGTCACACATGATTAATTTACCAAGGAATTGAAATATGAATTTGATGAGTGCCACCAAATTGTTCAGCATGGGGTTCCCAGTTTGGTAGATGATGCAGGTGTAGTCAAGGACAAGACCGTATGGCTTTCTGAGTGTAAGTATTTGCTTAGTGTAGCCCAATCCATTGCCAAAACGGATATTATTGATATGAATGACATATCCGATCAGTTGGAGAACTTTTATGAGATAGAGAACATAGCCAAGGATGCAATATTCAATGCTACAACCTATAAATATGTAGGCTATTTGCGACACATTCAAAAGTGCAAATAGTGGCTGGATCAAAAATCTTAAGTCATTGTTTAGTTTTGTGTTTATAGTGCAATTGATGTTTTAGTTAGGCTGTTTAGTTGTTGTTTAGTTAGTTTTTTAGGATAATGAAAGGGTGTGTCCTTTCATTCGTATCTCTTAGCATGTGTATTTATAATGAGTCATTTTGTATGTAAAGGTATCGAGGATTTAGAAAATAACATACTGCCTGGAAGGACTGCAAGTTATATGTATTAGGGAAGTCTATAGGAAGAAGAAGTATCTTTTTTGTGCAAATAGACTATAATGGAATATTTTCAAGTGCAGCTTATGTATGCAATCATCTCCTAAGGATTAATATATAAAGGTTCATTGTTTCTTTTTCTAAATATTGTCCATACTTCTATGTTGATGAGTTATCTTTGTCCTCTTGACAAATTTGTCATTTGATTTTCTATGATGTGCCATCACATGTTGTTACATTAAATGTGAGATTGGGTTTTTCATTGTTGTGTAACACATACTGAAACCTTCATAGTTGATGATTAATATTGTCTCAGGAGTTGATAAGATTTTTTGTCCACAAAGTGTCATAAATATCCCTAGATAGAGGCATTGGTCTATTATTTATCTTTTAAGGTCCTGGTTGGCCATACATTTAAGGCCCTTGATAGAGAAACATTCTTCCCAAATTCTATATGAATTGATCTTTGCATATTTCTTTTAAGTCCTGAAAGCATTCTTATTCTTAATATATTATCATAATCATTTTCATTTCTTTTCAAAGGCTTTCACTTAAAGTATATAATAAAGCATAATTACAGAACAATAATTTGCCAGTTTTGTAATTTGCTAAAAAGCTTAAATCCACTTTAAATAATCTCTTTGTTCTTGAGAGGAAGAGGTATGCCCACCTAGGTTCAGTGGAACCTTAATTGCAGAGGGATTTGGTCTTCGACCATTCCTATTCATTGCCCAAGGCTACTTGGATTAGTTGAGGATTTGGCAAACCCTTAAGTTTTCCAATCTGTGGTTTTGGGCACCAACACTCTTAATTGATGATTATTCTAGAATTACATGGGTTATTTTCTTAAGACATAAATCATAAGAATTAGAAAAAAACAAGATATTCAAGGAAAGAGTTGAGAATGAATTTGATAAGAGAATTAAGTGTTTGAGATCTAACAAAGGAGCAAAATTTATTTTTGATGAGTTTAACAATTTATGTGAGAAAAATGGAATTGGAAGACAGTTATCTGCCTCGAGGACACCACAGTAGAATGGTGTAGTGGAAAGAATGGATACAACTATACAAGAGGTAGCCAGAACAATTATCAAAGGAGTAGGAATACTAGAGGTTTCCTAGAGAGAATCTATACACACAGTAGTATACACCCTTAATAGAATTTTATTTCAAAAGAGATATGGGAAGACAACATAGGAACTATGGCATGGAAGGATTCCTACAGTGAAGTATTTCAAGCTATTTGGAAGCAGATGCTATATCCGGAGAGATGAGGATAATCTTGGAAAATTTGATAGTAGAGTAGATGAAGGCATATTCCTAGTATACTCTATAAGAAGCAAGGCTTACCGGGGTATTACAACAAAAGACTAAACAAAATTATTGAAAGTGCAAATGTGAAGGTTGATGAAGGTATTTATAAAGACTGATAAATTGGTAGAATATGAATTAGATGAGTCTATTGATAGAAGAAATGAGTAAGCAAATAAAGAAGAAGAAAAATAAACTCAGGATGCTCCAACAACTACAACAAAAACACCAAGGTATGTATAGATGAATCACTCTGAGGATCAAATTATTGGAAACGAGAACAAAGGGGTTGTTACAAGAACTAAGGCGACTCAAGCACAAGTTTTTCAATGTTTACTTTCCAACATTGAACCAAAATCAATAGAAGAAGCTTGCAATGTTCAAATTTTGATGAAGGCAATGAAAGAAGAACTAGACCAGACTAAGAAAAATGAGACATAGGAACTTGTAGACACATTAACAAATAAAAATGTAATTGGAACAAAGTGGGTATTCCAGAACAAGCTAGATGAAGATGGAAAAGTTGCAAGAAACAAATAAAGGTTGGTTTGCAAGGGATACACTCAGGTTGAAGGAATTGACTTTGGGGAAACATTTGCTTCAATTGCTTAGACGGAAGCTATTAGGATGTTCTTAGATTTAACAGCTTTCAAGGATTTCAAAGTTTATCAAATGGATGTAAAATTAACATTTTTGAATTGAAAGAAGAAGTTTATATTGAACAACCAGAAGGATTTAAGCTGAGTGATGATCCAGATATTATTTTTAGGTTGAAGAAGGCTTTGTATGGAAGGATAGACAAGTATTTGATTAGTCAAGGTTTTCAAAAGGGATCCGCTGATAGTAAACATTATATCAAAATTGACTCAAGTAAAATCTTAGATGTTGTAGTATATGTTAATGACATAACTTTTGGAGGAAATGATGGTATGTGTAGAAGGTTTTCTAGTCAGATGCAGAAGGAATTTGAGATGTCCATGATCAATGAGTTGAATTTCTTTCTTGGATTGCAAGTGAATCACAATAGAAAAGGAATTTTTATTTCTCAGTCTAAATATGTCAAAAAACTACTAAATAAGTTTGGGTTGGAGAGTACTAGATGTCACTGCAAGGGGGGGTGAGTTAGTGATTTCCAAACTTTTCCCTTTTCTATCCTATGTGTGTATACCGATTAACAAATCTAACATAAAGTAAACATACCGATTAGATGGGAGACTAACACAACTGCAATTACACATAAAAGGGACATCACATAACACCAAATGTACAAGGAAAACCCAAGATGGGAAAAACCTCGGTGAGAAGTGAGTTGTTGGAGACTACTGCTCCAATCCAGCCTCACAATGAAAACCTTACTTACAACATTTAGGGCACCAACCCAAGGAGTATGAATCCTTCTTTAGGGAACTAACCCAAGGAGCACCAACCCCTGATTTAGGGCACCAACCCAAGGATCGCCAACCCCTGCACCGAGCTCCAACTCAATTATTTGCTATGAATATAATCAATTACAAAAGTAATATTCTTGTTAGAAAAGAACTTTGTAACTCTCATGTATGTCTTTCCACCAGTTCACCTCTACATAGATCTTTGTCGCTTCTCTATTCATCTTTTCTCTAAAGAAACTTTATCTCTTGCTGCAACCCACTCTCTATTGCACCTTACTCTTTGCTGCACCTTTGTTGGTTTATCCTCTTCTTCTTCTCTATTGGTTCTGCTCTTTGCCAATTCAGCTCTCTATCAATTCTCCAACCTTTTTTTCACACGACTGCTAGTCATCACCAGTCTTCTTCACTCAATCAGTCGTATGTTGTCTGATTGTTACTGATTCTTAGCTTGCCTTCTTTGCAATCTTCTTTGCCTCTTCTCTACCGATTCACCACCATCGGTGCACTCCTCTATTAGACTTATTTGCAAACTACTAGCTACCTCACTGTTTCTGGTTAAACTCTTCAACCCTATTCTCTCTCTCACATAGTATCTCCTCTTATTCTTGTTGAGCACTAGATTTATTTCCTCTCTCTTACAACAACATGAACAATATCTTTGGCTCTCAATATTATAGCCATATTTTCCCACCTAAACATGAGTTTGAACATTGGAATGCTAGGGTTTCCACCATGCATTGAATCTGCATCAAATCTGATCTATGATCATTATGACATATCATATCCAATCTGATATCATGTCCTTGAGAGATGTTCAACACTCAATCAATGAGCATCGCCCATTTGTTTACCTTGCAAACCACGTCTTCTCTCATTTGTTGTCTATAGCATGATTTTTTGGCCTTTTGTCTGATCAATCACATGCATGATACGGTTTCCTTCACCCTCTTCAATTTGCAAGATTAGTGTATACTGGTACTCAGTTGTTTTCTTGATCTCGAGCCGCAATCCTTTACCTTCATTCCTTGAGCTTCGCAATCACCATAAATGTTGGACCAGTTGCCAACAACCTCATCGATTCACCACACCAACCTGTGTATGCATACCACTTCACCTCCATGTGGTCCTTTTGTCGACATCCACCTTTGATAAGTCTTCTATGCCAGTTTGGATAGGATCACCAACCAATCACACAACTAGGTTCATCTACCGGTTCACAGACCCTATCGGTTATACCCTAACTGGCCTGCTTTTAACCTTTCACTTTGCTTCTCTTTCGGTGGAGCACCTAAACTAGTTAGCACACATTCCAACCTACCTTATGATCACCTTCATTATATGGGAGCCTTTTGCATCTGCACTTTGTCAGCATTATTGGTGGGCATACTTACCGGTAAACACCTTGATGATATCATGTCATCAACCTTCAACTACCTCCATCTATCTACATCTATGGTAACACCTTTCTTCACCACTGGATCGGTTCTGCTATTAATATGTTTGTCAAAGTGACAAACATATCCTTTAATTTCTATACCGGCAACTCATCATGTCTACCTGACTGATCCGGTACACAACCCTGATCTCATTCACCTAAGGCCACTTAGTGTTTCACCAATTCATCCAATGGGAGCCTTCAATCACCTGCCTTCTAATCTTTTGTCTTCTCTCAGAGGACTATGATACATTCCATGTATAATAGGAGATAAGCTCCACTTAACGGTGGGAGTGGATCCTTGTCATTTGCATCTTGCAATGCACCAATGTGGCTTCCATGTTTGAGCAACATATCTTCAATTAGGCACATGTGAATCGGTTGGGCACATTCACTATCAGCCATCTCTACAAGTGGTGACTGCATCTTTATCCAGTGGGATTCCTACTGTTTGACATTCACATAGCATACTGGTGGCCTGCACATACTTCACCTCTGGTGTTGATGTGATTTTGATAACATTCCCCCTCTTAATCTCAATCTATAGCCCAACATCTTGCTCTCTTGTTGGTTGGCAACTATGTATTGCAACATGTCACTTACCAGTCTGCAGTCCTTATGTCTAAAACACGAGTCAACACTAACTTGTCTATCGATGACTCCAATGACCATTGTGGTGAAAGACATTTTCTCCCTTACCGGTGACCTACTAAGCTAGATGACATCAAAGACATCACATCTGGTATGCTTCAATGACAGTGTTGTGTATACATCTCTTATACCGGTTGCCATCCTATACTGGTTGACATCAATGACAACACAATGCCAACACTAGATCGGTAGGTATACCTATGACCACCGGATACAAGTTACAAATGATGACTAATCTGTTAAGGTTGATGTAAGAAAGTACATATCAATGATTGGAGGATTATTATATCTAACTACAAACAAACCAAATATCATGTATGTCATTTTTTTAGCAGGTAGATTTCATCAAGAACCAAAAGAATCACATGTTGCAGTGAAAAGAATTTTCAGATATTTAAAGGGAACAAAAGAGTTTAGATTATAGTATCCCAGAGATTCAAAATTCACTTTGACAACTTATACAGATGCAGATTGGGTAGGAAGTGTTGATGATAGAAAAATACAATTGGTGGAGCATTTTCCTTGCGTCTCAGTTAATTTCTTGGTCAAGTAATGAGCAAGATTTTGTGTCCCTATCCAATGCTAAAGCTGAATATATTGCAACATCTTCATGTTGCACATAGGTACTTTTGATGAAACAAACTTTGAAGGATATTGGTATGTTGTTAGATGAATCTATCTCAATTATGTGTGCTACCAAAAGTGCAATAAACATTTCTAAGAATTTGGTACATCATTCCAGAACAAAACATATATCTATTTGGTATCACTTCTTGAGGGAAATGGTGTTGGATAATGAAGTAATTCTTGAATATGTATCTACGAAGGAGCAAATTGCATATATATTCAATAAGGCATAGTGTAAAGATACTTTTGTTTATCTCTGAAAAACATTAGGGGTATTACCCCCTCTTAGTTTTAATTGATGTGCATTTTTTGCATTGGTCCAGTGACTTGCATGATTATTCTTATCTAGACTAATTCTTGAGGTCTTCCTCTTAGGGGGAGCAGAGTAAGTTTCATAGGGAAAGATGTATCCGCCTTTGTTCTTGATTTCAAAGGGGGAGAGATGTAGAAAAATGATGATGCGGGTGTTGCAAAGATACAATATGCGATTTTTCTTGTTTTTTTTTTGTTGATGGATGTTGCGATCAATGACAAAGGGGGAAATTGTTGCAAATGTGATGTTGATGGTTCTGATATGTTTTTCATGGTTGTTGCACATCTCATGTTTGTATCAAGCATTAATAGGTCAATATTTTGGTGCAATTACAACCGTGTTTGTAACATTGGGTGACCATCTTATGAACCTAGACCTTAGTGGGAGGGAATTAGTTTCAGTGGGTCCCTTAAATTCTATGGTAGTTAGGTATCCCTGCCTATTGTTATATGGGGGTGGGGTGGCTATAGGATATAGGCTAGAAACATAATAATGTTTCTTATTTTTTTCTCCATGCTTGGGGGGAAATAATCATGTTCCAATCATCTTCTCTCTTTTCAAGGATTTCCTTTTGTTTTGTTGAGTTCCATCTTTCATAACTTGATGTCCTTTCATGCCTAGAATTATCCTCCATGCGAGTATATGTGTTTGGAATTATTTCTTTCTTGAAATGGTATATTGTTTTATGATTAATCTCTCCTTAGTGATTGTGTGTAATCCTTCACTAAGAATCCACTTTTCTTAGCAATGGGGAAGGCGTGCATTCTCAGTTTCCTTTTACTTTCAATGATGTCATGTTTATTAAAGATCCCCTCTATTTTGGGGGGAAAAAATGTTTTAGGAAAATATCCCTTCCTCCTTTCACTATAAATCCCTAAAAATGATCCATTTACACTTATTCCAAGATACTTCTTTTACAACTTTCTCTTCTTTGCTTCAAAAGAGTTCTTCCTCTTAAGCTTGGAGTTATGTACATTTTTTCTTAAAGGATATCTCCTTGGTGTTGAAGGTGTGTATCCCTATCTTGCATTTTCTTAAGACATCAACATAGGGATGTGACATCAGCTCTTATGTTCAATTCATGTTGTAGATTTCCTTGCATACAATTATTTTCTTCGTTATCCTTTTCAATTCATGTTGTGTATTTTCTTGCATACAATGCTTTGCTTGGTTATTTCTTTCATGGGTATGTACCGTTCCAAGCTGTTTGACAAGTGATGATCATCATATACTACCAGTACCATGCATACAACAAACTTTAATTTCTTTAGGTGACAGGCATTGTGTAACAACATGGAAACTCTCGCATACCCACCACTATCATTCTACAGGGCATCATCTGTGTTACTCTCCCTCTTTCTCTTCCTACCCATTGTTTCCTTCTAAAAAACATATTGCAGGTACTCTGACTCATCATGTTGCTTTGTTGACACTATTTTCCACATCTGCTCTGCTCATTAAAAATACATTTGAGAAGAATATTGCTACAGGTTTCCTTGTTTGTCACGATAATACACCCATGGTTAAATTTCAAACCCTATTCCTCCTATTCAATATACACACACAAATCCATCAGTCATCGAGACTCCAAGCGAACAAAAAATGAGGCTTCGCTAAAAAGCAAGTGTAAGAGCTTGACCTAACCCTAAGAGTACTGCCTAAGTTCTAAAACATATGATGCTATTAAATTTGCAAGGTTATAAAACTGATCTCGATTATGACTATAGGAATTACACACTTGATTTCTTTCATGGGTATGTACCATTCCAAGCTGTTTGACAAGTGATGATCATCATATACTACCACTGCCATGCATACAACAAACTTTAATTTACTTAGGTGACAGACATTGTGTAACAACATGGGAACTCTCGCATACCCACCACTATCATTCTACAGGACATCATCTGTGTTACTCTCCCTCTTTCTCTTCCTACCTATTGTTTCCTTTTGAAAAACATTTTGTAGGTACTTTGACTCATCATGTTGATTTGTTGACACTATTTTCCACATCTTCTTTGCTCATTAAAAACACATTCGAGAAGAATATTGTTACAGGTTTCCTTGTTTGTCATGGTAATACACTAGTGGTTCAATTTCAAACCCTATTCCTCCTATTAAATATACACACACAAAAACATCAGTCATCGAGACTCTACATGAGCAAACAACGAGGCTTCGCTAAAAAGAAAGTGTAATATCTTGACCTAACCCTAAGAGTACTGCCTAAGTTCTAAAATATATGATGCTATTAAATTTGCAAGGTTATAAGACTGATCTTGATTGTGACTATAGGAATTACACACTTGATTCCTTTCATGGGAATGTATCGTTCCGAGCTGTTTGACAAGTGATGATAATCATATACTACCACTACCATGCATACAACAAACTTTAATTTCTTTAGGTGACAGACATTGTGTAACAACATGGGAACTCTCACATATCCACCACTGTCATTCTACATGATATAATGTGTTACTCTCCCTCTTTCTCTTCCTACTTGTTGTTTCCTTCTGAAAAACATATTGCAAGTACTTTGACTCATCATGTTGCTTTTTCGACACTATTTTCCACATCTGCTCTACTCATTAAAAACACATTCAAGAAGAATATTGCTACAGGTTTCCTTGTTTGTCACGGTAATACACCCATGGTTCAATTTCAAACCCTATTCCTCCTATTCAATATACACACACAAAACCATCAGTCATCGAGACTCTACATGAGCAAACAACGAGGCTTCGCTAAAAAGAAAGTGTAATATCTTGACCTAACCCTAAGAGTACTGCCTAAGTTCTAAAACATATGATGCTATTAAATTTGCAAGGTTATAAGACTGATCTCGATTGTGACTATAGGAATTACACACTTGATTCCTTTCATGGGAATGTACCATTCCAAGCTGTTTGACAAGTGATCATCATTATATACTACCACTACCATGCATACAACAAACTTTAATTTCTTTAGGTGACAGGCATTGTGTAACAACATGGGAACTCTCACATATCCACCACTATCATTCTACATGACATAATATGTGTTACTCTCCCTCTTTCTCTTCCTACTTGTTGTTTCCTTCTGAAAAACATATTGCAGGTACTTTGACTCATCATGTTTCTTTTTCGACACTATTTTCCACATCTGCTCTACTCATTAAAAACACATTCAAGAAGAATATTGCTACAGGTTTCCTTGTTTGTCACGGTAATACACCCATGGTTCAATTTCAAACCCTATTCCTCCTATTCAATATACACACACAAATCCATCAGTCAATTTTTTAGGAGATCATACATGATAAAAATCAAAGAGGAAGTTGCAGACAAGAAATAAATTCACTTACTCTTATAGAAGTGCAGACACAATTGCAGTGGGGTATGGAGGGAGGGAGGGAGAGAAGAAGAGAAAGAGGGATGGGGTATGGAGGAAGGGAGAAGGAAAGAGAAAGAGAGAGAGAGAGAGAGAGAGAGAGAGAGAGAGAGAGAGAGAGAGACCTTGTATGTGTATGAGAGGGGGAGATGATACACTTACATGTGTATATATATGTTTAATATATTATATATATACATATATTATATGTATGTAAACATATTATATATACAATATCATATTATACACATATTATATATTACATATATTATGTGTATATACACATTATATATATAATATTATATTATACAATAACGTGTACATGTTGTTTATAGTAAAAGTAGCACATACGCGCTATTTATAGGGAAACAAGCAAGTACGCGTTGCTTACACTATAAGTACCCCGTACGCGCTTTTGACTGTTTAGGCTTGGAAATAGGCTTGGATGACAAAGGTATGATTTGGAAGTTTGATTTCCCTCCATTTCTCTCATTTTTGACATGTTTTATTTGATCAACTTGGTTTATCGACTTTGTCATCATCAAGTTTACACTTCATAAAGTGGGTATTTCTAAAATTGCCACCATATTTTCACCCATCTTCAAAGCTTTCTAACCATATAATTTTTTTTCAATTTGAACAACAATAACATATTATTATTGAATTTCTTTTACCAGTGTCTCCATAGTTCTCACAGACATAGGTGCACCATTTTTTGAATAAATTTTGATATACTTGTCCAAATTTAAAAAACTTTATATATTATTGTAGTGCACTTGATTCTTTACAATTTAAAAAAAAAAATTGTATTTTCGATTTGTTTAGTGCAACTTATGCTTCGCACATGAACAGGTACCTAATTTTCAGGATGTGCTCGATTGGAAAAATCATTAAAAAATAAATACTCAACAAAAAAATACATATCTTCTAGTGCTCATTCTTAACTATCTTTCTGCCAAAGGATTTGTCAAAATACTAAATCTAACTATGACTTTTTAATGCGTACGTCAGACACTATGTTATGTTTTTCAGAAAAAATTAGGGTTAGTTTTTCGTGCGTGAAAGATTTGACCCCCTTAATCTTATCCAATTTTGAAAAAGTTTAGTAGTTTGGAAACTAGATTCAAAGTACTACAATATTTATTCTTTGATTACTTCATATCTTGAGTGTATGACTTTCAGATTTTGCCTCCAAGTTCAGGTTCACCTGATTTCAGAAAAAAAGTGTCCACTTATACCCCCCTTTTTGACCACCATTTTTGTGCACTTACCCACATACAATGCTTTTCTTGGTTATCCTTGTTTGAGTTTTGTAGATTTTCTTACATATAATGCTTTGTTTAGTTATCCATATTGTAGTGTCACAGTAACACCTTTATAGTTGCTTGCCTTGTGATAAGAAATCTTCACTTGACAAAATATTTCATTACAATTTACAAAAGTCAACTGCCTTGCAATAAGAAGAATTTTCTTGGAACCCTTTTGTATGATGAATTGACTAGCATAACACAGCTTGCTAGACTATTTGAATCTTTCTTTACTCTTTTGCAGGATGAGTTGACTAGGATAACACAACTTGCTAGACTGTTTGACTCTTCCTTTTCCCTTTTGTAGGATAAGATGACTAGCATAACACAACTTGCTAGACTATTTTAATCTTCCTTTTCTCTTTGTAGGATGATTGGAACTAACATGACAAAGCTTTCTAGACTATTTTGACTCTTCCTTTCTCTCTCTCGTGGATCACCTAACATAACATAAATTTCTAGCTTGTTGAATCCATGTTTTATTTCTCCTCCCCATGAACCCATAGCATAACATACTTTACTAGTCATTGGATCATGGTTCATCTTTTGATGCATTCTCTTTCTCTTTCCATGTGACCACTTGTGCTCTTGCAATAAAATTCTAAGAATGATATTAGTGGTTGTGAAATTTTGATTATGGAGGTCTCTTCAACTAGTTAACTTGGAGCATTTGTTTCTAGTACTAACCCCTTGTTGAGTGCCTTTTGTTTTTATTTTATTTTTATCTTATTTTATGTGTCCTTGCATACAATTGTGTGAGCTAAGATCCTAAGCTCAGGGGATTGTTCCCTCAAATATAATGATGTATTATCTCCTTGTAATATCTCTCTCTCTTTTTAGCAACAATCAAGATGGAAGATTGAGAGAGGGGGAGATGACTCAGTCTTCACCAAAAATTAGATAATCAAACACCAAAGAATAAAATGATAAATTGCAACAACTGAAAGATAAGCAAACAAACAACACAACACACAACACCAAGATTTTTGACATGGAAAACCTGGTCAAGGGAAAAACCATGGTGGGAACCTACCCATAGTAAGATGATACTTTGTAGTAGTATGTGAAAATATTACAATGAGGAATGCATATGCATTCAAGAATACTTCTTAGGCTCACTACCCAAAAGATATATGACCAGAAGGCTCCAATCCTCAAAGAAGTCTCACTGACTTACAAAATGAATCGGACTACAATCCAGAAGAAATGAACTGCAATAATAGCATCCACATATTCTAGATGATAGTTCCGATTAAGCATAGTTGTCTGCTCTCCAACACTTTACTAAATAATATATCTTTTGTTACACATACAAATCCCTCTAATAATGCAGACATCACATCAAAAATTAAATTACATAAGTATATCACTTCTATATACAAATCATCAACATTGACAACAAGGTCAGTTAAACCGTCAACTCATAAATATAAAAACTACATTACATAATACAGGATAAACCACCGAACCATTATTATGATTGACATTACATAGAATGTACCTAATTCAAATTCCCAAATAATCATATCCATCGAAAATCATGCCAAGATCAACCACAACATGTTACACCACTAGAATGTTACAAGCTAGGGTTGTTATTGCATCAAAAGATCAACCTATCAATGCCCAATACAACCACTAGACTTATAGAATCCACATGAGGCCATTAAACCATGTCGTGAATCCCCGTGAGGGACACCATCTCACTGCCAACAATCCCCCTCCCAGTATCACTCGTCGCGGTCTGCGTGATTCGAACCTGCGACCAAGCTCTGATACCACTTGTTACAAGCTAGGGCTTCTGTTGCACCAAAAGATTGACCTATCAATTCCCAATACAACCACTAGACATAGAATCCATAGGAGGTTGTTAAACCATGTCACGAATCCCCGCAAGGGACGCTAGCTCATTGCCAGCACAGAATTACCACATAACACACAAATCATCACCGGTTGATAGAAATCACCAAAAATCGCACAAAGATCAATGTATATTGCCAAAATAAATAGGACATGATTAGGAGACACCATCAAACACATTAGAATCATCTGGAATAGTTGCACCAACTCCACCTTTCAAATCTTCATCGATCAACATCTCCAAGCTCAAGAACACAACCAAACAACAACTATCATGAAGAAAGATAACTTGCGGGTCACCAAATCATAAACCATATGAAATGAAGATACAAAAGATCATCCCAAATAACTTTCCAAAGTCTTAGCACAAGATTCAATCATTCTATAATATACCGGAGAGAATACTGACAGGAACACCACTAGGAAACACCAGGAACCAGTAACCAAAGAATAACAATTTGGATCAGAAAATCTTCACAATCTCATCGAAAAATCTCACAAGAATATGTTGACATCAATGACAACAACATATCCAAGTCCAACAACCAAATCCAACAATCTCAACAACTCAACAATCTCCCCCTTCGGCATTGATGGCAACATATGAATGTGAAAAATAGTCAATGCAAAGAAAGAAGATATCACCAGCAAACTTCCCCTAAGATTAGGATAGATATTGCATTTTTTCACATGATCTCTCCCCCTTTGACAACACTACCAAAGTTCTCCAAAAATAGAAAATGAAACACATTCTCTTTCTTTGAGTATGAAACACAGATCTCTCTCCACAAAAACACAGAAACATGTATCTATCACAACCAAAACAACAAACTACTCCAACAGAGGAGCAACATCAACATATCAATCTGGATAAGAAGATAAGACTCTGAAATCCACTGGATCGATGCAACTCAATGCATCTAGTTCTCATCGGGAGGGGTGGTTACCCCTATCTTATCTCTCAAATAGATAAATGTATCTGCATGCAAAGGCTTAGTGAAAATATCAGCAATTTGTTCCTTTGTAGATACACATTTCAACTTCACCTTCTATTCACTGACTTTCTCCTTCAAGTAATTGTATTCGATTGATATATGCTTAGTCTTTGAATGTTGCACCATATTATTTGACATGTTTATAGCACTAAAATTATCACAGTATATAACAATAGGCTCATCATAAATAATTCTGACATCTTTCAACATTTTCTTCATCCAAACTATCTGACTACAATTACTAGAAGCAACAATATACTCAGCTTTAGTAGTAGATAGAGATACCAAGTCTTGTTTCTTGCTAGCCCATGAAATCAACTTTTTACCCAAAAATAATTCTCCACCGGTAGTACTCTTCCTTTCATCTAAATCACTTGCCCAATCTCCATCAGTGTAAGCACATAACATAAAATCATCTTTCTTAGGATACCATAAACAATAATCTACATTTCCCTTAAGATATTTGAATATTCTTTTTACAACAGTAACATGACTTTCCTTTGGATCAACTTGATATCTAGTAGCCATACATACTTCATACATAATGTCAGGCCTAGCCTGAGTAATATATAGATCTATACAAACTCTAATTAGATTTAGGAGATTCATCATTTTTAGACAATTTACAACCAATCACCATAGGATTTCCAATCAGTTTGGAATCATCTAGTCCAAACTTCTTCAACAATTCTTTCACATACTTATTTTGAGATATAAAGATACCTTTCTCTATTTATACAATTTTCAAACCTAAGAAAAATTTCATCTCACCAATCATAGATATTTCAAATTCCTTTTGCATATCACCGGCAAACTTCATACTCATATAATCACCACCCCCAAAAATAATGTCATCAACAAAGACTTCAACAACCAAAATGCTATCATTTTCAATTTTAAAGTACAGATTACTATTAGCAACACCTTTAGTGAATCCTAATTTCGATAAGTATTTATCTAATCTAGCATACCAGGCTCTAGGAGCTTGTTTTAATCCATAAAGTGCTTTCTTCAACTTGCATACCATAAGAAAATCCATCAAGTTGTTCAATGTAGACTTCTTTTAGGACACCATTCAAAAATGCAGATTTGACATCCATCTGATATACCTTGAAATCTTTCTAAGCAACATAAGCAAGCAACAACCTAACAACTTCAGTTCTAGCAACCAAAGCAAAAGTTTCTTCATAATCAATTCCTTCTTGTTGTGAATACCCTTTACAAATGAGTATAGATTTATTTCTAGCCACTTCACCAACTTCATTCAATTTGTTTCTAAAAACCCATTTAGTACCAATAACATTTTTATCCTTAGGTATAGGCACAAGTTCCCAAGTATTATTCTTTTCAATCTGATCTAATTCTTCTTCCATGGCCCTTATTCAATTCTCATCTTTATAAGCTTCAACAAAATCTTTAGGTTCAACTTTGGATGTCAAACATACCTCTTCTGCAAGTAACCTTCTTCTAGTCATCACACCTTTATTCTTGCCACCAATAATCTGATTCTCAAGGTAATTTAATCTAACATACCTTAAAGTCTTCTGATTCTTAGATTCCTACACAACATCACCGACAACAACAACATCCAAATTAATAGTCTCTATCTCTACTAGATCATTCTTCTTAGTGTTGGCCATTTGGAGGAAATGATTATGTGTTGCATTGACGTTTTGTCATTGATGTCAACACTAGCTATTTTGGATGCTTTACTAGCACCCTTTTGGTCCCCATAGGTTGAGTGGTCTCTGGTTGGTTTGGATCTGGCATGATCCGATATGCTCCGGTATGATTTGGTTATGGTATTGGCTTCCTCATGTTCATATTCAGTTAGTTGGTTTTAGTTTGGTGATCAAATGCTATCTTGTTTACTTGGAAGCTTGGTTTGTGGTTTCGACGAGGGTTTCACCGGTAGAGATTTTGATAAATATCTTTGATGAAATTGCATAAGTGGTGTTGGTGCAACTTATTATATGGATTCAGGATGTTGATGGTGATCATGTTCGAGACTTGGTGGATTGGGATCATTTCTTTAGCATGTGGACCTATATTGGGTCCCGATTGATCTAGGTTATGGACCGACTTAATGTAATGTGTGGATTGGACCTCTCAATGTGTTTTAGGGATGTCCTATGAGTTGGATATTATTTGTTTGATCTAAGGCTGATATGTTTTGTAATTGTGTAATTGGTTTATTGTCTGGTGACCAACCTGATTGTTTATGGTCGAGGGTTTGTATATATATGATGTAAGATCTCATTGTAAATCATGGTCATTATATGGATATGTAATATGAGAATAATGTAATATCCTTTAGGCAGAGGATTTGGTCAATCATTGGAGATCAAATTGGGTTTATGTAAGAGGATTTAGTCCTCTAGTATTGAGCTTAACTAAAACTATACTGAGGCATAGGTGATGTTGTCTTTTCAGATCATTCATTCTTCCAAATTGTAGTCTGGATTTCTATGTAGTCAGTGAGACTCAATTTTGTGATGAGCAGTGTGCTCTAGGGTGTTGGCCTTCCCGCAAGTGTACACCCCTCAATTGTAATTCACATACTTACTACAAAAGTATTATTTAACTATGGGTAGAGTTCCCATCATGGTTTTTCCCTTTACCGGGTTTTCCATGTATAAATCTTGGTGTCATGTGGATGGTATTTATTTTTTGACTATTGTTTATGCTTAATTGGTTTAACTGATATTCCGGTATTTGGTTCAATAATTCAATTATTAATGTTTTGGGTTCCGGTATTAAAGTTTTAATTGCTAAATGTTCTGGTAATCTGTGACAATTGATTCACCCCCCCCCCCCCCCCCCCCCCCGTCTCAATTGTCTTCTAGTAATTTGAACTATCTAATAATTGGTATTAGAGCTTTGGTCCTCTCTGCATAAAGCTTAACCACTTGAGAAATATCCTATGGTGACTAATAGTTTAAGTTCATCTAGTTCATCTCAAGCTATCTTTTAGAGAGATATTCCTAGGCTTGATAGAACAAATTACACAATATGGAAGATTCAGATGGAGACTCATCTAAGATGTCTCGATAAGGAGATTTGGGAGATCACATAGAATGGTGTTACACCTCATAATCCGACATCTGGCATGATGAAAAGGAGTACAGGTCTATGATAGGTAAACTATATTATGTTGTCCACAGTAGACCGAACTTTTCTCATGTATTAGGATTGGTTGCCAGATTTTAGAAAAGCTCGAAGGAGACACACATGGTTGCAACCAAAAGATTTTTTAGATATTTGAAAGGCACAATTGATTATTGATTATGGTATCCATATGCATGAGACTTTGATTTAAAAGTCTATATAGATGCAGACTGGGTAGGCAATGTTGATGATAGGAAGAGTACAATCTAAGGAGCATTTTTTCTTTGAGGTAGACTAGTGTCTTGGAGAAACAAGAAACAAAGTTGCATCTCTCAATCAACAACAAAATCTGAATATGTTGTAGCTTACATGAATTGTACCCAGACAATTTGGTTGAAACACATTTTGGAAGATTTCAAGTTGAACATATTAGAATCAGTAAGGATTTTTTGTGATAACAAAAGTGCTATAGACATTTCTAATAACCCGATGTTGCATGCTAGGACAAAGCATATTGAGCTAAAGTATCATTTCTTGAGAGAGAAAGTGCAAAGTAAAGATGTGTCACTCGAGCATGTATCCACTAAAGAGAAACTAGCAGATATCTTTACTAAACCTCTACCTAAGGCTACATTTGAGTATCTTAGAGGTAAGTTAGGGGTTGTACCCCTACATGAAGTCAATTAAGAAGATGGAGAAGTCATCAATCCCAGAGCCTATTGAAAATCTTGAAGCAGAATTGGTGAAGAGTGGAGCAACTCCACAAGGGGAGCAACTAGTTGTAGATCGGTGAAGCATGGAATGGTTTACCATCACTTTGGCATTGTTGTCAAAGGGGGAGAAGAATTGTATATGATTGATAGCCTGTGACCAGTTGAAGACATGGAGATACAGTTGAAGGAGAGTATATGGAAAAATGTAAACCAGGATTCCTATACCTATGTATATGCTTTACTCTCAATCATCACAAAGGGTATTGATATTTTTATTTCCATCAATGCCAAAGGGGGAGATTGTTGGTATTGCATGAAGATTGCATTGATGAAGTATAGTGTTGTCATTGATGTCAATAGTAACCGGTAATGAAGTTGTATTGCAATTGGTTATGATGCAATAATGCAACCAGTAGTAAAGCAGTGAAGGCAACCAGTATTGGTATTATTATTGAAGTAGAGAGATCAACTGGTAACCCTAACCAGTTGATAAGAAGAAACCTAATCGATGGAGCTTGGAGAATCGGTTATGATGATCTATGACTGAATGATGATCGAAGATGAATATGCCACGTAAGCATGATGTACATGATGAGTTTCAAAGTGGTTTTGGCGCGTGAAGATAACCGTTTATCTTGGGAATGATCAAATGAATATAATGAAGTGAAAAATGTGTGATGAGCTATAGGATCCAATGTGCAGTGATCCAAAAGTGGTTGAAGTTATCTAGAACAATGTGTAGTTGATTGCTATATAATCTAATGGTTATGATTGAACCGACATGTTTGTAATCTCTATGAGATTTGTGAACCGATATGTTTGTAATCTCTATGAGATTTGTAGGTTTTGTGTTGTGTTATTGACCTATTGTATTTTCTTATAAGGTCAATGATTTGTTTCAATGTTATGTTCAAAAATTTGGTTAAGTGTGCTAGTGATTGTTTCCGAACCAGAAGGTGTATTTGCAAAATATTGTGAAGGCACATAGGAGCAAAAAATGATCTGATTAAGCAAGGAAGTTCTATTTCCAGATTAACAAAGAACCTGTTGTTCTCTAACCATTACAATAGTTAAATATCTTAGCCGGGTAAGGTTTAAAAGGCTTCTTGTTTAAATCCTCTAACCAGGCGATCCATTATCTTGGATGTGAAATCCTCCACCGAGGTTACCTTTAATAGGGTATTGTAGTCAATCCATTAACTGGGTGGTCCTTAACTAGATCTGTTCTTAATAGGACTTTATTGTATAAGATTCTAACAAGGCTTGGCTCCTAAGAGGGTGAACTTCAGAAGAGTTTAGAATACTTGTGGGTATTCATCCCCACTGTGGTTTTTCCAATTTGGGTTTCCACGTGAAAAATCATTATGTCAAGTGGTGAATGATTTTGTGGATATGTTTTGATATGGTTGATATGAATAACTGGTAAATCCACTTAGATATGTTTAGATGTTTGGAAATGATCTGAAATGAGCTATTACTGATATTAGTGAAGTGGTTTAATTTTTTAGTTAAATGGTATTTGAGTTTTAGATCTGTTACATTGTATCATTGTTATTTTGGTCAATCGGTAAAGTTTGATAGTGCAGTTGCAGTTTTTGATACAATGACTAAACCGGTTAGTTTAGCAATTTGTTTCTAAGTTGGAATTAAGTTTGGTGAAAGTTTAGTTTATTTTCTATCTATTGATTCACCCCCCCCCCCTCTCAGTAGTTGACCGGATCCTTATAGTTTCATCATATTATCAATTGGTATGAGAGCATTTCAGGTCCTCTTGTGTTTAAGCCTAATAGCTTGAGGAAAAGATCTAGGAGAACATGATAAAGAAAGAAGGTTTGAATTTCAATAGGGAAAAACATAGAAGTGAGCTATAGTCATGAGTCTAGATCCAACAAAGAGGTAGATGATGAAGATAGTCTGATTGATCTTGAAGCATTGTTGGCCAAGCAGTTACCCAGAGGTACCGGTAAGTACAAAGGTAAAATAACTTTGAAGTGTTTTGCATGTAATCAGATTGGATATATTGCTACTAACTATCCAAATGGAGATAATGAGGAAAAACATGAGAAGTATAGGAAGTATAAAGGCAAAGGTAAAAGAGATTGTCTCATTGTAGTGGATGGAGGAATTATAGATGAAGAATCTGAGGAAGATGCAAATGAGGACATTTTCTTTGTTGCTATTAAAGAAGAGATATCAGATTAGAAGGCATTGGTATTTCACATGGATAGTTTAGATGACTGGATTATAGATAGTGGTTGTTCACACTACATGATCGATGACTAGAGTAAGTTTCTTACTTTGAGGGAATTTGATGGAGGTGTTGTGAGATTTGGGAATGACTCACCCTACATGGTGAAAGGGAAAGGATCCATCTCTCTGAATGGTAAGAGTAGTGTAGATGATGTCTACTCAATTGAAGGATTGAAACACAATCTTTTGAGTGTTTCTAAACTCAATGACAAAGGTTACCCAATAGAATTCAAGAATGGAGTCTGCAAGATTTATGGAAGAAAAGGTGAACTGATTGAAATTGGCAAACAGACTAGAGGTAACTTGTTTTATTTAAACTCTAAAGTCAATAGTTGTTTAATTGCAAAAGTAGACGATAGTTTGCTTTGGCATCAGAGATTTTGTCATGGAAATTTTGATAACATTGTAAGAGTCAGTAAGTTCAAATCAGTAAGAGGTTTGCCACAGTTGGACAAATCGGTGAATTCTTTATGCAAGGAATCTTAGTTAGGGAAAATGACATCCTCAACCTTCAAGAGAAAATCTTTCTCAGCTGGACATTTGCTAGATTTGGTTCATACTAACCTCTGTGGACCAATGAGGACTAAGAGTATTCAAGGTGATCACTATTTCATAATATTTAACAATGATTTCTCAAGGATGATGTGGGTCACATTCTTGAAAGACAAGACATAAGCATTTAGCAAGTTTAAGGCATTCAGAGCTCTAGTTGAAAATGAAGGTGGAAAGAAGATAAAGTGCTTAAGAACTGATCAAGATGGCAAATTTACTTCAGAGGAATTCACTAGATACTGTGAAGACAATGGAATTAAGAGGCAACTTTATGCATCAGGGACACCACAACAAAATAGTATTCCAAAAAGGAACAATTGGTCAGTAGTTGAAGCTGCGAGGACTATGCTAATTCAAGGAGGTGTAGCTAAGACATTCAAGAGAGAAGTTGTTAGCACAACTGTTTACACAATAAGCCAGATACTGGTTAAAAGAGGTAAGGACAAAACACAATATGAGTACTGGTATGGTAAATCACCTAATGTCAGTTACTTCAAAAAATTTGGTAGCAGATGTTTTATCAAAATAGATGATTATATTGGTAAGTTTGATGCCAAGAGTGATGAAAGCATATTTCTTGGTTACTCCACCAAGAGAAAAGCTTACAAGTGTTACAACAACCAGACTAAGAAGATCATTGAAAGTGTTAATTTCTGAGTTGATGAATTTCCTGAAAGATTAGGTGAAGCCAACAAGGAGAAGGAAGAAGAATAACCTTACATATTGTTTTTGGAACCGGAACCGATGAAGCTAGAAGTTAGAGAACAACAAGTTCTTTGCTAATTTGGAAATAACACTTCCTTGCTTAATCAAATCCTTTTACACTCCTATCTGCCTTCACAACATTCTGCAAATACACCTTCTAGTTTGACAACAATCACTACCACACTTAACCAAATTCGCCAACACAACATTGAAACAACTCATCGACCTTATAAGAAAATACAATAGGTCGGTAACTCAACAAAAAAACTACAAATCTCATAGAGATTACAAACATATCGATTCAATCATAACTATTGGATTGCATAGCAATCAACTACACATTGTTCTAGACAACTTTAACTACTCTTGGATCACTGCACATTGGATCATGTAGCTCATCACACATTTTTCACTTCATTCTATGCATTGGATCATTCCCAAGATAAATGATTCCCTTCACATGCCAAAACCACTTTGAAACTCATCACATGCATCGTGCTTATGTGGAATCTTCATCTTCGATCATCATTCGGTCATAGATCATCACAACCAATTCCCCAAGCTCCATCAGTTAGGGTTTTGCTTATCAATTGGTTAGGCTTATTGGTTGATCTCTCTGCTTTACTAATAATACCAATACCGGTTATCTTCACTACTTTACTACTAGCTACATTACTGCATCATAACAGGTTGCAATGTAACTTCATTACTAGTTACTATTGACATCAATGACAACACTATACTTCATCAATACAATCTTCATGCAATGCCAACATGGCAATCCTCCTCTAGAAAACTTGGATAAGGAGCTTGAGAATGATTGTAGAGCAAGAGAAGCCCTTTTGTGTTTACTTTCTGACCAACAAATAATGGGATTAACTGACAAACCATTTGGAAAGGCTATATGAGATAAGTTGGAGACTCTTAATGAAGGTGATCCTACTGTGAAGATTTCTAAACTTGATGGTTATCAGGTGAGATATGAAAAAATGAAGATGGAAGAAGATGAAAGGATTACTGCATTCATGGAAAGGGTAAATGAGATTTTTATGGGAATTCAATGTTGTGGTGGAACTCTGAGTGAAGATGTAATTGTTTCTAAAGTTTTGAGAGCCCTACCATAGGCTTGCAAGATGAAGGCTACTATAGTCAATGAATTGAGAATAATGGCTAATACTTATTTTAACATAGATACCCTAGTTGGGAAATTATCTACTTTTGAGCTTGAAGAATTTGGACCTTCTCGAGCTGTGAAGTTTGAACCTTCTTTTCATGCATCTACATCAACAAACGGTAAGCAAGACTAGAAAACATTATATGGAAAGGAATTGGATGACATGAAGAGAGAAGATGATGAGTTTGAGAAACTTGAAGCACTATTTTCTAGAAGAGTACCTAAAGGACCGGTAGCAAGTAAGTATGAAGGAAAATCGGCTTTTAAATGTTTTGCATGTAATAAGATTGGTCATTTTGTATCTAGATGTCTTGAAAGGAATTCAAGATTTGAAGAAAGAGTTAGAAGATCATTTGAGCCTAACCCTAAATATTAGAACAAGTATACGTACAGGAAAAAGAAACACAAATCATGCTACATAGCAGATGAGGAAGGTGTTACTGATTCTTATGATGAACCGACAGAAGACTCTGCTAGTGGTTCTAGCAATGGGAAGGAATGGGTGTTCTTGTCTATCAAGGAAGATGTTCTGACACTAGAAGAGAATGTACCTGAAGAGAAGGCATTTGCTACTAAAATTGAAGACACGGATGAATGGGTAATTAACAGTGGTTGTTCACATCATATGACTAGAGATAAAGGGAAGTTTCTATCTTTGCAAGAATTTGATGGTGATCTTATTAGATTTGGAGATGACAAAGAATGTATGATCAAATAAAAAAGAACTATATCAATGGATGGTAAAAACAATACTGATAATGTTTATTATGTTGAAGGTTTAAGGCATAATCTTTTGAGTGTAGGACAATTGGTAGATAAGGGATTTCAATTACAGTTCAAGGATGGAAAATGCAAAATCATTAACAAATCTGGTTTGGAGATTGCAACCGGTACACAGAGAAAAGGTAATATATTTCATTTGAATTTCGGTGAGAAGACATGTTTGATTGCACAAATTGATGAAATTTGGCTATGGCATAAGAGACTGTGTCATGTGAATTTTGATTGCGTTATGAAGATAAGTTCAACTAAGGCAATTAGAGATATATCTAAGTTTGTGAAGCCCTATAATTTGGTATGTAAACAATGTCAAATGGGTAAACAGATCAGAATCTCTTTTAGGAGTATACAAGATAAATCTAATGATGTTCTTGATCTTATTCATATTTATATGTGTGGCCCTACTAGAGTTAAAATTTTTCAAGGTGATAGATATTTTATGCTAATCATTGATGATTATTCTAGAATGATGTGGGTTACTTTTCCAAGGGAGAAATCTAAAGCATTTGAAAGGTTTAAAATCTTTAAGGCTAAAGTGGAAACTGAGACAGGATTGAAGATTAAATGGTTGAGGTTAGATAATGGTGGATAATTCACATCCGGTGAGTTTAATAACTTTTGTGAGAAGCATGGTATAAGGAGACAATTTTTTGCTCCCCGAACACCTCAGCAAAATGGAGTTGTGGAAATGAAGAACATAACTATCTTGGATGCTACTAGAACAATGATTATGGAAGATAGTCTACCTCATATCTACTGGAGAGAAGCAGTTAGCATTGCGGTTTATACATTTAACATAGTACATATAAAAGGAGAAACTAGTAAGACACCTTATGAATTATGGTTTAGCCATACACCTACAGTTAAGTATTTTAGAATATTTGGTAGTAAATGTTATATCAAGAGAGATGATATCATTGGAAAATTTGATCCTAGATGAGATGAAGGCATATCTCTTGGTTATTCTAATGAAAGAAAGGCTTATAGATGTTATAACAAGAGATTGCATAGAATTGTGGAGAGTGTTAATGTCAAGATGGATGAGCTGAATTTAGGTCAAATAAGAGTTTATGAGCAAGAACCGGTAGTGGAAATGATTGTATCTGAACTGGTAGCATCTTTATCAGAATAGAGTGTTGAACCAATTACTCTGACAGTATCAAAAAATTCAACAGTACCTGAAGAACCGGTAAGAGGAACAGAGAGTTAGAAGACTCCTAGGTATGTGAGATTAAATCATTCAGAAGACCAGATCATTAGGGATAAGAACAATGGAGTGATGACAAGAAGAAGACTAAAAACTAATGAGGTATGTTTAATTTCTCAAGTTGAACCGGTATTAGTAATTGAAGCATGTAAAGATAAATGTTGGTTGAAAGCTATGGAAGAACAATTAGATCAAATTGAGAAGAATAACACATGGACTTTAGTTCCCTGACCTAAAAATAAGAATGTTATTGGAACTAAATGGGTTCTTAGGAATAAATTGAATGAGGATGGTCAAGTTGTAAGGAATAAGGCTAGATTGGTTTGTAAAAAATATTAATAGAAGGAAGGAATTGATTATGGTGAGACTTTTGCACCTGTAGCTAGGATTGAAGTTGTAAGATTATTTATTGCCTATGCTGCCCATAAAAACTACAAGGTTTTTCAGATGGATATTAAGTGTGCATTTTTGAATGGGGATCTTGATGAGGAAGTTTATATTGAGCAACTTGATGGTTTTTCACTTATAGAAACATGGTTTGCAGGTTAAGGAAAGCTTTATATGGATTGAAACAGGCACCTAGAGCAAGGTTGGATAAATATCTTTTGAAGCTTGGTTTTACCAAGGGTAATGCTGACAATAATTTATATTATAAGGTCACTGATGATGATATATTGATTATTGAAGTATTTGTTGATGACATCATTTTTGGAGGTGAAGATAAGTAATGCATGGAATTTTCTAAGAATATGGAGAAAGAATTTGAAATGTCTATGATTGGGGAAATGAAATTTTTCTTAGGTTTGCAGATTACTCAAAGTGATAAAGGTATTTTCGTCTATCAAAGTAAGTATGCTAGGGAATTGTTGAAGAATTTTGGTATAAGAGATTCTAAACCAGTAAGTACTCCTATGGTTACAAGTGAGAAATTGAAAAGGAAAGATGTTTCTGCACCGATAAATCCTACAAGATACAACTCTATGATTGGAGGTCTACTTTATTTGATTCAGACTAGGCCTGACATAATGAATGATGTTTGTATTGCATCCTAGATTTTAGAGTCATCCTAGACAAAATCATGACAGTGTGGTGGAATGAATTTTTAGATACCTACAAGGCACATCAGAATATGGTTCATGGTACCCTAAGGATGATGACTTTACTTTATGTGCATATACAGATGTTGATTAGGCTAGAGATGTTGATGATTGGAAAAGTACTTCCGGTGGAGCTTTATTTCTTGGAAAGAAGTTGGTTTCATGGATTAGAAAGAAACAATCATGTACTTATTTATCTACTACTGAAGCTGAGTATGGTGTTGCTGCTACTAACTATACATAGGTTCTATGGATGAAGCAAATGTTGAAGGATATCAAAGTGCATTGCACTAGACCGATAGTTATTCACTGTGATAACTCTACTACTATTGACATATCAAAGAATCTAGTATTTCACTCTAAGACAAAGCACATATCTATCAAGTATAACTTTTTGAAGGAGAAGGTGGAAGAAAACGAAGTTAGATTGGTTTATGTGAACACTAAAGAGCAGATTGCAGATATTTTCACTAAATCTTTTCCTAAAGAACCATTTGAGTACCTGAGAGACGGGTTAGGGGTTTCTACCCCTCCAACAAAGACCTGATTGATGATTTTTGGCATCAGTATGGTATACATTATCAGAGATATTATTCATTTTGGCACTGATGTGGGGATGCTACTGCTCAGGGGGAGTAGTCAGTTTTGTGATTTAGTGGTTTGTGTTTTTTCTTTGATATTTTTGTTAGATTTCTAGCATTGATGTCAAAGGGGAGAGATATTGATGTGAAAAACTTAAGGAGTTGTATACATTAGGGGGAGAGATATATGTGTAATTCAGAGCTTTACAAAGATATCATTTACAGAGGGAGTTTGGTCTTTGTTTCAGAACTTCATTGCTATATCTTTATGTGGGAGATTGTTGGTTGTCTTCCATTGGGGGAGACTTGTTTGGAATTTCTTGGTACTTAGATGTTTTTCACATTTAGTGTTTCCATCAATGCCAAAGGGGGAGATTGTTGGCCATTTGGAGGAATTAATTATGTGTTGCATTGATGTTTTGTCATTAATGGCAACACTAGCTATTTTGGATTCTTTACTAGCACCCTTCTGGTCTTGGTAGGTTGAGTGGTTTTTGGTTGGTTTGGATCTGACATGATCTGGTATGCTCTGGTATGATTTGGTTATGGAATTGGCTTACTCATGTTCATATTTAGTCAATTGGTTTTGGTTTGGTGATCATATGCTATTCTATTTACTTGGAAGATTGGTTTGTGGCTCCGACGAGGGTTTCATCAGTAGATCTTTTGATGAAGATCTTTGATCAATTGCATAGGTGGTGTTGGTGCTACTTATGGTATGGGTTCAGGATTTTGATGGTGATCATGTTCAAGACTTGGTATATTGGGATCATTGCTTTAGCGTGTGCACCTATATTGGGTCCCAGTTGATCTAGGTTATGGATCGACTTAATGTAATGTGTGGATTGGACCTCTTGATGTGTTTCCAGAATGTCTTATGAGTTGGATATTATTTGTTTGATCTAAGACCGATATGTTTTGTAATTATGTAATTGGTTTATTATATGGTGGCCGACCTGATTGTTTATGGTCGAGGGTTTGTACATATATATTATGTAAGATCTCATTGTAGATCATGATCATGGTATCGGGTATGGATATGTAATGTGCGAATAATATAATATCATTCATGCATAGGATTTGGTCCATAATTGGAGATCGAATTAGGTTTATGTAAGAGGATTTAGTCCTCCGGTATTGAGCTTAACCGAAACTTTACTCAGGCATAGGAGATGTTGTCTTTGTAGTTCATTCATTCTTTCAGATTGTAATCTAGATTTCTATGTAGTCAATGAGACTCCTTTTGTGATGAGCAGTGCACTCTAGGTTGTTGGACTTCCTACAAGTGCAATCCCCTTAATTGTAATTCACATACTTACTACAGAAGTATTATTTGGACTGTGGGTAGGCTTCCCATTGTGGTTTTTTCCCTTTATTGGGTTTTCCACATATAAACCTTGGTGTTGTGTGGATGGTATTTATTTTGTGATTATTGTTTATGCTTAATTGGTTAAACTACTATTTTGGTATTTGGGTCAAGCATTTTGGTATTAATGTTTTGGGCTTCGGTATTAAATTTTTTATTGATAAATGTTCTGGTAATATGTGACAACTGATCCACCACCCCCCCTCTGAGTTGTCTTCCAGTTATTTGAATTGTCTAACACTTAGGTCATTCAGGCTGAATAGGAGCTAAAACAACATGTTGACCTTCATCATAAGCTCTTATTGTCTTTCCAAGGTTCTCATCCAACTTCACACATGCACTCTCAACAATCTTTCTCAGTCTCTTGTTATAGCATTAGTAGGCTTTACTCTTTGTGGAATATCCTAAAAAGACACCTTCATCACTTCTAGCATAAAACTTTCCAATATCCTCATCTCTCTTGATATAACATTTGCTACCAAAAACTTTGAAATATTTCATATTAGGAACACAACCAAACCAAAGCTCATAAGGGGTCTTACCAGTATCACCTTTGATATGAACTCTATTAAATGTGTAGATTGCAGTGCTAATGGCTTCTCTCCAGTAAATCTTTAGAACATTTCCTTCAATCAACATAGTCCTTGCAACATCCAAAATAGTACAGTTCTTCCTTTCAACAACTCCATTTTGTTGTGGGGTTCTAGGAGCAGAAAGTTGTCTTCTGATTCCATGTATCTCAATGAAAGAATTGAAGTCACCAAAACAAAATTCTCCACCTCTATCAGATCTCAGACACTTCAACTTCAATACTGACTTTGTTTCAACTTTAGCTTTGAATATCTTGAATTTCTCAAATGCTTCTGATTTCTCCTTCAAAAAGACAACCCACATCATCTTGGAATAATCATCAGTTAGCAACATAAAGTATCTATCTCCCTACACACTTCTAACATTTGTAGGTCCACATAGGCCAGTATGCACAAGATCCAGCAATCCATCTAATGTATATTGTTTGTTCTTAAAATTAATTCTTGTTTGCTTTTACACATCGGATTAATAGTTTTAACAATCTTAGGCAGATCTCTAACAGTATGTGTAGAACTAATCTTGATTAGTGAATCAAAGTTTCCATGACATGCTCTTCTATGCCATAACCAACTCTCATCTATCTGAGCAATCAAACTTCTCTCACTAGCATTCAAATGAAAAATGTTACCTTCAGTCTTACTCCTAGATACAATCTCTATATTGGAGGCATTCAAGATTTTGCATTTACCATCCTTGAATTGTAGATCATAACCCTTGTCAGCCATGTGTCCAACACTCAAAAGATTATGCCTCAAAACTTCAACATACAAGACATCATCAGTGTTATCCTTACCATCAAAAGAAATAGAACCTCTCCCACGGATTACATAAGCTTTGTCATCTCCAAGTCTAACTATTCCACCATCATACTTTTTCATACAAATTTTATTTTATCACAAGTCATATGATGTGAACAACCCCTGTCAATCAGCCATACACTCTTTTCTTCATCTTTTGCAGCCAAAGATTTTTCTTCAATAGAACAACTAGTCGAATCAATAGGAACAGGTCCATCTTCCTTAATGGCAATAAACACAACTTCATCTCCTTATGATTCTTCATCTATAACACCTTCATCTGCAGCAAAATAACAGTTCTTCTAGTTCGTAAACTTTCGGTTAGACTTATAAAGCTTATCATAATTCTCATGCTTCTCATATCTATCATTCCTATCATACTTATCAAATGTATCATGCCTATCATACTTAGCCTCTCTCTCTGAACATCTAGAAGAAAAATGTCCTATTTTATTGCATGTAAAATGTTTCAAAGGCAACTTTCCATCTTACTTACCGACACCTTTAGGCAATCTTTGGGTAATCAATGCTTCAAGCTCATCAAGCTTTCTTCTTTCTCTTTCATACCTGGATATCTTTCATTCATCAGGATGATACTTCTGCTTACCAAAGACAAATGTTGATGCTCTAAATGCTACCTTAGACTTTCCATGTGATTCTCCAAATTTTCTTAGCTCAAATGCAACAAGTTTTCCAACCAACATATCTCTTGTTACTGTAGTTACACTTTGGATCTCATCTATAGCAGCAACTTTATGTTTGTAAGTAGGAGGAAAAGATCTCAACACCTCTGCAACAATCTCATCTTCCTCAATATTCCCACCGACACATCTGATACCAAGGACAAGCTCATTCACCTTAGCCATGTATGATTGTATGTTCTCATCATCTCCCATCTTCAATGTCTCATACTTTCCTTTCAAACTCTGCAACTTAGCAAATTTCACTTGACTATCACCTTCATACAGGATCTCAAGCTTCACCCAGATCTCATGTGCGGTCTAAAGTTCCATTACATTTGTCATTTCAAAATCAGTCAGGGCACTGAGTAATGCTTCCTTTGCGCTGATATTATATTTAGCTTCCTTAACTTCATCAAGAGTGGATGGTCCATTATGAGAAACAACATAGACATTCTTAGTAATCTTCTCTAAGGCATTTCAAGTGTGTAGTACCCTTGCTCCAATTAGATTTTAATCTTGGTTAGTTATCATATAATCAAGTTATAGTCAGGTGTTTTAATTCATATGCATACCTCTTAATGTGTTTGTCACATCAATTCATATGTAAGTTTATTATTTCTCCTGAATTGCGCTATTTATCTCGGGCTAACACTTTTATTATATACATATATATGTATGCAAATATGATTCAGGGTTGCAGGAGGTTGCAGGTACAGTACTGCATGGGTGTGAGGTTCGTCTTCACCTGGATTCACAAGTTTGAGTGCTTCTCATTAACCTTTAGAAAATTGGATTAGGTGGTTGGGAGACCCTCATGTGACCCTCATCATGCCCAAGTGAGCATCGTTAGTCGCCAGTCAGTATTTCTTTGGTTGGGTATGTAGGTCATTTGTTTGTTTGGCTTTCTTGGATTGCGGGTTTTGTGTGTGTGGTTAAATTGAGAAATTAATCCTTTGTATTTTATTTGATTAAGTTGTGTTTTTGCATTAAAAATTAAGGGACTAAATTAAATAGGTTCCCTTTATGCGATTAGTTGCTATTTAGAATTGCTCAATTTAAATTTGTAGCTAGTTTAATTAAATGGTTAATTTTAATTGATTAATTTATTTAGTTATGTTTTTGGAAAGGAAAGATTTAAATTAATTTGAAATATAATTAATTTAATCTTTTTGCCTTTTAAAAATAGAAAGGTTGATTTTAATTAATTAAGAAAATCAACTTAATTAGAAAAGTGAGATTAAAATGTTAGATATAGTTTTAAAAAAAATAAATAAAATTGAGATTTTATTTTAATTAATAATAATAATAATAATATATTTTACCCTCATATAATTTTGAAATAAAAAAAATGCCAAGTTGTGTTAATTAGGAAAAATTAGAAATTACATGAGGGAGAGAAAAGCATTTTTTTATTTTTCTAATTTGAAAAATAAATGCTCTTATTATTAAATATTTTATTTTGGAAAATATTTTTGGGTGGGAAAACCTAAAAAAGTTTAGGTTGCATATATTTTTCTAATTTTTAATTCCTGGAGTTCATCGGAAGGAGGTGATAGTCTGTGGGAAATTTTTTTTTTTTTTTTTCTTGGATGCATGTGGGAGAAATAAGGATCTGGAAGGAAGGATCGGTGTGGATAGCTAGTTGGATGAGCTCTTCCTCAAGATCTTCCAGGAAAGCTTCCAAGGTTGGATAACTTCTGCCTGTTTATTTTTGTTTTAATATTAGCTCAAATATTCTTCCTCTCTTTGTAGTTTTTCAGTGTATTTGTAAAAGAATAAATAGAATATTAGCTCAAATATTCTTCCTCTCTCTATAGTTTTTCTGTGTATTTGTAAAAGAATAAATAGAATAGGCTGTGTATATGGTGAAAATGGATAACAATAATAACAATATTGAAAGGCTAAATGAATTCAACCACAAAACCCTAGCCTAACAATCAACAAAGATCCACCATAACATATGAAGATTACTTAAGACAATGCAAAATAAAACAAAATCACAAAGATTATACCATCACATGTCCAATAGGGTTTTTGATCTCCATTCTTCCTATCTCCATTGATCTTGCTTGATATATTTGCTCTCAGATTTTTATATGCACAAGAGCTCAACAAAGAATGGAATGTGGTTGCAAGTAGGATCGTAGTGTAGTCGAGTACTCCAAAATCAGTCATTAGGGTTTGACAATGAAGAAAGAATCTCCTTAAATAGAAGACACAATATGAAATGGAGGGTTAAGATTGAGAGGTGTAAAAAGAGAGGTCAGCTAGGATTAGAGGGTAGGTAAAAGAAATACCAAAATAATGAAAGAGGTAGGTAGTGTATGAATTAAGAGATGAATGACATGTGTCATGTGTAGAAAAAGCTAATGAATTAATTAAATAAATAAAGATTTATTTAATTAATAGAAGAAGTAGGATAATTAAATAAATAAAAATATTTATTTAATTTAGGAAAAGGATAATTTAAATAAATAAATGTATTTATTTAAATGAGAAATAAGGCTAGAAGAGGATAAATGAATTAATTAAATAAATAAAGATTTATTTAATTAATAGAAGAATTAGGCTTAGATAATTAAATAAATAAAATATTTATTTAATTAGACATGACAATTTTAGGTGTCTACATTTTGCCCCTCTTTGAGACAATGCGGCTTGTCGCGTTGTTTCAAAGAAGATAAGATGAACTGATACAGAGTTGCCCCAGAATGGGAATGATATGCCCCCTCGAGAGATTGGATGAAAATGTCTAAAAAGATTGCAGACAATCTCTTGATAAGAAAGAAAGGCTAGAATGGGTTGACCGAATGAAGTGACAAAGTCACAGGATGAAGAATACTGACTCGGGAAATGAGGGCGAAGGCTAGGGTAGGCTATAAGATAGGCCACGGGGGAAAACACATCCTCATTGTCATCCACGCATCTACAAGAGCATATTGCAGAGTGAGAATAGAGCAGCAGCAGTCAGCAGCGATGGCCTTCGTACATAGATTCGATCGTGTTCGCCGATTTCAGAGGCCAGCAGATGCAGGAGAGCCTATAAGTACTAGAAAACCTCCTCGTACTTTCACGCATTTCAAGTTTTGTCATTAATGCTCAATAGGTAGCAATAAATGCGCTAGGAATAGGGTAGTTAAAAAATGCAAAAATGCGCAACCGCGTCTGTGTCAGTGCCAGGCGCGTCTGTGTCCAACAGGCGCGTCTGTGTCGGGTCCAGGTGCGTCTATGCCTGGGACCGCGTTTGTGAGTAATGCGAGCGCGTTTGCGAATTCCAGACGCGTTTGTGCTCTTTAGGGGCGTCTGTGTTCCCTGGCCGCGTTTATGAAAGATTTAGGCACGTATGTGTTCAGAAAGCGTGTCTGTGTTGCAGAAGTGCGTTTGTGCAGTCTATAAGCGCGTTTATGAGTTTAAAGCGCGTTTGTGTGTCAAAAATGCATAGTTTGAGTCGTCTAGGTCAAATCGGTAGTTCTGTGATGAACATACGCTATCGATTGGATAAGCTGCTGAGAGGATACACTCAAGCAGGTCCTCTAGGAAGACTAGGATAGATCAAGGCACTTTGTGATGAACAGGGAGCACCAAGATAGGCAGCACTTTGTGATGAACAGGGAGTGCGAATGTGAGTAACACTTTGTGATGAACAGGGAGCACTACTAGGAGAATCAACAACACTTTGTGATGAACAGTGAGTGTCACTAGGGTAGGTAAGCGTATGCATTTAGGTAGTAAGTAGCATTTTGTGATGAACAGTGAATGCTGCGATAACTGACATGATTAAGTTGCTTGACTGCAGGAGTATCTGCCTATGCTGGAGTCACAGGAGAGATTCCCGTCGACTCAGAGATTGCGACCAGAGTTGTTGATTCAGGACAGGATTGCTATTGAAGAGATGGGCCTCAGACATGTGCTATATGTGCCCGAGTTTTGGGCAAACATGGGTTTGCTGACTGCACTGGCGGAGAGATGGCACTCCGAGACTTGCACGTTTCACTTGCCTATGGGGGAGATGACAGTGACCCTCGAGGATGTGTACAGGATACTGCATATACCGATCGATGAAGAGCTGATTCCATATGATCGAGATGGAGACAGGGAGGCGCTTAGATGGGTATTCCAGGATCCCGGTTTGGAGATGAGAGCAGGGCACGTGGCATGGGATACCATGACTGCGACAGGGTTAGCGCTGCCAGCTGTTATTGGAGGAGCCATCAGTGGTTTCTTGTGTCCAGACAGGGCTACATGGGGATTGGCGGTGGGTTGGGGAGGAGCACTGGAGATACTGGTGACTGAGCACACCAGATATGCATGGGGGCCATGTGTCTTGACGCATCTGTACTATGAGCTACATCAGTTTGTTTACCATGGATCAGTGGGCTTGGGCTGTGGAGTGACACTGTTACAGGTATGGGCTTATGAGCACCTTCCGATCACACGGCCTATCCACTTCAGAGGCAGAGGGCAGGGACAGAGTTTTGTACACCTGTATGATATGATTACATCACAGCCTCGGATTGGTCGACTGGAGCACTGGAGGCGTGTCATAGATGACATTGATATGGTTATCTGGAGGCCGTACCTGGGGTGCGAGGAGTGGGAGGACGATGCCGTGGAGCTGCCCTATATGTTCAGGAGCAGGTATCTGATTGGGCGTACGCCCTACATACTGGAGAGGCAACTGGTTGACAGGGTTGGGAGACAGTTTGGCAGGATCCAGAGGATGCCGCGAGGCTCGGGCATGTATACCCGTACAGTCAGGGATCAGGCTCAGTTCGGACCACTATTATCATATGATCAGGCCGTGACACAGATGACAGAGATGCTGCCACTACCTTGGGATATGTGGCCAAAGGTGGAGGATGCAGGGATGGACGCAGAGTATGCTGCGTATTGGGCAGAGCATCCATTTTCGAGGTTGACAGATCCGGGAGAGCTGTTGGAGGGAGAGGCTGGAGGGGATGATGATGATGATGGTGGAGGGGATGGAGGCAGGGGCCGATGAAGGCAGAGGGGAGTAGTGGGGGAGAGGCGAGTGGCACCTCGGAGGGAGGGAGGTCAGGAGGGAGCAGCTCAGGTGGTGAGGGGTCGAGGTGGATTGCCCCTACATGTACCACCAGCACAGGGTCCTAGAGCACAGGGACCTAGACAGGTGTAGGGACAGGGACAGGTACAGAGACAGGTGCAGGTTCCTAGGCAGGGTCAGAGACAGGTACCTATTCAGGAACCTAGACAGGTACAGGGGGAGGCACATGTGCAGGCACCTACAGAGGAGGAGCCACAGGCAGAGGCTGAGGGTGGTGATCCTGAGGAGGATGAGCTGCTAGAGCTGAGAGAGATCTGCCAGGGCCAGGCAGACGAGATTGCGGATTTGGAGCGAGAGAGGGATCACCTCAGGATCAGGCTCAGGGACACAGAGCGAGAGAGAGACCAGGCCATCCAGCGATATACTGAGGCCGAGGCAGCTCTGAGGGCAGGGAGGCAGGCGACAGAGGATGTAGGGGCAGGCTACGCATATGTGCTACGAGCCGGAGAGGAGATTGGCTATTGGAGAGACCTGTACTATGGTGCCGTGCCAACGGATCAACAGGCGAGGAGCTTCCATAGATCGTCGCGCACAGCGACGGCTACGGGAGGGAGTCGTAGGAGGCAGGCATCTAGTGGTGGGGTCATGGGTCCTCCACCACCACCAGACAGGCAGGGGGATCCTGGAGCGGGTCCATCTACAGCTCAGCGTCCGTCGAGGCTAGGCGGCTCCAAGGGAGGGAGTTCATCATAGCCATAGAGGGCTCCCCTTGTATCAGTATATGTACCATTTTTGTATTGTAGACACCTGCGGGTGATTTTGTAGCCATATGATTCTTTTGACATCATTGTATCATGACACTTTTGATTATATATGAGATTATTCATCTTTGCGGCAGCTATATGCATGTGTACCTTATGTGATGAGATGTTCTTATAATGTATGTTTTATGGGATGCTTATGATATGGATGCTTATATGATGCAATGCAATATATTTTTGTTCTTTTATGTTGTATATGTGATGCATGATGCAAATGTGAATGTATGTAATGCAAATGAATATGATAATGCAATTGCTTATTTACATGATGGAAATGTAAGATGTGCTAACATGTGTTGTATGCAGGATGTGATGCAATTGTGATATCTATATGTATGTATGAAATGCTTATATGTGGTGATGCAGATGTGACTATATGAAATGCAAATGTTTTTGGTGTGTCATTTTACTCAGTCATGTGATAGCGGGCTATGCGGACTCGAGAAGGATGATGGAAGTCAATCAAGAAAGGGGGATGAAAGATAGAAGATATGAAAGTGAAAGAGCTTCTTGTGCATTATCATCATTGAGCTTTATTATGGCAAGTAGGTTATGACAATCGAGGCATTTGTTCGGCCCAGAAAGTCATTGTACCTGTTTGCATGGAGATAAGACAGTCACAAATAAGGAATGCCCCAATTCATACTAGACTCACAGTGTCCTCATATCCTTGGACAAGTCATAGCATTACTAAAAGACAATCCACAGACAGCAAACAAAATAGGTGACGATACCCCATCCTCACCTTTCTAGTCAAAGACATTCTGGAGATAGAATCTCTAGTCAAAGACATCCTGGAAAAGCTAAAAGACATGTCACCAAAAGATAAAATCAAAAGAAAACCAAGACTCGACACCAACATCCACTGTAGTCCTCAAGTTTAGTGTCTCTTGTCACTTGTATAAGTCTTATTTGATTGTGGTCATAATGTTCACTTTCACAAAAAGGATAGATAGCACTGAACCATAATGTTGTCTGAGTCTGTTGAAAAATTTGATTTTGTTGAAGCTCATTGTTGCTGCTATGTCTCATTTGAAACTGACTGAATCCATGAAATTGATACTTTATTGTGGAGAAGATGGAACTTTATTGTGGACTGGCGATGCAGATGTTGCTTTATTGCGGATTGTGCGCGAATAGACTGAAGGAAGCTGGAAGAAACTGTACTCCTCGAAACATGTGATGTTCTCAGTTCCACACCCATCACTAGACGTAAGAAATTGGCCGTAGTCACAGATAGGATCTGATTTATTGTGGATGGAAAGGGAGTGAAAAGGGAGGTTTATGGATGGCTAACCAATCTTAGGTAGATCAATAACAAGCCATGATGGGAATGGGTAAGTTTATTGTGGATGAATAGGTTGTGAGTGTGTGCGAAGTGAAAGGATGAAAGAGAATCCTGAAAGAGGGAGGAGCAATGTCTCTACACATGGCGCTGGTGACCCATTTTTCACCATGGTACTTGCCTAGGGCGCCACCGAAGTGGTTTTCACCATTGGACGAAATTATTTCTCTTTATTTTTTTCGATTTTTCAATTTTTTTTGTGTCACAAGGCGCCTGTTTGCTAGGTTTTCACCAAGTAACGATTTTTATTTTTTTTTAATTTTTTTTGTATTTTTGAATTAGGATGTTCCGAAGAGCTTATGTGTAGAACCTGTGAAGGTGCATGCTGTTGATAGGATCCTCCAAAGGTTCACCTTCTGTAATTGAGAGCTGATATGCCCCAGATCCATATACTGCTGTGATGATGTAAGGACCAAGCCAGTTTGGTTCGAACTTGCCCTTCTTATCTTTGTCTTGCTGATTCTTGGGGTTCTCTCTGAGGACTAAGTCACCTACTTCAAATGTGCGAGTCTTAACTTTGTGATTGTAGCTACGACTCATTCTTTGTTGGTAAGCCTTGAGATGATTAAAAGCAGTGTGTCTTCGTTCCTCCAGCAGTTCTAGTTCTTGTAAGCGAGAGACCCTGTAATCTTCATCGTTGATTATGTTTCTCAAAGAGACCCGTAAAGAAGGTAACTCAACCTCAATAGGCAAGATGGCTTCAGCGCCGTAGACAAGTGAGTAGGGTGTAGCTCCTATAGGTGTGCAGACACTTGTACGGTAGGCCCAAAGTGCAGGATTAAGTTGGATATGCCAGTTACGGCCAGCGTTGTCGACTGTCTTTTTAAGGATTTTGAGAATTGTTTTATTAGACGCCTCAGCTTGGCCATTACCTTGGGGGTAATATGGTGTGGAGAAACGGTGAGAGATATGGAAGCAGTCACAGAGTTCACGAACATCCTGATTTTTGAAGGGACGCCCGTTATCAGTAACAATGGAAGTAGGAATCCCATATCAGCAAATAATGTAGTTCAGGATGAAGGTAGCGATTTGTTTCCCAGTAACTTGTGTGAGAGGCACGGCTTCAATCCATTTTGTAAAATACTCTGTGGCTGTGATAATGAATTTATGACCATTAGAAGAAGGAGGGTGAATCTTACCTATGAGATCGAGTCCCCACTGACAAAAGGGCCAAGGAGATGCGAGTGGTTGTAGTTCTTGTGCTGGTGCATGTATGAGGTCTCCATGAATTTGACACTGCTTACATTTCTTGACAAACTGATATGCATCTTTTTCCATAGTAGGCCAGTAGTATCCAGTCCTGATGAGTTTCTTGGCCAAAGTAGGACCACTAGTATGCGGACCACATATCCCTTCATGCACTTCTCGTAACACAATCTGAGCTTCGTCACTCTCTAAACATCTGAGAAGGGTGCCATCTAGACCTCGTTGGTATAGGATATCAGCTAAAATGACGTATCGAGAGGATTGGCGAATGAAAGTGCGGCGTTGATTGTTTGATAGATCGGGAGGTAAGATATTGTTGCGAAGGTATGTGAATATGGAACCATATAACTGGGATTCAGGACCAACAACGCATATCATTTCCGTAGGAGTGATCTCGTATGAAGGAATCAACAGGTTGTCTACCAGGAACTCATAGCAGGTCTCATTTTGTGGTAGATCAATGAGCGAAGCAATTGTAGCCATGGCATCTGCAGCACGATTCTGTTCTCTTGGTATCTGCTCAAATTCTATCTTTGTGAAGTGTTGTTTCAAATCATCTACCAGTTGTTTGTAAGGCATTAGTTTTTCATCTTTTGTTTGGTAATCATCAGTTGCTTGACGGATGACAAGTTGAGAATCCCCAAAAACACGAAGTTCCTGGATCTTCCACTGAACTGCAATTCTTAATCCAGTTGTTAATGCCTCATATTCCACTATATTGTTGGTGCAAGGAAATGACAAGCGGTATGATTTTGGTATAGAATCGCCCTGAGGAGTTATAAAGAGTATACCCGCTCCTGCCCCGTGCTGTGTATATGAGCCGTCAAAATATAATTGCCATGACTTTGCAGATGATATTGTTAGAATGGACTCATCTAGAAATTCTGACTGTAGAGGAACATCATCTATCATGGGAGCATCTGCTAATTGATCTGCAATGGCTTGTCCTTTGATTGTTTTCCTGTCCACGTACTCAATGTCAAATTCACTCAGAATCATTACCCACTTGGCCAGCTGCCCAGTAAGTGTAGCTTTGTTGAGAAGATATTTTAGTGGGTCAATTCTGGCAATCAACTTAGTCTTGTGAGTGAGCATATAATGTCGTAACTTCTGTGAAGAAAAGACCACAGCGAGACGTGCACGTTCGATTGGAGTGTAGTTTAGCTCATATCCCACCAATGTGCGACTGATATAGTAGACTACGTTTTCCTTGCCGTCAGGTATTTGTTGTGCTAGGAGTGCCCCCAGTGCCGTTGGAGTAGCTGATATGTAGAGTAACAACGGTTGATCTGGAATTGGTGGCATCAAGACTGGTGGGTTCAAAAGATAGTCTTTGAGCGTCTGAAAAGCCTGTTGACAGTTCTCATCCCATTTGAACTTGATATTTTTATGTAGCAGGTGCTGGAAAGGATTACACTTATCTGCAAGTTGTGCGATGAATCTTCGTATGGACTGGAGTCTCCCTTGTAAAGATCGAAGTTGACTGATATTCTTGGGTGGCGGCATGTCCAAGATAGCCTTTACTTTTGCTGGATCGGCCTCAATTCCTCTTTTAGACACAATGAATCCTAGGAGCTTCCCGGAGGTTACTCCAAAGACGCATTTCTTTGGATTTAGTCTTACTTTGTACTTTTCCAGCCGATTAAAGACAACTGCAAGTATGTCCAAGTGTGTATCTCTGTCTATTGACTTTCCTAAAAGATCGTCAACATAATCTTCCACGGTTATGTGCATGAGATCATAAAAGATAGTAGTCATTGCTCGTTGATAAGTGGTGCCTACATTTTTCAGCCCAAAGGGCATGACGTTCCAACAGAAGGTTCCCCATGGACAAGTGAATGATGTTTTATGTTGATCTTCAGGTGCAATCCTGATTTGATTATATCTAGAGAATCTGTCCATTAAGGATAACATTTCATGACCTGCTGTGAGATCAACGATCAAGTCTATGTTTGGTAATGGTAAATCGTCCTTTGGGCAAGCCTTGTTGATATCTCTGAAGTCTGTACATATCCTTATCCTGCGATCTGGTTTACTGACAGGTACTAGGTTGGAGATCCATTTGGGATAATCAATTGGTCATATGAATCCGACATCCAATAATTTCTCCAGTTCTGCCTTGACGAGTAATGCCACTTGTGGATGCATTTTCCTCAATTTCTGTTTTACTGGTTTTGCCACCGGTTTGACTGTCAAATGATGCATAACCAAATCCGGATCCAGTCCAGGCATATCAGCGTATGACCATGCAAAGTTGACTTGTCGTTCCTTGAAGAAGCTTATGAATTTTGTCCTTTCGGCCTCTGTCAAAGATTGCGCCAAGAATATGTTGTCTGGAACCTCTTCTGTACCAATATTTGTCTTTATAGTCTCCTCTACCAACATGGATGATTTTTCCTCATATGATGCTGGGAGAATGTCGAGCCTTCCATCTTCGGGTGCCTCAGAGAGGTTTTCGCCCTCAGATACGTCCTTTATTTTTACTTTTTTGGGGTCAGATAGCGCCACAGTGTGGTTTTCGCCATAAGACCCTTGTTTTGTTCTTATTTTCACATTTTTGCGACTAGAAGGCCCGACACCCTCACCGAAGTATGCCATGTTGTTGAGTTCTATGGTGTATCCTGCTTTGTGGTCTCCAGGGGGAAGATCATCTCGAATGCCAAGATAGTCGACAATAGCTTCGTCATTTTGAAATGTATCAAATTGTGCTGGTCCTTCATGATCCCAGTCAATGAGTTGGGGGTGAACAAGGGGAAGGTCATTAGTGTTTTCAGAGTTTGCAGGGCTAAGAGTGAAGATGTGGTTATATTCGGGTATGTCAAGGCAATCGTCGAGGTCATCGATGGCACTCTCCTCATCAGTTTCGATCGTGAGCGAATCCAAATTGTCATCACTAGTAGCGCCTTCTGGGACAGGTGTCCTCATCCTATGTGATTTCAACCTAGGACCTTGAAACGAAGACTGTGTGGGATCCTTATGGGTTGGTTCTTGACCAACTCTGAACTTTTTGTAAAATTCCTCCTCCTCTGTAGGTTCATCTGGCTCTCTGAATGTCTCGGTGAGCTCATAGTCACTGGAGGATTTGTCTGAACCCCATTCCCACTCATTAGAATCTGTGGAAGGATAATCCTCTTGTTGAACTTCGGCAACTTTGATTCGCCATGCCTCTTTTGTTCTTTTATTGTGAATCTTGGAATTCAGAAAACCAAGTCCCTTGGAGCGTTCTCTTCTTGTAGTTAGCTCAGGTTGTAAGGGCTCCATGACACCTTCTTTGCATAACCCGAGAGGGCTTTTTCCATCATACCCGAATTTTTGTAGAATTTTAAAGCCTTTGCCATAGTTCTCACAGGGTATAATAGTCTGATCATGTGTGTCCTCTTCACTATCTTTATAAAGCATTTTGTATAAATTTTCCTCTTCTAGTTCGCCCCATCTTTGAAAGATGGTAGGATCCCATTTGAGTATCATGATGGAGATTTGCTTGTTAGGATGTGGCCTCCCATATTCTTTTGGAGAGCTCATGACTTGTCGTAAAAACATTGTTTGATTCAAAGTGTATTCTCCCATGCCTTTGTCTTGAAACTTGCCTCTAAGTTCACCTTGTTTGGATGTCGAAGGTTTTAATGACTCAGGATCGATGTATGCTGAAGAAGGAATAGCCTCACGATTACTGGGAATGATAGTTTCAGTATGTGACCTCAAGTTATTGCAATATATGAATGGATTTGGATCACCATTGACTGTTACCTCGACTCCATTATGAGGAAACTTAATGCATTGATGGTATGTTGATGGGACTGCCCTCATTTCATGAATCCAAGGACGTCCTAGCAATATGTTATATGTGAGATCTAGATCTAGGACTTGACAAACCACATCCTTTGTGACTGGCCCTATTCTTAGCGGTAAGGTGACTGTGCCCTTGGACGAGCGCTCTTCATCATCATAAGCCTTGATGGTGATTTGGTTTGTAGCATTCACAGCCTTGTCAGAATATCCCAATTGTCTTATGGTACTCAAGGTACAAATATTTAGACCTGCTCCTCCATCTATTAGGACTCGCTTTATTCGATGTTTATGTATGAAAGCTTCAACGTGTAAAGGTGCATTATGTGGCTGACTTATGGAGGCGTCATCGGCTTCTGTGAACGTAAGGGAATGTGGAATGGAAAGGTATCCCACCATGGCTTGAAACTGATCCACGTTCAGATCAGTAGGAACGGTAGTGTCTCTCAAGATTTTGTCAAGGATAGCTTTATGTGCAGGGGATATACGCAGAAGCTCCAGAATGGAGATGAGCGCGGGTGTCTTCCCTAATTGTTCTACAAGGTCGTACTCAGGCTTAATTGATAAAGGATTGGTATTCTTAGTGGAGGTACCTGGCAATGTAATCTTACCTTGACGGGTTGTAACATGACATTCAGAGGTAGATTCGGAGGAAGATCCCACACCTTTTAGGACAATCTTGGGTCTCTAAGGAGGATTCTCAGGATTTTTGTTTTTGATAGTAATAGTAGAGATATGATTGTCCATTGAGATGTGATTGATAGTAGAATCATAATTGTAAGGTGCTCTAGTGTAATTGGCTTGATCATCTGTGACTTTGCCTTTTCCTTTGTCGTGTTTTGGGAATGGTTCCTTAAACATCTCATGCTCTTGATTAGATGAATGACCCTCAATCTCAATATCACCTCTATCAATGAGATCTTGCACAATGTTTTTCAATCGATGGCAATTACCTGTCTTGTGACCCTTACTCTTATGAAATTCGCAATACTCATCATCATTCCACCAATTTGGTTTGACCTTTGGTTCATATGGAGGAAAATCTGGAACCGTGATCACTTTGTTTGCCACAAGCTTTTTGAATACTGATTCAAGTGGTTCTCCCAATGGAGTGTACTTCCTTCGTGGTCTAGAAGTTGTTTGAGTGTTCACCTGATTGTTGGTAGAACTTGATCCAGAAAAGACGAACTTGGGTCTCACTGTATTGGCATCAACAACGCCATCATTAACTGTGTTCTTGTTCTTGTTCCAAAATTTTGGTTTGTCCTTTCCCTTAAAGTCCTCTTTGTTTTCTTTGAATAGCTTGATAACTCCTTGTTCAATTAAGACTTTTTCTGTTGCTAGGCCCTTTTCAATAACATCCTTGAATGTAGACAAACAAGCTTTCCTGAGATCATATCCAATAGCCTTGTTAACATTTTGTGTGAACATTTCTACCATTTGTTTTTGTGGGATTTCGCAAGAGCATCTGCTAGCTAAGTTTCTCCATCTTTGTAAAAATGTTGCGAAAGATTCTCCTTCCTTTTGTTTCGTATTGCACAAGGTAGTCACTGAGACATCTGTTTCTATATTGTAAGAGAAATGCTGAATGAATGCCTCTGCTAAGTCGCCCCATGACTTAATACCAGGAGGTAATTGAGAAAACCATTCCATAGCTTGATCGCCTAAGCTCTGTGGGAACATCCTCATCAAGTATGTTTCTTCTGCCACTACCTCAATGCAAGCTGTGAAGAATTGTCGTATGTGTGCTTTGGGGTCTCCTCTCCCTCTATATTTGTCAAATTTTGGTGTTACAAAGTGTGGAGGAAATGGAGGCATTGGAATGCTCTTATCAAAGGGATAAGGACATATATCTCTCATAGTGTATGTAGGTTTTGGTGTACTCATGTCCTCCATTTTCTTTTGTAGATCCCTAATTTGTTGCTCCAAATTATTCTTGGGAGGGGATTGATTTCTTGTAGCATACCCCATGTTTGAAATGCCCATTTGAGGAGGAGCTTGTTGCATGTATGGATGATACTGATCGTAGACATGTCCATATGGAGGTCTATATTGTTGCGACATATATGGAGCACTTGGCATAACTTCATGTTGAGGGACTCCATATCTATTTTGTGTATATAAACCATATTCAATAGGCCTTTCATTTTCCATTGTGTTGCCCCCAATTTTGACATGAGGTCTCCTTGTGTCAAAATTTTGAGGATGTCCTTGAGTATCCACTTGTTTTGATTGATCCATACCTTGAGCATGTGTCTGAGCATAAGGCCTCCATGATGGTCTTTGAGTGTAAGTATCATATGTTTGAGCTTGTGTATGTGGGATTGCTGGTTTTTGAAGCAAAACTGATGGTGACTCAGGCATCATATTATTCGGTCCTCTATTTACTCCACTATTTGGTCTCCTTTGATCCATGTTGAGTTGAGTTTGTTGTGAGGGTCGACTTTCTATAAGTTGAGATAAGTCAAAATCATGCGGTATTTTAGCTCCACTTTGTGCCATCATGTGTAAAAAGTATTGACGATCTCTCCTCATTATCTCTTCAACCAATCTATTGAATTGAGGATTCATTATGGATTCTTCTATGTCTGCTGATAGTATTGAAGAGTTGTCCACATTGTCATTGTGTGTAGTATTGTTGTTTATAGTGTTTGTGCTTTCCACATTTGGATTATGTCTATAAACATTCATGTTTGGTAATGTAGTGTGCTCAGGATTGTAGAATAGATCATTGTCATACTCATAAGAACTCATGTTTGCGGACTCTTGAGCTTCTTTAGCTATTCTCCTAGATTTTTGAAGGCGGGTTTCAACCATGAACTAGGTTTTTGACCAATATGTGAAAGACTAGATGAAAAGTGAAAAGAGTATGGAAGACCAAGAGTTGTATGGAGTGTAAATGAATATGAGGTGTACTTGCAATGTCCAAAGTGTAAGACCAAGTATGTAAGTAGTAGAGTAGGTGTGACTTCCAAAGAGAGGATAGTTTCTCTTGATGAGGTAAGCTGACCTTGACTCTAAGTAAGACCAAATGAGACCCAAAGGTAAGAAACCTTGATGAGGGACCACTTAGCAAAGTGTAGTTGTAGTATGTGTGTTGACAAAGTATGATGAGGACAAGCAAGTGACCTTTTGACTCAAGTTTAGACAATTGTGAATGTAAAATGAGATATGAAGCAATGATGGACTATGTGAGACCTTAGAACAGGCTGAATGCTAGATGAAACCTGAAGAAACAACCTAGGAAGCTCAAGTATGCCGAAACTTGATTTTCTTTGTTCGCTGGACTGTTAAAGTTTTCAATTCCTGACACAGACGCCTCTGTATACTTCACAGATGCGTTTCCCAGACACAGACGCTTCTCTGTTTGACACATACGCTGATAAAAACACAGACGCTATTATGCCCCTCACAGACGCGCTTATATGACGCAGACGCGGTTCAAACAGACACAGACGCATTTCTGTAACCTTAGTGCAATTTTTCCAATGTGTGAAATTGTTTTGTTGTGACCAAATCCGACTGTTTGACTGTTTTTCGTGACAAGAGGACACAATGTTGATGACCCAATGTTTGCAAACTGTTTAGACTCCAAAAGTGTGTTGTTTGATGTAAAAAGTTTTGCATACACTTGAAGACACAAAAGACACAATGTTTTGTTGTTTTGTCTTGATTGTTTGAGTGTTTAGCATAAGACAAGCACAAATCTTAGGGCTGGCCAAGACAATAGTTGTTGATCCCACATAGGGTTTTACCCCCGAGGCTACGCTATTCAGAGTGGATACTTAGATGCTTGACCTCACTGGCTCCACCCTCGGCACTCACTTCTCAGGTCAGCCAAGCATCAGTCCCCATGAAAACTCCCCATGGCGAACTTTGTATCTCTACTAAGAACCGTATGTGTGTGGGCCGCTACCAGAGGTCCGACCTCCTGCCTCAACAACTAGAAGGATTTGGGCTTCTAAAACAAAAAGGTGCTAGTAAGGGCATCCGTTCATGTGGCCATACATGCGGCACTTTCAGCTCTGTAAATACAGAAGGCTCCCAGCCAGTAGGGGTTACGCCCTACAAATGATCAAATAAATTTGATCAAACGGGTTTATGGGGAGACATAGTGTCGGTATGAACTAATCAGCACACGTTATCCATAGTTTTCACCATGAATATATTTGATTATAGTGGTTTGGATGAGGTGGGTTTTCCTCACTACCACTTGGGTCGTTCTCTTCTCACTAGTAGTCCTAATGACCACACGGGAAGACAGACCCTCTAGAGATCAAACAAAAAGAGCCTATTGCTCAAGACACAAAAGACAATGATTCAATTTTAGTGCACCAATGGAAGTGTTTGCTAGTCTATGAAAACAAGGCACACAACAAAACTACAAAACCCTAGCTAAGGCCCTGCAACAAAATTGTTAGTAGTTTGGGTTGTTTCAAATGATCACCCCTTCCTGCAAGCACACAAGTTAGGTAAATTTTAGAAAACCCAAAAAGACTTTGTGAAAAGGGGCCTTCAACAAAAACGTATTTTTCCTTCAAAGCAAGCTGCACAAACTTGGTTAGCTAGATCTGCCAGGGTTAGCCGAAAATAATCCAGATCTGAAACTCTAAGCACAAAATCCGAAAACCCGAATCAAAGAAAATTGACAAATTTGCAAAACAGAAAACACAGACGCAGTTATACCAGACACAGACGCGTCTGTACAACACAGACGCGGTTCTGTTATGCACAGATGCGCTTGGATACCGCAGACGCTATTCCCGAACACAGACGTGATAAGATCAAGCACAGACGTGGTTTTAATTCACAGACGCGGTTCCAGAAACTTGCAAAAATAAAATCTGGCAAAAACACAGACGCGATTCAAGATATTGCAGACGCTTCTGAAACACAAAAACGCGATCCGAACGCTCGCAGACGCGGAAAAAACCTAAAATGTCGTCGAAAATTGTCCGATCTGCAACTTCAAAAATGCGAAATCTGCAACAAAAATGTTAAATGCAAAGGGACAAGAGTCCCACTGGGCGTGCCAAAATGTATATGGTGAAAATGGATAACAATAATAACAATATTGAAAGGCTAAATGAATTCAACCACAAAACCCTAGCCTAACAATCAACAAAGATCCACCATAACATATGAAGATTACCTAAGACAATGCAAAATAAAACAAAATCACAAAGATTATACCATCACATGTCCAATAGGGTTTTTGATCTCCATTCTTCCTATCTCCATTGATCTTGCTTGATATATTTGCTCTCAGATTTTTATATGCACAAGAGCTCAACAAAGAACGGAATGTGGTTGCAAGTAGGATCGTAGTGTAGTTGAGTACTCCAAAATCAGTCATTAGGGTTTGACAATGAAGAAAGCATCTCCTTAAATAGAAGACACAATATGAAATGGAGGGTTAAGATTGAGAGGTGTAAAAAGAGAGGTCGGCTAGGATTAGAGGGTAGGTAAAAGAAATACCAAAATAATGAAAGAGGTAGGTAGTGTATGAATTAAGAGATGAATGACATGTGTCATGTGTAGAAAAAGCTAATGAATTAATTAAATAAATAAAGATTTATTTAATTAATAGAAGAAGTAGGATAATTAAATAAATAAAAATATTTATTTAATTTAGGAAAAGGATAATTTAAATAAATAAATGTATTTATTTAAATGAGAAATAAGGCTAGAAGAGGATAAATGAATTAATTAAATAAATAAAGATTTATTTAATTAATAGAAGAATTAGGCTTAGATAATTAAATAAATAAAATATTTATTTAATTAGACATGACAATTTTAGGTGTCTATAGGCTGTGTTTCCAATTTCTAGTTGGGTTTTGATTTTGTTTATGATAAAATGATTTGTTTTCAAGTTTAAATCACAAGGGTTATGATGGCAAAATTTTGCCAGAATTACCCTCCTGTGTTTCCAGCCTATGTATTTCCTCTGATAATTTCATTTTGGAGGAATGCGGAATAGAGTTATATTTTTCCTCCCATTCTTGCATAGCCAACATTAATTTGATAGTTCACCCAATTTGGCCTTATGGATTTTTTTTTAAAAATTTCTCTGGTATTTGCCCTCTCTATGTTGTCACAGAGTTTGAAACTTCACTTTACCAGTTGATTATTTAAATAAAAAAATTATTTAATCTTATTCCCAAATTTTAGTTGATTTTAGTGGATTGTAAATGATGTGAACCTTATGTATCCTTCACTATTGATTAAGTATCAAAGGGGTCTTGCAGTTGAGCAGACCCGAAGATGTAGCTCACTAAGGGTGAACTCCAAGATCATTTTGGTGTTATGGGGTGTTTTTACATTTTTATGTTTTCTTTTAATTTGGCTTGTATGGATGCTTTATGTTAAAATGTATAATGGGGATTAGATGAAGATAATCATAAATGCATGTATGTAGTCATTTTATTAAATGCAGTAATTAGGATCATAAGAGAATGTAGATTTGATTAATGGAATATATTCAGTTATTGATAGCGAAATTAAGTAGGCATGGGAAGTATTCATTAGTTTATTATGAAGCTAAAATACGATATGAAATTAGATGCATGGCATATGTTTAATGTAAGATTGAATATAATGAATGGTTAAAATTTATTGGATGAACTTAATCATGTTAACCATAAGTTTAACTCTAATGGATGAACTTCGTTAAGTTATCTATATTTAAACTCTAATGAATGAACGTCCACATGTTATCTATGTTTTAACTATAATGGGTGAATTTCCTCATGTTAGCTGCATTTCCAACCATAATGGATGAATGCGTCCTGTTATCTATAATTTTAAATTGCTGAACAAATTATATCTTTGTTTAAAGTAATAACATGTAATTAAGTGAACCTGCTTAATTGGATCAATGTCGTGAGTTGAGTTAGATATTAAATTAAGTAATCACATTGGGAAACTCTTTAGGGTTGTTTAGTCTTCCATTGTGTTATCTGAGCTTATGATAACTCATTGTATCATTATGTTATATTTATTTTTATTTTTTAAAATTATGTGCACTCCATTCGTGTGTTTTAGCTTTATCCCTTCGGGGTTTCCTAGCGGGGCATTACAAAGTGCACCTCCATCTAGTTCTTCCACACAATATAGTTGCTTCCATCAAACCTCAGACTGTCCTTCTTGAAAAGAATACCTTGAGATTCCATCCCAAATCTCCCCAAGCAATTAAGCTTCTACCAGAGGATCTAGCTCTAATACCAATTGTTAGCATCAAACAAGAAGGAAGACTGAGAGGGGGGGTGAATCAGTCTTCACCGAAAATCAGATAATCAAACACCAAAGCATAAATTGATAAAATGTAGCAACTGAAAGATAATAAAACAAAGAACACAACACACAACACTAAGATTTTTGACGTGGAAAACCCGGTCAAGGCAAAAACCACGGTGGGAACCTACCCACAATAAGATGATACTCTGCAGTAGTATGTGAAAATATTACAATGGGGAATGCACATGCATTCAGACACACTACCTAGGCTCACCACCCAGAATATATATACCCAGAAAGGTCCAACCCTCAGGGAAGTCTCAGTGACTTACAAAATGAATCGGACTACAATCCAGAAGAAATAAACTGCAATAATAACATCCATATATGCCAGATGATAGTTTCGGTTAAGCACAATTGTCTGCTCTGCAACACCGATCTCACCACAATACTTCACCAAATGATATATCTCTTATCCACACATATAAATATCTCTAATAATGTAGACATCACATCAACAAGTAAATTACATAAGTATATGATCTATATATACAAATCATCAACCTTGACAACAAGGTTGGCTAAACCCTCAACTCTCAACTCATAAATACAAAAATTACATTACACGATACAAAGATCGACCACTCGACCAATATTATGATTGAAATTACATAGCATGGACCTAATTCAAATTCCCAAATGATCATATCCACCAGAAATTATGCCAAGATCAATTGCAACACGTTACACCACCACAAATATCGCATAACACACAAATCATCACCAGTTGATAGAAATCACCAAAACTTGCACAACGATCAATGCAGATCACCAAAATAAATAGGACATGGTTAGGAGACACCATCAAACACATTAGAATCATCTAGAATAGTTGCACCAACTCCACCTTTCAAATCTTCATCAATCAATATCTCTAAGCTCAAGAACACAACCAAACAACAACTATCACGAAGAAAGATAACTTGCGGGTCACCAAATCATGAACCATTTGAAATGTAGATACAAAAGATCATCCCAAACAACATCCCAAAGTCTCAGCATAAGATCTGATCATTCCGAAATATACCAAAGGGAATACCGACAGGAACACCAACAGGAAACACTAAGAACTATTAACCAAAGAACAACAAACTGGATCAGAAAATCTTCACAAGCTCATCGGAAAAACTCACAAGAATATGTTGACATGAATGAGAACAACACATCCAAGTCCAACAACTAAATCCAACAGACTACGACAATCTCCCAACAATCTCAACAACTCAACATCTCTCTCTCTCTCTCTCTCTCTCTCTCTCTCTCTCTCTCTCTCTCTCCTACTTTATCATGAGTGTGCATAGTCTCATACTCCTACTAAAGTGGGGGCTAATGTAGTATCATATATTGTAACCCTATACAATTCACATTTTTTTTGTGCCCCTACCTTAGTGTGACCCAATTGAGCTCTCATCTAAGCCTATTTATGGCCTTTCACCTTGAAACTAACATCACATATTGATGTCCTAGTTTGAACTTGTATCTTGGGATATGTGCACCCTATCTTTGGCTTGTCAACCTTGTTTTGGGTTGACAATGGTTTTTGGGTTGTCCTTGTCCTATGACAATGGCGCCTGAAGCACCCTTGTCCTCCCAAATCGGGCCCAATTTTTAATATCCTAGTGCATTTTTCACGCCCATTGGTTTCAAATCACAATGTCTCAATTTGACTATTGGAGGTTAGCCTAATCAGAGAAATACCTTGAGAATCCTATATAAGAGCATTATTCTAGTTTATTTTGGCATTCATTATCATCCACAATTTTCATTACAAGCATTCGTTATCATCCACTGTCAAGTGCTATCATCTTCAAGCATCAAGGTAACATTTCATCCCACCTTATTCTTCAACATCTAGACATCATGCAACAACAAATTACATCTATATTCATGCAAGCAAAGTGTTTATGATTAGGTCATTTATGTCAAGTGTTATGTTATGCAATGTTATTACATCAACACTTGTGATCACATTTAAAGAGCATTGCAGCATCAACATACAATCATGTACAACAAACCTGAGACATAACATTCAACATTTACTTTAGTATTTCAATTCATTTCAAGGATTAATTTAAAACCTGGGGTTTGACCTAGGCAAACCCCTATTCCCAACATCTTTATCTCTTTTGTAGGTGTAAGCTATAGGTTCAAGAGCCGTAAATTTGGAATTAGGGAAAGTAGATAGAGACAATTAGATCTACCTTTTGTAGGCACAAAAAGCGGAGGACAAGGTTTCTCCACACTCCTTTGTCCGATGAATTTCTTGGGAAACTTGTGGAGTAGATTTTGAGTAGTATTCTAGTTCACTAAAGATAAAGTTCATCCACATTCAACATTCTTGGGATAGGGTCATTCAAAGCTCTATTGTCTTCATTTTTTTAGGCTTAGATTGTAGTCACAGGTTCCATTCATCTTCCTCATCTTAGATCTGTGCTTACATCTTCATATCAAATTTGTAACTACGTATTTATGTTCATTTATGCCAATTTTTCATATTTAGTCCTAGATCTAGCATTTTCATCTTTTCAGTATTCAATTCAATCCCCATAAAGGGAGCCATGTAAAATGAATCATCATCCACCCCTTGAAGGTGAATCTATTGATTTCATCTCCATTCAATGTAATGGTTGCATGAAATACGTTTATTCCTTGTTTACATAGTTAAACAAGTGAATACCCTATTTTCACCATCTTACATGTGTGTGTGTGTGTAATGTGTAATATATACACACACTCTCTCTCTCTCTCACACACACATAGAGAAATTGTATGGTGGCATATACAATTTGAAAGTTGAACATGAATAATAATATGAAAGAGATAAACGTATACCTATAATATGATTATAAAAAATGAAAATGCTATTGTTCTTAAAATTGACCTTACATTTGTCATAGTTGTAAAAATATATCTATAGGATTTTATTTGTATGTTTGTATATATTATTGATGTAATAAGCATATATTAACACTATTTTGATGATGAAAACATGAATCTGGTAAAGGATATACATCACCGGTAATTTGTGTAGCCCTTTTTAAACTACGTTGATAAGGCATTGAAATAAGTGTGTACCAACCTAAAGAAGCGTGGATATTTGAGGAATGTGGAGAGGTTGTCTTTCAAAGCTTTGTAGTATGCAATATTCAGAAAAAACTAATAGGAATTTGTATTGTTTTGCTATGTAGTGAAAATGATGTTGCCTTTTCCCTCTTATAAAATCATTCAAATTTGGAAAATGAATGCATTGATTTTGGTTGTTGATTTTGAAATTTGAATATATGTGGGATTAATTTAATCATTTGAATTTGTAGTTGCCATTTATGTTTGATTTCTATGGTGACTTAATAGAATTATGCATTATATTTTACTAGTGTTTATTTGGGATGCTTTACACCATTTATTTTTTCTGCAGTTACCTATAGTAAATAGAGCTAATACATGTAGATGTGATGGGAGTATGGGAGAATGTGCAGTTGACGCCCATAATTTTTATAGGAGCTTCTCATTATGACAAATTATGAACCATTAACTATCCATATAGATATGTCAATATAATATGTTTTGAGTTTGCAACACTTAATAAAATGGTTATTCTAAACATTAAAGATATTTTAAAAATGTTAAAATTGATATTTTAGTACAACTTGTATAAGTGCAATTGTATGTATAATTAATTACATTTATTGACTAAATACACTTTCACACCTTCACTTGTGAACATATATATTGACACTGAGAAAACTTCTATGACCATTCACCCAGCTCAAAATTTAACATGTTGCTGAATTACAAGCACCGAAGCAGTGATTTGGATTGTTGATGAAGCCAGCAGATCCCCAATTGGACCCAATTCAGCACACTCTGCAGTTCTATCAGCCAAATCTGCCACAAGAGGAGAAGGAAAGCGCCCTATGCCAACCAAGATTAAATTATATTCATTGCTCTTCCCAATTGAAAGGACAGACTCCACCGTGTTACTGATCTGCTGCTCAGTATACACAATAGAGCCCTTTGCATCGTCAGCATAAGCTTGGGTTTTCTTGGGAATCGATGAAACAGAGTCGTTCTCGTCATTGGTAATACCAGCTAGAGCTTTCTTGGGAATCGATGAAACAGAGTCGTTCTCGTCATTGGTAATACCAGCTAGAGCTTCCTCATCCAATGTTCTTTCCTGCTCCCTGTTCATCTCTGCAGTAGAGAATTCGTATGACTGTGGGTGCTTATCATGGTCATATGGAGAAAGTGGGGTTAAATTGAGTGCAATGTGATCCATCTCTCTGTCAGGTAGGAACCTTATAACTGATACTTTGATACCAGGATGCTCTGCCATTCTTCTCCCATAGATTAAAGCCTCGCGGTCATCTGGGCCTCCAAAGAAAAGCACTGCAACATTATGGGAGACACTGGAAGGTGCCAGCTGGGACTGGCCTCCAAGACCCCTGTTCACCAGAATGCCAACAGAGCAAGGAGCATGCTTCAATACCCTCTGGTTCACTGCCCTTGTTCCTGCATCTACAGACTCCAGGACTCCATCTACTCTTTGTTCTTTGTGGAAGGGCAGAATAATCATTGCAGCCCTCTTTTCTTCTGCAACATTGCAGATATCTTCATGCATGTCTTGAAATGCAGAGATTTCAGTCATGGGTCTTACTTGCACTTTGCTCAGCTGCTCAAATGCATCGAAGGCGATTACTATCTGGTCTTCATGTGACCTGTTCCTGTTCCAGAAAGGTTGGCCATTTTTCCTTGTCTTGTGAACCAGCATGATGGATGAAGACCTTTCAGAGAGCTCTACGAGATGCACTATATAGAGTCGTAGGACAGATTTTCCGGATCCTCTGGAGGCCTCCATTAAGTTTATGATGGCGGGGATGTTCTTGGTACCATGGACACAGACCAGAATCCGGAGCTTGTCATTTGCTTTGTCTCTTTGTAGCTTCCGGTATTTGTAGGGGACTTGCTTCCTTGCCGGCTTGTATACGGCCATTACAAGTGGGGTAGTAATGAATGTTGTGAACAGAGCCATCAGCACCAGGAGGGCAAACACCTCATCATTCAAAACCTGGAAATTTGAAAAAACACAAGGTGAGAATGGAATACAGAATAGATTGAATGTTTCAGGGAATTTAAATCACATAGCAAAATTTGCTATTCTTTAAGTTAATTAATAGTCTGAATGAGACAGAGTATTTTGAGGGATTGGAATCATACCTTCCTCTCCTTACCAATGTTAAGGACAATCAACTCCACCAGCCCTTTGGTGTTCATCAGGAATCCCAAGGTGAGTGATTCACGGAAGGAAACCTTGTGTGCTAAAGCAATAAAAAGCGTTCCCAAGATCTTCCCAGCGCAAGCAGTCAGCATCACCAAAACAAGGAGACCCCATGATTGAGCACCATTAACAGCCGAAATGTTTGTCTTCAACCCACTGGAAGCAAAATACAGAGGCAAAAGCAGGACACCCACAAAATCTTCAATCTTTTCAATCAGCATGCCCGCAAAGGGGCCCTCTTTGGGTATTGTCAATCCAAATACAAAAGCTCCGAAGATTGAATGAATACCGATTGCATCTGTTACAAACCCAGACGCCAAGACACCTGCAAGAGTTATACAGGTAAAAAGCTCACTCACAGGCTCATTGTCAGGTGACCGGCGGCCCATGTAGGCCATCATGGGCTTCACTGCAAGCATCATGAAAGCCACAAATAATACACCGCTGAGCAGAACATAAACTGGTATGACCGGACTTTTGCCTGAACCTGACAGAGCAACAGCAATGGCTAAGAGAACCCAAGCAACCACATCATTGACAGCTGCTGCAGACATGGCCATCTGACCCACATCTCTTGTAAGAAGTTTGAGCTCTGCAAGTATTCTGGCAAGCACAGGGAAAGCAGTGATAGACAATGCAACACCGATGAAGACAAGGAAGGCGCCATAATCCACACCTTTTGAAATGGTTGCCTTGAGTATAAAAGCAATCCCAATCCCAGCTACGAATGGTACAGTGATTCCAGCAGCTGCAATTGCCAGAGCTTTTCTTCCTGTTCGCTTAATGGCCCCGAAATCCAACTCCAGCCCAACTAGAAAGAGAAAGAATAAAAGTCCGATATCGCCAACGGTTTCAAGAACGGGGGTACTTTTCTTGGGGAAAAAAGTTTTCATATAGGACTCACTGCGTCCTATAACAGATGGGCCCAGAATGATTCCTCCCTGCGAGGGAAAACTAAATTTTTAAGTCTATTGATGAACATTTGATCGTACAAATTAATTAATTTTAAAAAAATAAAAAGTTTGTATTCTAATTTTTAATAAATTAATAAATACAATCAAATATGCACTCTCATATTGGATAGATAATACGTAATTATTTTTCATGTCGAGAAGAAGGTTAAGTATTGGATAGCCAAACCCTTCTTTTATTAGAAAAGTTCATATTTGCTCCAAGGTACACACTATCACATATGCTTAGTGTTTTTCTTTTGGGCTGATTCTAGAAAGATTTCTATTAGAAAATTGAAAATATCTTAAGGGATTTCTTATGACCTCTTTTGAGCAAGGAAAATGGCTTTTATAAAGTTTTTTATAAATTATGTTGTCTTACTCACGATTTAAAGGGTTTGTGCTTATACATACATATCGTCAAATGTTGGCTTTGAATGTTAAGTGGATCATACGGTCAATTAAAAGGTGTAAGGTCTAAGAATTTGTTTAAAAAATTGAATTTCCTCTAGGATCAATCATAGAATATTAGCTTGGAGACTTGTATTTTATACCATTCTCAATGTGAATGAACTATTTATAATTTAGAGCATTAGTGTTTCCAATATTATATGGAATTCTTGAGAAGCAATCAAACCTTGGTTAGTCTAGCATGGAAATTATTTTCTTAAAATAATTTATCTCAACTTAAATCTATTTTGCAATTTTTGTCAACTAGTTACTAGGATCAACCTTTAACCAAAGTCCCTTAGATTCATTTCTTGAAATTTTTTATAGAGGTATTAATTTCATTTGAGACCTCTTCTCAAGAAAAGCTTGGAATTGGATGTATTGGATCAATTCCAAGTCCAATTTCAAAATTTGCAACAAGGATTTGGAGTCTTTTTAGTCCATTTTGAAGTATATTCCTCTTTAGACATTTCACATGATTATGGTTAGATGAACCGAACCTTAGTGAAAATATTTGAAATGACACCCTAACACTCCTTTCAAAAATCACAAGCCTCATAAAGGATATTCATGAATCTCTTCCTATTTTCCAATGATTCAAAAGATCAACCATTAATATGATCTTTAGTACAAAACTAATCAATAGAAAAATAAATCTCATACATTATAGATAATCACTTTGGACTTGAAAATTTCTCATTTCATTTAGTGTTGTCTCTACCAAGGTCTCCCATTAGATCTCGTTGATCCATTTATTTGTTTCTAATCCTCATTTTCCTTTTAATGGTCATAGTGAAACTCTTGAGTTTCTCTTTATTTTTTTCCACATGTTGAAGATGCTTGGATTTAATTCTAGGAAATCTTTATGCCCAAGTTCAACCTAATACTTTTTTCCATATTACTCTTTTGGGTGGTTAGTTTTGAACGTCAACTAAATTTATGAAAAAATTACATTCATTTAGAGTGGGGATTTCATTTAGTATTTGGTAAGATAGAAATTCAACTTTTATTTTAAGAGTGTTTGAGGTTTTTTATTTTTCACATAGATATTGTAAAACTATGATAATTTTCCTTAGAAGTTGCTTCCCTATAGACTCTTACTTTTTAGAATTAAGGTGTCATGATATACCTTGTAAATCTTATGTCATGGTTCCAATATCCTTGGAAAGTGCCATTTGACACTTAGGGTGCATTGGAAAAATATTTTATAATATTTATTCTCACCATTGTTTGTAATAAATTCATAAGGGGTTATGGGTTCCACTAGTAGTGGTAAAGGTGATGTTTGAAATTAAATATTTCATATCGCTTTCCCCACGCGCGAACACATAAATCAGATGGTAAGAGGCAAATGAAGAGAACAAATGAGTAATGCTTGGGCTTCTCCAAGTTGGATCTTGTAAATTAAAGATAACATGTCTCTTGGTACTCTATTTTTGTGGCATTTAATCTAATGCTTCATTTACAAGTTTGGGTGCTTAAGTTGGAGGAAAAGTATTGGAGCCAAAATTGGCATCCTTTCATATTTTGAGGATGGAATCCAAGGTTTGGGACATTTAAAATGAAGATATTTAAATATTTTGGAACCATGGTTGGTTCTTAAGACCCTTTTACAAGTCTATATAGTCAACTCCTTGGATGTAGAAATTATGAGAAATAATTCAATGTAAAGTTACTCTTTATGAAACAAGGATAGGATGAGGCATAAAGAGGTTTTTTCATAGGTAGACAGGTTCTTCCATGTTGGAGGCAAAGAGGATAATGGAAGTTTGTTATAAATTATAATCTTGTTTCAAAGATAATGCATACTTGACTTGTCTTCTTGGTGGAGTTTTCTCTTGCAAGGGTTTCTCCACATAAATCCTATGTTATGTGTTACCTTTATGTTTCTGATTTGTACCTTTTTGTGGCTATCTTATGGTGATAGTTCCCTATTTTTTTGTTATATGTTCACATAAGGTAGTGTTATTAACCATGATATGTTGGTTGATTGTTAGCATCATAAAGAAGATGAATCTAACCATGGTAATTTCATCTTAAGATTACTTATTATAGATTTGCATACAAATTTCATATTTTTTTATTTTGTAGTAGCCCAAGCCTTGTATCTCATTATAGCATTGTAAATTGCACACATTTATTAGTGTGTCCAATTTCACACTCTCCTAGCACTCATTTTAAATTATTTCTCATTCCTTTGTGTATTATGGGACCTTTCTTGTAATTAATTTAACTATTTATTTCAATATTGTGGGTCTTATTTTGCTTTATTACATCATCACACTATTATTTGGCCCCTTGATTTTAGGTGTGCCCTTTATCCTTAATCATACCCCAATACAAATTCCAAAACATATTTCACATATCTATACATTATGTTTTGAGCCATCGAAATTAGAACCTCATTATCTTGCATCCCTAAAAATTTGGGAAAAAGTTGTTGGGACTAGGTTGCCCCCTCGTGGTTCCATCCTTTTTTCTCTAAATTTGAAGAGTATAATTAGGCATTCCTACCCTATGCAAATATAGCTTTGTTAAAAAATACACTAAATCTATGTCAGCCTAACAGTGATTTTAACTATGAAATCCCTATATAATATATCTTGCTCTATTCATTTTAACATCTATCATTATTGCATTCCATCACTCCAATTCAAAGCAGTTCTTCTTCCGCAAGAGAAAATCTGATTCAAGGATCTACAAACTATATCAGGACATCTTCATATTATGTTTCAATTATACTTTCATGATGGAATTTAAATGATTCTTCATGTTATTGCATCAACACATGGAGGACTTATCCTAAGAGAATTGAACCACACATTGAAGTTATAACCATCTACACTCAACCATTTCAATTTTAGATCTAGCCTTTCCCTCAAAAGACAAGCTTTCTAATTTTATTTAATTTTAAATTCTATTTAAATTACGGTTAATTCCAAACCTAGGGTTTGACCTAGGTAAACCCCTATCCACAACACCCTTTCACTCCTCTTGTGTGCAACTATAGGTACCTAGTGGAGCTAGGAAGATCAAAAAGCAACTAGGACCCAAAAGTGAAGCTGTTAGGATTCCCACAGATACTGAGAGGGGGGGGGGGGGGTGAATCAGTATCTAACCGGTTTGATGAATTTCTTAACTTAAAACATGTAGAGAAAATTAAAACTATGTACTGGTAAATAGAAAGTAATACAATAAACAAAGATAGAATCAACCACATGAAAAACACACCATAACACAATAGTTTAACGAGGAAACCCGGTGTGGGAAAAACCTTGGTGGGATTTGTGACCCACAATATTCACTTACTAGCCAATAAGAGAATATTACTGCTACAAGAGGGGCCTGCACATGCAGGAAGGCCAAGTGCCTAGAGCTCACTACTGAAAATGGAAGTCTCACTGACTTACAAAATGGATTATATAAATCCAATGTCTTGTACTACTTCAAAATAGCATCTACTAAGCCAGATCCAGTACCAGTTTATAGCTTTGCTTCTTACATAAACCCTTAACCTATAATTCGCACAATAGGTCTGCCTTATTTCGCCTAATTACATTCATCCATTATTACATCCATCATCACACAATGTTCTACAATGAACTCTCTTATATAAGAGTCATTTTACATCTTGCCAAGTCAGCTTACAATGTTTTAACAATAATAAAAAAAATATATTATCAACAAAATTCTTGTCGGCTTCCTATGTCGGTATGCTTCCTTTCACTGTCGGTGTCGGTGGTCTGTGTGTCGGCGTAGAGTCTGATCTTGCCTGTGTCGGTGGATTGCCTTGCCGATGTCATAGGATTGTAAGGTTGCCATCAATGACAAAACCTTGAATCATCTACAATGTCTCATTGGAGTGTGCATTTGCCAACAATCTCCCCCTTTGGCATTGATGGCAACACTCATGAGAAAATTCAAAAAGTGTATCCAAAAATTGAAGTCCAAAAATTATTACCAAAAATGTGTGTACCAAAAATGTGTGAACTCCCCCTGAGTAGATGAGTCTTTTGCTAATTATTTTCTCATTCCACTACTCCCCCTTTGGCATCAATGACAAAGGTTGTCAAGGTGTCAATAGAGTGTGGTTTCCTATCTCAACCTTGTAACTGGGTGGTTACAATTTGAAAAAGATCCGCCAAAACTAAGTTCAAACTGTCAAGATACTTTTTGCTATCTTTTATTGCTACATCTGTTCTTTGAATTGTACCGGTGAGGTGCTGCATTTTCTCTGTCGGTGTTTTTTGTCCTTTTACTAATGCCTGAGATATTTCTTTCCTTAAACATGCTAGGTAGTCCAATTTTGGACTTAATCTCCATTTCAGATCCTTAGCCTTGCATTTTATTTTCTCCTTTTCTCTTTCTAGCTTTAGTAATTCTTCCTCAAAACCTGTTATCTTTTGCTCAAAAATTGATAATGAATCAGATGAATTAATAAAATTGTCAGCTAGCTTATTAATTTCCTCATGTATCTTGCTCATTTTCCTGTCTATGTCAACTGTCAAAAAGTTTGTCTTACAAGTGTCTCTGTACAAAGTTTTGAATTCCTTAAGTGTGTTGCATAGTTTCGGTAGAAGTGTGTCAAACTGCCTTGTACACTTCTTAATTTGTTCCTCAAAGAATTTATGTTTTTCCTTTTCTAACCTCTCTTTGAATGCTTCCTTCTTTATTTGTTCAACTGTCACTGTGTTGTCAGTAATATACTTAGACAAAGTGTCAAGTTGACTCAAAGAATCCTTATTATCTACATTGCATTTTGGAGCTATTATCTTCAAAATTGGAATTGTGTCATCTATAGCCTTATATGCCTGTGAACTACAATCTATTATTTTCTTTATAGAATCTAAAAGAACTTCAGTTACATTTGTTGATTTAAATCCTACAGAAGAGGAACCAACATTCTGAATTCCGCCAGTGGGAGCAATATCCTTGCTTGTAGTGACCTCTGGTAGGTCAGTCTATGTTTCCATTTCCTCAAGCAATGGTCTGCCATGGTCAGTTGTTGCCGGTGGCATTGATTCTGTGTTAACCTGTTGCTATTCTGGAGCTTGTTGCTCTGTTTGTTGCTCTGTTTTACCATCTGCCAGTTTCCCATCTGTTTTATCCGTGTTATGAGTTCCATCAGTTACCAGTGGCTCACTAGTCATATCTGTCTTACTAGTTGTGTCTTTGTCTACCACAATGTTGACTTTTTGAGTATCAACATCAACTGTGAATAATACTTCAGAGTTAGGATTAGTATCCTCTTGTGATACATCCATACTCTCATTAGCCGGTTGATCTTCAGTTTTTGCTACCGGTGGAGTATCTTGAGATGGTGGGGGTAGATTATTAGTTATCTTTAAGCTTGGAGGTCCACCAACCTTGCCTTTTCCCTTATCTTTGTCTTTTTGATAAACTTTGATTGGCTTGGGGTTTCTATACTCTTCCTCCTTTTCCTTCTCAACAAGGAATATATCCCATCCATTTGCAGTTTCCTCTGCAACCTCAATTACTCTTCCAACCATTAGTGCAATATGTCGGTGTGCAGTAGAGAATACTGACCGGTTAGCTTCTGCAATTAGATCATCTATTTCCTTCGGTGAGTTAACTGGGTAGACATCAAGTAATTTTTCAACTTTAATTTTCTTGTCAAGCTCTACAACAGCTTGCCTTCTTGCTTCTAGTCTCTTGAATAGTTCAGTTGGTAATTCATCTACAACTTGCATCAAGAATTTCTTGTAGATATCCAAGTGTAAAATTACACTGCTTTCAACCTTTTCTTTATCATCAACTGATAGTGAATCATATAGTTTGTTGATGTTTTTGAGCTTTCCTTCCTCTGTTATTTCATCCAACAGTCTATCAATCAGAGCAATATTTTGTTGAGTCCTTTTCTTTGGTGTCAACTTTTTCTTCTTGGGGGTTGTCTTCTTGTCTGGTGGCCTCACTACCTGTTGTTTTTGCTTGGTTCTTCTAGGTGAAGGTGTGGATACCAGTGAAGGTTCCCTTTTCCTTACAACTCTTTTAAATGTTGCAGGCATATCACTCTCTGAAGAAGTAGCTACCGGTGAAAGGTGAGTTTTAGGCAGTAGCGCCTCCAACTCATCTTCAGTGATACCGGTTTGTTTCAGTACATCTTCTTTGATAGCCTTAGCCTGTCTTGAACCTCTCCTCATAGTTTCTTCTACTTTCTTCACTCTCTACTTGGATTGGATTTGATTTTCAATGGTTTCTGCACTGCCAAATACTTCTTCCTTTGGTTCCTTGGGTGTTCCAGAAGGGCTTTTGCATATGTTTCAATGATGTGATCATTTGTTTCATAACCCATTTCAGTAACCCAAATTGTTCTTGGGATAACTGCCTCCATCCAGATCTCATCCTTCTTAATCACAAAACATATGTCATCCTTGTATTTATTAACAATTTCCTATGACAGTCTGACTCTAGTGTTCATCTAGGCCTTCGATGCTAGAAAATACTCATTAATATTCTTTTCTTTGTTTTCACCCATGTTGTTTAATAAGTTAGATAACTGTTTGCCTACCGGTATGTCAAATCCAAGGCTCTTATTACCTATACCGGGTACCTGTTTTTGTTATATGTAGCATTAAGCAAACAAGTAAATTGCCAAACCTAAATGTCCCTTTCTTACCCTTCTTTATCTTTCCCAGATTATCAATCAATTCATCCTTTAGCCATTCACATACATCAATTTTCACATTATCCTTAACCATGTCATGAGCACTTTTTAAGCATAAGCTGGAAACTGAGTTCAGTCTGCTTGCATGTGTTGTTTTGTATCCTAAAATCATGCTAATAAATCTCACATTTATGTTAGTTACATCATTAACCCTCAAAGACCTTTTGTCAGATGTTGCACCTGTTAGGTTCATTACCAGGTCATTTGAAACCTTCTTTGTCTTGTCGGGTCTATTATCGGTGGAGGGTAACCCTGTTACAACTTTCACAACTTCTTTGGTAATTTTGTGAACCGAATCAAGCCAAAAGAATACACCATGTACCCTGCTCAATACTATCCTTATAACTTCCTTAGGGAAATCTGGAATGTAGAGAATTTCAGTGAATCCTAGGGTTTCAATAATTTTGTGTTCAGGTTTCACATTACCGGAATCATCACAAATAACAGTCTTGTACATGTTCTTAATTTCTTCATCTCCTAATTCTTCTATATGGCAATGGATATACAGTCTAGGGTCTTCTGCAAAAACTACTCCTTTGGGAATTTGGGAGAATGCACCAACATTATCATCCTTCTTTGCTATCTCGGGAACTAACTGAAATACAGGCCTAGGGTGCTTGATTACTTCCACTACAGTAGGGTTCGCTATGAATTTAGGTACAGAAGAGGATGCTATGATTATAAATACCTTTTTCTGCCTTTGGAAAGATTGATTGCTGAAATGCCTTGCTTCTTTGCTCGAAATGCCTTAGCTCTGGAAATTTTGCGCTCTTTGAATGTTTGAATGCTCGGTGAAGTAAAATGGAGCCAAAAACACTAATTTATAATGTTAATTTACCAACTACCACATTTAATGTATGCCGGTTAAGTATTCACTTAACTTTAGTTGCTGATATAGAAGTAATTTCTACTTCTCACCATCAACCGAGGGAATAATAGCATATTTCACATTTTATTGCCAAACCCTCAAGGGAATTTTCTTCAATTAGATGAAGGGTCTCCTACTAGTGGAGTGCTACTCTTTTCTGCAAGTGGAGGAGTATTCCTGTCCACATTCAGTTCTAACTTCCTAATCCATTGTTTTGAAAATTCATGCTTAACTTCTTCAACTTTTTCTTTTCCTTTCAAACTAGGACCTTTGTTGTTTGCCGGTGAGGACTTGCTTCTACAAAATTTAGCAATATGCCCAATTTTGTTACATGCATAACAAGTCACATTATTTTTCCGAATAGCCTTTCCATATCCTATGTCGGTTTGTGTTTTGCATTGATTAGATAAGTGTCCAAATCTTCCACAAACATAACATCTCACATTCATCCTGCAATTTTCAGAATTATGACCAATTTTGTGGGATTTTGAACATTGACCGGTGGGTGCATTGGTATTCTAATAATTTCTAGATCTACATTGATTTTCTCTATTATGACCATACTTATTATAGTTAAAGCATTTTCCATTGAATTTATAAGCAGTAGGTTGTCTTACCGGTTTGCTATGATCCTATGTGTTTGCAGTACTAGAGCTTTCACCAACTTCAAAGCCAATTCCACAAGTGTCACCTTTAGGTTTCTGATTTTTCAACAAGTCACCAAGTTCTTCTGAGCTTTTCTTGAATTTCTCTTTGTGTTGATTTGCAGTATCTAGTTCTCTTTCTAAGATTTCTTTTTGCCTCATCAGTTCATTGGAGTCATTCTATGTATGCATTAGATCTGTCTTCAACAAATCATTTTCATACCTAAGTCTGGTGTTCTCATTTGCTGCATCACTTAGTCTTCTAGTCAAATCTTCTTCATTCTTCTTTCTATCTTCAATTTCCTTACAAAATCTCATAGTCATATCTTGCATCTCATTCCTTGTTGTCATGTTCTCTTGTTTCAGCTTGCATATCTTATCATTAAGAGTTTTTTTTTCATCATTCTCATTTTGCATCTTTTCACAGAGTTCTCTTCTCTTGTTTCTTGCAATGGTAAGATTTTCTTGAAGTCCTTGAATAATGTCCTGAGATGCCTTTAGATCATCTTCAAGTTCGATATTTTTCAATTTTTCTATATCATAGTCTGAGAGAGCTGCTTCTAGTTGCTTCATCAAATTTTCCATCTCTACCGGTGTCAAGATTTTCCTCAAGCTGTTAGGCTTCTAAAAATAGAGGACCAAGCTTTGATACCAATTGTTAGGATTCCCACAGATACTGAGAGGGGGGATGAATCAGTATCTAACCGATTTGATGAATTTCTTAACTTAAAACATGTAGAGCAAATTAAAACTGTGTACCGGTAAATAGAAAGTAAGACAATAAATAGAGATAGAATCAGCCACATGAAAAACACACCATAACACAATAGTTTAACAAGGAAACTTGGTGTGGGAAAAACCTCGGTGGGATTTGTGACCCACAATATTCACTTACTGGCCAATAAGAGAATATTACTGCTACAAGAGGGGCCTGCACATGTAAGAAGGCCAAGTGCCTAGAGCTCACTGCTCAAAATGGAAGTCTCACTGGTTTACAAAATGGATTATATAAATCCAATATCTTGTACTGCTTCAAAATAGCATCTACTATGCCAGATCTAGTACCGGTTTATAGCTCTGCTTCTTACATAAACCCTTAACCTATAATTTGCACAATAGGTCTGCCTTATTTTGCCTAATTACATTCATCCATTATTACATCCATCATCACACAATGTTCTACAATGAACTCTCTTATATAAGAGTCAATTTACGTCTTGCCAAGTTGGCTTACAATGTTTTGACAATAATAAACAAAATATATTATCAACAAAATTCCTATCGGCTTCCTGTGCCGGTATGCTTCCTTTCACTGCCAGTGCCGGTGGTCTGTGTGCCAGTGTAGAGTCTGATCTTGCTAGTGCCGGTGGATTGCCTTGCCGGTGTCATAAGATTGTAAGGTTGTCATCAATGACAAAACCTTCAATCACCTACAATGTCTCATTGGAGTGTGCATTTGCCAACAGAAGCACCAGGCCAGATCTTATTAGAAAGTTCCTAGACCAAGGTGGGGCACGATGGTTCTAGGTAATGGAATTCCAGGTGCCATAGTCCTCCTATAATAGGTCCAAATTTTAATGGGAGCATTTACAGTGTCTCAGAGACCCAGTTTTAGACCCGTTTTTAGAAATTCAATTGCTTAGATAAGGACATGTCCTAAACACCATCGGTAAATTAATTTTAGCTCAATTATTAGGAAAGAGTGTACGTTTGGATTTAGTTTTCATTCCCATATATGTTCTCAATTTTTTATTTCACTATTAGATACCATAATCAATCTAGGCTACTAGTTCATGCATGTGCATTCTTACTCTAGAATTGGCATTCAATTTACATCCTTTCAATTGCATTTTCAGCACAAACAAAAGGAATAGAATCCAAGTAGTATTAAAAAAATATTCCTAATAGAATTGAGGTTAGATCTGTTGATTTCACTTTCCTTTTAAAGTGATGTATGCAAAAGTTAGGTCATTTCCTAGTTTACAAAGTTTAACTTGTGAAACCCTAAATTTTCCTACCTTACATTTTGGTGAGCCCAACTCTTCTTACACATGCATATCTTTTGGATTTAAAACTAATATAATATTATTTAATTTCATACATTGGGTAAACATTAATTTGGTTGCATCTTTTATGACTTATGAGTATCTTGCTTGATCATAATTGTATATGGAGTTGTTATCTTCTTTTTCTAGTTCAATTTTAAGTTTTATTCAAGATGTTCATGATGTTCCCTTTTATGCATATGATGACAATTTAGCTATTCGTTTCATTCATAGTTATGATTTATCCTCTCCTAAAGGATCCGCCTACCCATGAGGATACTTTAGTGCAAGAAGAGAATATTAACACTTCTTTTAAAACTCTCTCTGCTAAGGATGATTTTTTTATGAATGATGTTTTACATTTCTCCTAAAAGCCTCCTCTCCAATAGGGATATCCTAGAAGAAGAGGATGGTATCATAAATGCCTTCCTTAATGTCACCTTACCTTCCATATATGGTACTTCTCCTAGAGATGAAGCATTGATGGATAGTATTTATCTTTCTCCCAAAGTTTGTATTACCCATAGAGATACCTTGGAATAAGGATGAAATAATTAGCCATTTCCTCGGTTCTCTCCTTTCTAAAGATTAATCTTTGGATAAAAAAGTTCTTATTAAATTCAATACTATTCATATTTCTAGTTATGAGAAGCCTATACTTCTTAAACATGCCACTCAACCTCAAAACCAACTTATGATTAATGCTAATAAACCAAAAAGACCTCTTGTATATATCTTAAGAGTTTCAAAATTCATTTGTGAAAAGAGTGATATTGAAAGGCAACTAGCACAAAAATATGGTATTGAAGTGCCTCACACATATAACACTAGAATCAACAAGAAAGATCCCAATAATACTCTCACAAGTCTCTTTATTTCCTCCCTCATCCTAAGATACATGTTGATAAAGAACCTAATCTTATTGATATCTTAGCTAAGATTTCCCTTTGGGATTTGATTCAAACTTATCCTTCAGACCATAAGTTGATCCAAGAAGCCTTACAAAAGGTGGTTCCTCACCCTTCTTCTAAACCAAGTGATATTACATTATCACAAGATGGTTGCCTTCTATAGAGGTTAAAAATAGAGATGATCTGCTTATGATTACTCCTCGCATTTATGAACAAAATATAAGAGATAATTTAATTGATAATGGGTCAACACTTAACATTTGTCATGTTGAATTATTAGAAAAGGTAAACTGGATTTATTATTCTATTCAACCTAATCCTTTTGGTGTTCATGGCTTTGATAATGCTCCTAGAGAGTCAATTGGTATAGTCATATTACTTATCAAAGTAGGAATTGGTATAGTCATATTTTTTTCATGGTGAAGTAGGATGCATTTCTTTATTTAATACTGTGATTCCTTCAACAACACAATCTCCTATCAATGATGCTTCTTTAGTAAAGAATTGGGGCACATGAGACTGTACACCTTCCTTTAATGGTTATAAGATCCTTCGATCTAAGAATGAATCCTTGAAGGAGCCTATTGTGTTATTTATCCAAGATTCTTCTAAATTAATTCCCACATCTCCTTTCAACACATGTATTGATGATGATGGAAGCTCTTTAGAATTTGATACTAAGAATGAACCCTCCCTTCTAGACATTCCAACACCTATATTTTATTCTAAATATGGATTTAATGGACATGCTTTAGGATGTGTGCAACAAACTTTTGACGATCTTGAAAAATCTACATCACACTTTTTCAAAGAAGGTTTTGGTTTCCAACCTCTTTCTTTGTCGATATCCCCTCCCCCATTGTCTAATGCATCTTCTTAAAAATTCTCATCACAACAAGAGAGGATTTTGTATGAGATTCTTAAATCCAACTTGATTACTCTCCCTTTGAAAAATCAAAGAAAGAATTATAAAAAAAATCAACACAATCCTTCTTTTTGCAAGTATCAATAAATCCATGGTCATTCCATCAATGAATGTCATGATTTAGCGAATAAAAGTCAACCACTTATTTTAATCGGTATCATTGAAATACTAGATCAAAATGAGTTGGACTCCCATCTTATTCCTTCTACACAACATTTAAAGTTCATATTGTGTTTCTCCTCACTATGTGGTATTGCTATCTTACTTATTGGGAGGCTCATTGGTAATCAAACTTAGGTAGAAATATAACAACATTTTTATTCTTTTCTCCATCCTTGGAGGGAAAAAATAGTCTTTCAATCATTCATTATTTCTAAAGATTCATTTTTTGTTTGTTGAGTTTCATCTTTTCATGATAACTTGATGTCATTTCTTGCATAGAATTCCTTCATGTGATTACATGTGTGTTCCTTGGTTAGGAATTATTATTTATTTGAAAGTGTGCAATCATTCACTAAGAATCAACTTTTTTCTAAGCATTGGATAAGTTGTGTATTCTTAGTCTCCTTCTCCTTTCAAAGGTGTCATCTTTATACAATATCTCCTATATTTTTGGACGTAGGTATATTTGGGTAAATATATCTTCTTCCTTGTATCCGAAAAGGATCCCTTTACACTTGTTACAAGATATCTCTTTTGTAAATATCTCTTTCTTTCTTCAAAAGAGATATGACCTCTTTGGCTTGGATGGAATGAATATTGTAGCCTAAATGATATCTCCTTGGTAATGAAGGCATTTATCCTTGTTCTTTTCTACCTTAAGACATCAACATAGGACTATCTTAACATCTTAAGGCAGGGGAAGGGGAGGGCATATATGTGGCTTCCTAGTGGAATTTTGTACTATCAACTATCAATTTGAGATTATGTGCATTTCATCTCTATTTTATCTATATTGGAGAACTGCATTTTCATGCTTGATCCTCATTTTATCTACCATTTATGGGATCATTTCATACTAATGTTTAATCCCTATTTTATCTAATCAATTTGAAATTGTTGTATTGTCATGCTTCATCCATATTTTATGCACCATTTGTCTTAGAATAAAGTACTAAATGACCTAAATCTCACTCATCTATCAATGTGATGACTTGAGAATAAGTATTTAATTTTAATTCATTGGATAAATATTGAAATTTTCCAACATTATTAAGCATTGGACAAATGCTCCTTGTATTGTCATTCTTGTGTCACCTTGTCATTCTAACAAGGAACCTTCCCTTCCTTGATGGTGCAAAATTAATCTATAACTATAATGATTGATTTAGACAACACTCACATATTTTGCATGGCTCAATGGATCTCCTTAGCATAAAGGAAAGGTTAATCCCAATATACATGTGCTAATTTTATTTCTTCCCAAGATTTTGATAGTGAGATTTCAAGTGTTTTGATAGTGGTAGATTTTTCTAGTTGATTATTTCTATTTCTCCCATTAAAAATGATCCCAAGCAAAAAATAAAAATAACAATATTTCATCATGGGGTGGAATTGAACTCATGATGGCTAGGTCAACCTATATTGATGGGGGAATCCTTCAAATTGAGAATTCCACCTTCTTCTACTAATATAACACTTGTTTCTTAATTGTTTAACCACTTTTTGATGACTTTTTGTATGACTTTCCCTTTCTTAAACTATTTAGGGTGTGATACATAAAACCTATTTTTGTGGATTAGTTATATAATTTCGGTAAATTAATTTAAATGAACACCCATTCATTAAAAAAAGTAAGTTTATACTTACATAAAAAAAGTTAATAGTTAATTATGTAGAGAGGTGTAACCTAGAATTGGAGCAAGGGTAGATTGTAATGATATGATTTTTTTCACAAAAACTTCTCACCATTAAAAAAATAGCAAAATAAATAGTGAACCAAAAATTATCAAGCATTACCAAAACTGCATAGCACCAACATTAAAGAAGAAAAAGGAATTGAAAAATAATACATAAATTGGCATCCAAACTAACCAAATAACTACATAATTCATTAAATAATAGTAATTAGAGCTATTGGTAAAAAATCATTTTTATTTTGAGTTTTTACAATCATATCATTTATAATTGTGTATTGTTGAGTATAAAGCCCCAACATCATGTGTGACTTAACTTTAGAATTTAATAGATTGTAATTAATCCTCTCCAACCCTATACATAAAATATTTTTCATTTAAAAGTTAGATCTATGTATTCATGTGATAGAAAAATAAAAAGTTCTTCAATTAAAAGTTAAGGAGATATTTTTTAATTAACATAAAATAACTCTTAAATAAAAAGTTAAAAGCTTTGCATTTCTGCAATAAATAAAATAGGTTTAAGTACAAATAAAAACAAAATAGCCTTTAAAGGTAAATAATTTATTTTTAAGATTTTAAAATAATAAAAGAACTTCTAAGAAAATAATTTTTTTTATTACATTTAGACATAACTATAATGGCAATGAGTGAACTATAATTGTATGAATATGTTAACAAAAACTAAAATACCTTCATATCTTTCAACTCTTAAGCTAGCATACCTATCTTTAGAGAAATATAGGTAAAGTACATTGAAACATATCATATTTGTTCATTAATATTCCACTTAAAAAATAATTATATAATTATATTATAATTAATATTAAATTAATTATAATATAGTTTAGTGGCTTGCCTACTTTTATAAAAAAAAATATTTAATTATCATTTTTATTAAAAAAACAAGTTAACTAGGCATTGACCCTTAACATAGCAAAAAGATATCAACAACATTTTAACAACATTAAATTATTGTTATATCATGATATTGTAATCAATATTAAATTATTATGAGGATATTACTATTTTTTTTTCATTTTTTTTTTTCTATTAAATTCTTCACGAAAGCAAAAAATGTATTAAAACCAATTATTATTATTATTATATTATCATATCTTTATATTAATGTTATAATATTAGATTGACATAATTATGAAGTTAACTAGCTTATAGTTTTTATTAACACATGTTTGTGCATCTATTATGTGATGGAGATAGACATAATTGATTAATAGTTGAGAGGAGAAAATAAATAAAATATTTTTTAAACTTTTCATGCATTTGAGTGTCACAAACACGTCAAATTTAATGCTTTTATTTTTTATTAAAACATATTTGTGCATCCATTATGTGAGTGTAATATGCCTTTGATGCAATAAATAATTTAATATTGATATTTCATTGATATTTCTTCACATTGTTGATATATTATTAAATTGTAATTAATATTAAATTATTCTTAAGATATAATTTAATATTGATATTTCATTGATATTTCTTCACATTGTTGATATATTATTATATTATAATTAATATTAAATTATTCTTAAGATATGACTATGTTGTTATGTTTTAATATATTATTATTTTATGTAGGGACATTTCAATTTCTCATAATTAATAATATTAGATTGAGATTATTACAAAGTTAATTGCTTTTGGATGATGGATATAGACAAAATTGTTTGATTAGTTAAACTAGAGCAAGTGGTAGTTAAGAGACAAAAGTAAAGATATAATAATTAACATTAAATAATTAAAAATAGTACAAAACTAAAATGATAATAAAAGAACTTCTAAGAAAATAAAATAGTTTATTACCCCCTATGGAATTTGAACTTGTAACCTCTCTTTTAAGAGCACAAGTTCTCCATCACTGGGCCAACTCAAGTTGTACAATATCTTTACATTGTTGATATATTATTATATAGTAATTAATATTAAATTATTCTTAAGATATGAGTATATTATTATGTTTTAATATATTATTATTTTAGGCAGGGATATTTTGAATTCTTTATAATTAATAATAGTAGATTGAGATAATTAAGAAGTTAACTGATTATGGATGAGGGATATGTAAAGTATGGAAGAACAAAAACATAAACAAAAAACTAGAACAATAATACACAAAACAAATTGACACCAGTATTTATCGTGGTTCACCAAAATATGGCTACATCCACATTGAATAGAGGAACATTTTATTATATCAAGAAGAGTAGTTACAATCACACAACAACAACATATATATAAACATATCACATACGCATAAGCTGAAGAGATAACACTTGGAGGGAAAAATAGAAGTGTCTGTTGGCCTTTAGACTTTTGAATCTCCCACTTGAATGCCAATAGATGCTACCACTGATCAAACATTCCCCTGCTCTATTTTAAAATTTTACTTCAGTTTAACAAGACCAAGATAAGTCTTGGCACATTCGAACTTCTCTTTGGGAACAACTTTGGTTAAAATATCTGCCGGATTGACCTTAGTGTCAATTTTTGCAACTTTTAACTTACCCTCTTCCACCACATGGTGAACAAAATGAGCATGAATGTCAATATGTTTAGAATGACACTGAGATGAATGATTATGAGCCATAAAGATAGCACTGCGACTGTCACAAAACAAAACATATTCACTTTGTTTACAATGCAAATCACTAAACAATCGCTATAACCAGATCATCTCCCTGGCACCTTCGGAAAGAGCCAAATATTCAGTTTCGGTGGAAGAAAGAGAAACTGAATGTTGCAGTCTTGAGAGCCAACTAATGGTAGCTCCAACAAACTTGAAGGTATAACCAGTAGTAGATCTCTATTTATCTAAACCCCTAACAAGATTAGAATCAGTGAAGCCTCGAAGCTATACATTATTGCCACCAAAACGCAAAACAAAATCAGAAGTTCCTTAAGATACCTCAATATCCATTTAAATGCTTCCCAATGAGGCTTCCTGGGATTGGACATAAATCTGCTTACTACTTCCATAGCATGAGCAATGTCAGGGCGAGTGGAGACTACAACATACATAATGCTATCGACAACAGATTTGTAAGGAATACCTTCCATAAACTCCTTGTAAGTTGTTGGGTCTTTGGACACAAATCAAAAGATAAATGAAAATGAGCAGCCTTTGCATCGGCCATACCAAATCTGTCTACAAATTTGTCAATATATGCCTTTTGAGACAACGTGACATCCTTCTTCTGTCTATCTCTAGTGATTGACATTCCCAGGATCTTCTTAGCAACACCTAAGTCTTTCTTAGAAAATATTGTAGCTAATTTTGCCTTCCACTCAGAAACAATCCTCTTACTTGTACCGACAACCAACATGTCATCAATGCAGAGTCGAAGAATAAAAAATTCTTCATTAGGAAGCTTCTTATAATAGATGCAAGGATTAGATTCACATCTTATAAAGTTGTGCTCAGTCATGAAGCAATCAAACTTGAGATACCATTGTCGTGGGGCTTTCTTAAGCCCATATAAGCTGCGCTTCAACTGGCAATAAAGGTGTTGTTGTCCCGATTGTGTAAATCCTTTCGGTTGCTCCATGCACAGCTCTTCATCAATATCACTATGTAAAAAGGCCGTCTTGACATCCAACTGATCAAGTTCAAGATCCCAAGCTGCAGCCAAACCCAAAACAGTCCGAATTGTAGTCATTCACACAACTGGAGAGAAGATCTCATTAAAATCGATTCCCTTCTATTGATCATACCCCTTTACGACCAATCTGGCACGATAATATTTCTTACCTCCATCCTCCTCTTTCAACTTGTATACCCAACAATTCTTCAAGGGTCTTCGATTAGGCGGGAGTGGCACTAAATCCCAAGTGTTATTAGCCTACAGTGAACTCATTTCATCTTGCATCGCCTCATGCCATTTCCCATAATCAATTGTCTAACAAGCCTATTTATAATTAATCAGTTTTGTCTGATCAACAACCAAAGAATCAGGGTACTCTCCTAATAACAACTCATAATCTAAAAACTTAGATGGAGGTCTTCTCTGTCTTGTAGATCTTCGTAATTGATTAATGCTCAAGTTTCAAAGATTGTCTTGGCTTGATCCTTGTGAATGAATGATGTTTTCCCTTGTATGTGAAATATCCATTTCTAAGCACTATTGTCCACCTCCATATTTATGTGCATCACCATATGGTAGGGCATCAATACTCTGCTGTGTATTGGCATTCTGCTATGCATCAACATGTGGTTGTGAATCTAAATTTTGTTGTGTTTGTGGCTGAGCATCACAGTGTGACCGTGTATCACCACTTTGCTATGCCTCGACATATTTAAGTGCATTGGTATGTTTGGGCTATCCACATTGAATGTGTGAACCCAACAATAGTCGCTTCACCATAACGTACGGACTACCAAGCAACCCACGACCACTACCGAGGACATCTTCGCCCTCATGGAACCCGCAACGCGATGGATTGCCAGCATCAAAGATAAGAGGCGAGGGAATGGACATTACTTTCTGCCCGTCAGTCCCAAGGTGTGGCTATAATCCTTCAAAGCTCAAGGGAGTGCACTCAAAATAGGCAGGAACAGTTGAAGAGGGAGAGGAGGGAGACAAAACTGAGATAGGAGAGACAGGGGGGCGGTATGTCTCCTAGAAGAAGGTTGTTCAACCTTTCCATTATTGTATATGTCAATTAAAGGAATGTGTTAAATGGTGGGACTGTCATGTTTCGTCAAATAGGGAAACACTGCCTCATTAAAGGTAACATCTCTGCTACGGAGTATTTTCTTGTCAATCGGATCCCATAATCTGAATCCATACTGATTTTCACCATATTCTACAAAAACACAAGGTTTGGATTTGGGGGCCAATTTAGTTCACTGTTGTTTGGGAATTAGAGCAAAAGCTTCACAACCAAACACACGAAGATGATTGTAGGAAATCTGCATGCCCAACCATTCGTCCGCCGGAATACCAAAATCTAAACGAGAAGAGGGACTTCGATTAATTAAATAAGCCGTTGTATTAAAAGCTTCTACCTAGAATTCTTTAGCCAATCCACCATTGGAAAGCATACACTGTGTTTTCTCCAAAATCATCCTGTTTAGCCTTTCTACTACTCCTTTCTCTTGACGGGTAAACGAAACAGTTTTAATTCTCCGAATTCCATTATCCACACAAAAGGAATCAAACTCTAATGAACAATATTCACCACCATTGTCGGATTGTAAACACTTAATGTGATAGCCACTTTGACTTTCAACAAATGCTTTGAACATTTTGAATTTACCAAATACTTCAGATTTCGTACTAATCATTAAAATCCAGGCCTTCCTAGTGCAATCATCAAGAAATGTTACAAAATAATTTGCACCACCTAGAGAGGTTACCTCCGTTGGCCCAAAAACATCAGAATAAACAAGCTCCAAAGGTGAAGTGCTCTTCTCATGACCTATCTTCAAGAAGCTGACCCTCTTTTGCTTGCCATAAACACAATGGTGACAAAAATCCAAATCCACAAATTTCAAGCCCGGTAATTGATCTCTTTTTACCATCACCTCAAGCCCTTTCTTTCTCATATGTCCGAGCCTTCGATGCCAAATCTCGATTTCACTGTCTGCCATTGTCATATCAGCTCCCACTTGAGAGTCATGATAAAAAACATAAAGGCTGCCCACCTTGTTCCCTTTGGCAATCAACAAAGATCCTTTAGTTACTTTCCATGTATCTAAAGAGAAAACTATATTGCAGCCTTGAGTAAATAATTGACTTACAAAAATCAAATTTCTCTTAAGTTTTGGGACATGTCGCACATCTTGTAACAACCATTTACCTCCATTCTTTAACTGCAACAAAACATCACCCCTACCAACGATGTCACGTGATTTATTATCCCCTAAATAAACTTTGCCAAACTATCCCTTCTGATAATTTACAAAGGCCTCCATACAAGAGGTAGCATGAAAGGAGGCTCTGGAGTCTAAAACCCAAGAACTTGAAGTAGTATCACTTGTGGATAAAATTAAAACACTATCATCCTTGTCAGAAACAACATTAGCCTCATTGTCTCTTACCTTCTCTCGAACCTTTTTGTAAGAATGACAATTCCTTTTGGTGTGGCCAACCTTGCCACAAAACCAACACTCGCCAAATTTGCCTCTTGATTTTGACCTCTTAGCAGATTTTGATCATCTATGATGATGATTTTTGCCTCTATTATGACTCCTTTCTCTATTCTCGATATTCACCACCGTAAGAGCTTCACCAGATGACCCCTCATTGTTCTTTCTTCTCATAACTTCGTTGAGAAGAGTAGCCACAACATCATCAAAGACCAGCTTGTTCTTGCTGAATATCAAAGTGCTTACAACTATTACAACTCCATCCCAGCTGCTTGGTAAAGAGCATAACAAGAGAACCACTTTGTTTTCATCGTCTTGTGTCATTCCTACAGAATTCGCTTAGCTGATCAAAGTGTTGAATTCATTGATATGATTCGCTATGATACCTCCTTCTTTCATCTTGAGTTTATATAACTTCTTCATGATAAATACTTTATTCATAGTTGAAGCCATAGCATACATAGATGTAAGCCTATCCCAAACTTCTTTCATTGTAGATTCGGTTGTGACATTAAAAAGGACATTATTGAACAGCGAAAGAAAAATTGTTGCTCTAGCCGCTTTGTCTAATTTTTCCCAATCTTCATCAGCCATTGTGGATAGCTTCTTTGCTTTCCCCTCAAGAGCGAGTGAGAGGTCTTGCTTTATCAACAAGGAATCCATCTGCACTTTCTACAAGCCAAAGTCAAAGTTTTGACCAGAGAACTTCTCGAATATAGCTTCTTCCATTTTTCTGGAATTTAATTACCAAATTCCAATTAGCAGCTTTAACCTGCTTTGATACCAATTGTAAAGTATGGAATAACAAAAACAAAAATAGAAAACTAGAACAATAATACACAAAACAAATTGACACCAGCATTTATTGTGGTTCACCAAAATATGGCTACATCCACACTGAACAGAGGAACATTTTATTATATCAAGAAGAGTAGTTACAATCACACAACAACAACATATATATAAACATATCACATGTGCATAAGCTGAAGAGTCAGCACTTGGAGGGAAAAATAGAAGTGTCCGTTGGCCTTCAGACTTAACAGAATATAGAAAAAATTGATTGATTACTTAAATTAAGAGCAAGTGATAGTTAAGAGAGGAAAGTGAAAATATAATTAACATTAAATAATTAAAAATAATACAAAACTAAAAAAATAATAATTTTTTTTTCTTTCCATATATAAGAGTTAGACACTTGCTACTAATTTTTATTCAGAGAGTGTTTACATCCATATGTGAGTATAATACATTTTGAACTAATAACATTATTTTTATAAAATTATTTAAATGACAAAATTATTATTTACTACTGATACTAAAATCTTGAAACTGAAAGAGAATGGAGATATCACTTTTAAAACAGTGATACTAAAATATGTATACTGATTGTAGATAAAGAGAAAGAAGAAGAAAAAGATTATAATAAGAAAGTCCTTACGATGATCTCTGCTACGACCCGAGGCTGACGCAATGGCTTTAGCAAAACAGCGAGCGTCCGAGTAACAAGAAGCACAATACAGATCTGCAGAATGAGCAGAGGGAACGCAAAATGAATTGGATTATCTCCTTGCCATACCCCATTAGATGAAGTCTTCATCAACGTCTGACATGTACTACCATTTGCACCAGCTTGCAATAAAATGCGCTCCATGATTTTAAGACCCAAAAATGGATAAACAGAACCAGAACTATGTGCACAAATTGCACGAGCTTCGCACAACCGAGGAAAGGCCCGAATGCAATTTAGTGCAGGCTTGGGATTTGAGAAAAAAACCTACCAAATTCGCGTGCCTTAAGTTGAAAGATTGCTGACATGTATGAATCCGTCAGCTAAGAATATCAAAATCAGTACTCCACCATTTGGCACCAATCCAAGAGGTTGTAAGGTTGGATGTATCGACCAACAACCGACACACACAGGAATGCCAGAAGAAAATTCTCGGCTTTCTTTTCACATGGGCGACAGATGCCAAGTATTATTCTTGCCACTTCCACAACAGCTTTACGATACGACCTGACCTAGGAAGCCAGATTTAGCCAGCTTTTTTTAATATATAGTGGACAAAATTTTTCTTTCTTGGCCCAGCAGTATGTGGATGGACTGTAGCGCGAATCTCCCAGAGAGAATATGTGGCGTGTTGGGTGATTTAGATGAAAACTTAGACGTCTGACAGGGAATTAGAAAACTGACAAGGATAAGAGAGCCACGTTCTTGTTTAATAGTTTTTTTTTTAAGTTTGACCTAATTTGGGCCTCTGCTATCTTGTTGGGATTTGCATGGAAACATGGTTTAATATTTTTTATGGACAGAATTGGAATGGTGCACATTAGCCTAGATTCAATCTACGGATGTATTGTGTTGTTCATCAAAGTATAGCTGTTGTCTTCAAGGTCACAATTCATATATTATTTGATATTTTGATGACATTTGTACAGAGATAATTGAGTTATTGAATTGAATGAAACCAGCAATCTACTTACACACACTCTTAAGATTTATCTGTTTTTGGAATGGATTTCATTTGAGGCCAAGTCTTTGGAATGGATTTAATTTTAAATAATATAATTATGAAAGTCTTTTAGTGGTGGTTTTTCTTCTTAAAATGTTTCTCATGTTAATTTTTGTGTTTTGTCTAAATCTTATAGATTTATACTATTTCATTTACTTCTATACATGTTACTGAATATAATTTTTTTTATTTACTACTATTTGTATAGGTAACATAATTTTTCTCATCTTAGTCTATCTATTGTTTACAATAGAAGTTTAAATCCTCAAAGATCAAGGTTGTTATATAGATAGTTACTACTTCATTCAAGTGATTAGCCTAACATGTGTAATGGTGAACCATTACAGTGGTTCATTTAGTGCAATTCATGTATAACTATTAAAAAGGACTTTGAATAATTTCATGAGAAACTAGAATAGTATTAAATCCAAGGCTAGCACATTGAGAGTTGAAATTGACAAATCCAATGGTTAGAATTTTGAAGTATAGAAGCTTAAGATGGAGAATATTTTGATCTAAAAAGAGTGATGGGTTGTGGTATCTACTTCGACCAAAACCTTAGGTATGGCTAATGAAGATTAGATAAAACTAGAGAAGAAAGCTAAGAGTACAATCAAATTATATCTATCAAATTTTAATGTATTTGAGGGAAAAACTACACATTCATTTTAGAAAAGGATAGGTATATGTTGTATTATTCCAACAACCTAGTTAGCAATATTTTAAGAAGGTATATTGATTAAAAATGAGTGACAAAATATTGATTATTGTTCACTTGAATAGCTTTAATATGATCTAAAGTAAACTTGCATCAATAAGAGTCAAGTGGATGAAGAGGAAAAATGTATTGTGTTATTTTTTTTCCTCATGAGAATAATTATAATGTCTATAAATAATAATGCTACATCACTTGATTGAAAAAAAAATATTACAATTTTGTTAAGTGATGAGAGTAGGATAATGTTCATATATATTAATTCTTCTAATATCATTGTTATTGAAGAAGAGTTGAGGAGAAAAAAAGTTAAAAAATAGGTTATAGATAAAAACAATAAAAATGCAAAGATAGATCTAAAACTTCAAGTATACATGTCTAGTATAAAGTGTTGGAATTGAGGCAAGAAGGGTTGCATAAAGCATTATTGGAATTGTAAAAAACACAATTTGTATGACTAAGAAAATCACTCATAAAATAATGATCAAGATATAGTATGTGATTAATTAATTTTTACTAATATCATGGGTGATGATTCCATGTTGATTATCTTAAGAGTTTCTTTTCATCTTGCACCTAATAGGGAGTGGTGCTTAGAGTATATTAAGAGAAATAAAGGGAAATTATGCATTAGTGATAGAAAAGTTCCTTGAAGATAATTATTGAAGGAAAAATTATCAGATCCATATTCCTCCGGAGTGAAGCTTGACAGCTTGAGGATAAAGATCATGGAAGAATAGCAGTATCAAAAGCAGATTGATGAAGCAAACAAAATTATTTCTCAGCTGAAAGAGAGACCGAGAAAATCTCTTGCAAAAAGAAAGGAATTAGCTGAACAACTAATTGAGAGTCGGGACATCATAGATCAACTCTCTAAATAGAGTGGATCTGAAGAAGCTAAAGAAGCAGTCTCAGAACTTATGGAAGAGAACAAGAAGTTGACCGAAGAAGTCACACATCTCAAAAGAGAACATGAAGGTCAGGCCCTGAGAATGATTGGGATGCTGGAAGCCAGCAGAAGTGTTGATGAAAGAATGAGGGAGGCAGAAGAGGATCTATCAAAAGCTGAAAGAGCCAGGAGGCTTGCTAAAGATACCCTGAGAGAAAATGATACAATCATGATTGATAAAGATAAAGAAATCTGAATTCTCACTCAAGAGAATGAATATATACATAAGCATCCGCATGACAACATAGAAGAAAAGGATAAGATGATGAAAGAGATTGAACAACTCAAGAGTGAGTTGAAAAATGAAAATGAGAGAAATTAGAAGTTGAGGAAATTCAATGAAATCTCTGAGAAGGTAGATAAATAGTTGAAGGCTCAGAGAAGAACAAAGGAAACAACCGGTCTTGGTTACCTCAGTTCAGGTTCTATGGAAAGTGGAGAATCATCTAAATCCAAAAAGATGAAGGATGATAAAAGAAACCATTCAAAAGTGAAAGGTATGAAGTTTTCCAAATCTTCTTGTAATCATTGTGGTAAATCGGGTCATAAGACTAAGGACTGTAGAAATAAACCGGTTAGTCAAAAGAAGATTTTCACCTTTGATGGTTACTGCCATAATTGTCATAAATATGGCCACACTGCTTATGAGTGTAGATCTCAATATAGCAGTATGTCAAATAGAAAAAGATTTAATGGACATTGCTTCACATGCAATAAGTTTGGACACAAATCTGAAGAATGCAGGTTCAAGTCAAATGTATCAAGATCACTGTTCAAAGTGGTCAGTCCTAACAAAAGGATTAATCATTTTAATGCCACCTATTCCGCATGTGGTAATTTTGGTCATGTTGCATAAAATTGCAGAATGAGAATGGGCTAGAGAAATAATTCAGGATCATGGAGGAAAACTGGTATGGCATATTTCAACTACCATAAGATCGGTCACTTAGCTAGAGAATGCAGAAACCGATCCTACAATCGGTCTGAAGACACGAACCGGTTTAGAAAGAAGAAAGAGCAAAATGACCTGAAAGGAAAGATGACAATTGAAGAAGTAAGAAATGAAATGAAAAGAAAATGGATCAAGAAGGAAGAAGGAAAAGAAGGAGAAGGTCATTCTGAAACCAAGTCATCATCCATCGATGATGACAATTCCTCTTCTAACTAGGCATACCGATGCCCAGGGGGAGCACATATGGTAAGATTAATTTTGAATCCCCTTAAAAAATATAAGGATATGTCTATCTGCATAGTTGTCATGCATAAAAGCTAGTCCAAAAGTTCTGGGTTGAAGAATGTCTTGTGAGTTAGTTGTTTGTGTATTGGTATCGGTAACAAACAATCGATAAAGTCAAATTGGTGTACTTTAAGTTGTAAGTTTCAAAACTAACTGTTTGTATTATAATGCCAATAAATCTCAATGGATAAATAAGTAAATGTCAACACATTTTCATTTATTTTGTTTCCTTGTGAAATCTCTCGAGCTCCTATGCAATCAAAGGCGATTGGAATCTTGCTAAGTAATATTTGTGCGGAAAGTTCAAGCAGAGCAGTAGTGGTGTTTGGTATTTCTAAGGAGAAGGTATTCAACTTCGTTTGAGAAAAGCTTGTTTGAAGGACATCATGACAGCACAGATATCGACTCTTGTGTTGGTTGAAGCTATCAAAGAACCCCAACCTGAGTTCAAGCTGCATCCAATGAAATCCAGTGAGATCAACATGACCGGTGCTTTATCATTTGTGCCCTCTAATGTATTGTTGGTAGAAGAGATTCGCTCCTACATTCATTACAAGCTCGAAGAACTTGGAGACAAGTTCATTTGAAATGAGTTTAAAGGGTTCTGTGTTAATTATCAATTGAAGGAAGAATTTCTCTCTCTGAAGACCAAGGGTTTGGCTAATGTTGTTGATTTTCCTAATCAGTTTCATGATGAATGGGTTAGGTATGTACTGAGCAGGGTTCATGATCAGTTTTTGTGGCTGGAATCTCAAGCACTGATCAAGATTACAAAGGAGGTGATTAGAAGAGTGGCAGGGTTTAGTGCAACCGGTGAAGCATTAACCAGGCTAAGAATGATTTTATCATCTGAAGTCATCCACTTAACCAAATCCTGATGTGATAGTAGAGAAATGAATATCACACATATTAAGGATGCTGAAGTAAGATTTGCCTCTGCAGTGCTGGGTTACAGGGTTTATCAATCAAGTCGGATGAATAGTGTGTCGAGCGGTGCCATACATGCTGGTTATCGAATTATCATGGAGGATGCAACCTATGATATTTGTGAGATGATTAAAAGTCAATTTATGGTGAACATGAAAAGAATTAAGAAGGACAATAAACAATCCTTCAAATATGGCTCACTTCTAGTATGTATATTTTTCTATGTGCAAAATTTTTTCCTCGGTAAGGGTAAGGTAGTATGGTCTGAAGAGAAGCCTATCATGGGTTAGATAGGTGAAATGTCTATGGATCTAGGAGATAAGTTTGGTGAAACAATGTGTGGATACTTTAAGAAATTCCAAATAAGGATGCACAAGAAGGAAAGAATTCCAATCGGAATAGTACAGAAATACAAAGACAACATTTGTTTTTTCGTAGACATAGATTATTGTATCATTCAAGCAATTCAACCCAGAACCTTTTGGGTTCCACCTATGGGCTATGAGGTTGCAGAACATATTGTTAAAATTCATGTCAATATGCTACTGTCCAAACCGGTAGACTCAAAGGTAAAGAGATTTGGAACCTGTGAGGAGGCAAGCTCCAAAATAAAACATGAACTTCAGGTGTCAATTATGAAAAGAAAAGTGAGAAGAATGATTGATACTCTTGACAAGAAATATGGAGGTGAAGCATCTGGTGTCACTACCTCCACTAGTGCTAGTGAGCAAACAGGGATCAAACCAAATCAAGATGAAGAATTAATAGGAGAGAAGAAGAAAGTGTCAAGGAAAAAACCAAAGGGGACTGCAACAACCAAGCTTGCAACATATACAAAAGATAAGGATTCAGATAATCTTGTATCATCCCCAAGTAAAGATAGACAGGTAGGAGTGACATATTCCAGAAAGAGGAAGAGTGAAGGAAAGGTTGATTCAAAGCTCAAAAAGGAAGAGAAATAAGGTGATATCACTAACAGGGCAAGTGCAAGGTAATGAGTCACAAATTCATGGAAGTCCGCATGTTAGAAAACATGCTCTTATAAATAGGGGCTCGTTTTCAAAAAATGGGGGCCTGTTTATGCTTCGGGCTCCCGAGCCGAAAGGTAATGGGAGCTCGAAGCAAAAATAAACGGGGCCCCATTTTGTTCTAAAACGGGGGCTCGCTTATAAACAAAACGGGGGCCTGTTTTTTAAAAACAAGCCCCCGTTTCTAAATCGTATTTTTCCTTCTTTTTCCACAAGCCGCCCTTGTTTGAAAATGGGGGCCCATTCTGTGGAAGTTGATTCCACAACCCGCCACTTGGCTCGGGATTAGGCCCAGGATAGGTCTGGGATGGCCACACCTGAGACATGGACCTGCAAATTCAAATCTCCATGAATGAAAGCACAAATATGAACTTCTAAAATAGTTTGCGTGCCTCTAATCAGAGAATTTTTATACAAAATTAAAACCCATTTCAGATTATACTGTCTAGATTCTAAATATGTAAATTTATTTAAAATTTGATTATTTAAACTATTTTTCATTTAATTTATACTAAATCGGCTCCATAAATTTGAAATATTAACTAATTTTGTTAATTTAATAACTTTTTTATTTTAATGAATTTTGGAAAAAAATTTATATCTCATCAATTTGCACAAAAAAAAATTGTATTTAAAAAAAAGAAAAATCAAAAAATGTTAAGTTTACGTCAAATTATGTGGGTCGTACACATCAAATTTTTTAAAAAATAATTACGGCCGTTAAAAATTAATTAAAAAAAAAATATTAGAAAAAAAAATACAAAAAAATATGCTCATCAATCTTCAGTGTGTTACAAACCATTTCCCAAAATGGTTTGAGAAAATAATTTTAATTGTGTCAAAAAGTGTGGGTCGTACACATGCATGATATGGTCCTGAAATAGACATTTTTAAAACAAAGTTTTCAGAACTCCATTCAAAAAGTTATTTTTTATTATGTGGGTATTAAAATAAATTACATATTTGGAAAGTACATTCAGAGGGCTATCTTTTATAGAACTGACTTTTTCCAAGATTCAATCTCTAAGTGTTTCAAAATTTAAGCTCAAATGAGACAAAATCTGAAAATCAGGGAAAACACTTCCACTTTTTAGACAAAAAGTGGACTCATCTTCTTGCACTGACCCAACACCCAATCAGATGTGGAAATTAAAGAGGTTAGAACGAGTGGAAGAAACAAAGCTCCAACAATTGATGAATTGGTCCCTGGGATAGAAGAGTTTGGAGGTTTGTTTGGTGTTGGGATAACATATTCCCTCAGTAATGAAGAAGACAAAAGGAAAATTCAAGAAGTCTTGATCTGGAACTTGCACAAGTTTTGTAGGACTCCTAGTGAATTATATGGCATAATCCCATTATATTTGCAAGATCAAATTGAAGGGAGATGGAAAATAGCTCTATCTACTAAAAAGGAACTCAGAATAAAAGCACTCATGGAGGTGCAACATGAATTAGACCTCGATCAAGCTTCACTAGTGGCTGAAGCATGCACTCAACATTTAAAAATAAGGAATAGAACTAGGAGAGTGGCAGTAGGGAAGTTAGAGCAGTGCACGCTGAAGGTGTTGGCTTGTGGAAGAAAATTATGGATCAACAAAAGGAAGCTACAAAATAAATAGCAAAGGGAACAAATAGGACCTAGGTGCAGCTGCCCTTGACAAAGGGAAAGGTAAGGAAAAAGACTCCACTGAAGACTTTGGTACTTTCACAGTTGAGGACATCATAGGAAATGTTGTGTCAGACATTCCCAACCTGACAAAGGATGTCAATCAACCGGTTCACACTTCACCGGTGAAGGAAGCTGATCAAACTAAGCTTCCTACTCAAGATGAAGTGATAGTTGAAGACATTCCTTATGAGGATGCACCTCACAAAACCTTATTGACACCAAATCCTATTATCTCTAAGGAAGTAAAAGAGGAAGAGAAGAAAATAGAGGAAGGACAAGAGGAAGAGAAGAAAACAAAGGAATGAAAAGAGGAAGAGAAGAAAGAAGAGGAAGGAAAAGAGGAAGAGAAGAAAATAGAGGAAGGAAAAGAGGAAGAGAAGAAAGTAGAGGAAGGAAAAGAGGAAGAGAAGAAAGCAGAGGATAAGAAACCAATGATGAATACTCCTCTGACAAAGAGGAAGTTAGATTTAGAAAATGATAGTGAGAAGAAGGTAAGAATCATCACAATAACTAGTTCAGAAGTTGAGACTGTAGAAAAGGAAGATGAAACAGAGGAGGAAGAAGAGGGAGACTCGGTCATTGATATAAAGAAAATGACTCCCAAGCAGTTGATGAAGGTTTCAAAAAAACTAAAAGTGCAAGATGAAAAGGCTAAGTTAAGAGCAAGGAAAAAGAGGGCAAGAATTCTCAATTCTACCAAAACAATTCTTTCTGACCTGATTCTTGACATTGCTATTGATAATACTGCCCCCATCATTGATTAATTAAATACTTTTGTCACAACAATCAGTTCAGAGGCAACCGATCTAGAGAAGGTTGCAATAAGACAATATGAATCAAAGAGAGGAGATAATTTAATGGAACAAATATCAGTTGAAAAAGTTGCCCTCTCTACCCTAACAGAAGAAGTCAGAAATATACTTCAGGAAGTTGGTCATTTACTAGTTAAATCTTCAAGTTTTACTGATTTCATCAGAGGTCTTGAAGACAAAAGAAATCAGAATCAAAAATAAATTCAAGATCTAATAAGTTCTTTTGATCCTCTCACCAATTCAGCATCAACTTTCACAGGCAAGTTCAAACAACTCAATCAGGAAATCAAAAGGTTGAAAGAAGAAAAGGACAAACGAGGTCTTAGTTTTTTAGAGTTACAGTGCTACCTGACACCAATTATTGACTTCGTGTAAATGAACAGTAAAGAAGCCGACCACCTCATAAATAAACCTGACTGCAAAATAGTTGATGATATGGAGGTTTTCATTGTAGTGATGCATGGCCACTTCACCACCATGAAACAGGTAAAATCTTCATGGGAATCCTCTTTGAAAGTAGCTAAAGAAAATTTTAAGGATATTTTTTCTTTACTTTAAACAAAATAATTCCTTTTGTATAGTCTTTTCCATTGATGGAAAAAGGGGGAATTTTGGAGTCTTGTACAGTGTGAGTTATAGGGGTTGGAAACGTGGGCCAGAACTGACACAGTTTTATAGTATTTTGTAGTATTTGCCACCAATGTAAAAGGGGAAGTTTGTTGGAATTTTTGTGCATTTTGTATGAGCGGTGAATGATATGGTTGTCATTATTGGCAATATCATTTCCCAAGTCCTCACAGTCTATCGGCAAATAAGTTGACTAATAAATAATGGTTAACCGACTAAGCAGTGAGTAGACCAACACACAAGAGGATAACCAACAAGCAGCGCATAGACCGGCACAGAAGAGGTCAACCGATAAGTAGAGAGTAGATTGAAACATCGGTATACGAAATTTAATCAGTAAGTAGATTTTGATCGGTACACCGATAGAGTCTATAACCGACAGACTGGTAACATTCAATTAACATCCAGATAAATCGGTAGTCTTCTCCAGTCAATCAATGGACTTATCGGCATGAACAACTGTTCTGGTAGAGATTCCTAGAATGTTTTATGGAGAGTGATTTATGGCACGATAACATAATTTTGAATAGAATACTTTGGAGGGAAAAGTTGGCGACAGATCCAAAGGGTATTAAATTCACTTAATCCATTTTGATGAGGTTGTTGCCAATGTGGAGAGTGTGGTGAGAAAGTGTGAACATAGGGGGAGCAAATCATAGTATAGAGTCGAAGGCCAGAGGACTGGCATAAGTACAGAGCCGAAGGATAGAGAACCGACAGAGTGCAAAGCTGAATGTATAAGCAAGAAACTGGTGGTGTGTAGAGAAGATATAACTGGTGTAGATAGAGTTTGTTTTTACAATGTGATCTGATCAGGCTATCGGTAGCTACTCCAGCAGATCATCCTTATGTTGCTTTCTAATCATTGCAATCAAAATCCCTTATTAGGGTGGACTCTAATAGGTCCCATTGTAAAAATCCCTTAATAGGGTGTCATCTTAATTGATGATCTTAAGACCTTTGAGAAGGCTACCTTTAATGGGGTAAAGGCACTAACAGGCCTTAGACAAAATCCCTTAACCAGGTGGCACCTAACAGTGTCCTTGTAATCTCCTAATAGGGATGGCTCCTCACCGAGCGTAATCTAGAAGAGTACAAATTTTGTGAGTTCCTACTCACACCGTGGTTTTCTCCCATTTGGGTTTCCACGAGATAAATCTTGGTGTCACTGTGTATATTTTCATGCATGCTTATTCTGATGTAGTGGTTATTTATATTGATGAATGTTAAGTTAGTAAAAAATTGAGTTAAAAGGTTTAAGTGAGTAAAATCGGTAAAGTGTTGATTCACCACTCCCCTCTCAGCACTGATTGGAACTAACAACCCCTTACAATTTCACACTCCTTTTTGAGCCTTTTCTTTAGTTTGCCACCTTCTAGGTCAATTTGAGCATATTTAAGCCTTACCTCATCCAATTTGTTGTCATATACTAATGAGGTGGCTTGATCTTGTGGCCTAGGCTTGTGCACTCTAAAACCACCTTCTTTTGTCCTTTCCTAGCTAGACTATGGAGCCTAATGCCCTAGTCATAGTGGAATATGGTGCTTAGCACCTTATTCCCTCCAAAAGTGGCCCAACTTTTAACCTTTTCCAATGTTGGTTCCCACTGATTTTTTATTCCATTCCAATATTTTGATATGACCATTGGAAGTTAGCCTAAATATGAAAATACCTTGAGAACCCTATATAAGGCAATAATTTATCATTCATAAAACCAATCTAGAAATTCAACCATTATATTTCAAGAGAAATTATTCTTTCATTCAAGAAAAAATATGAGAACAAGGAGCATCAAACTACAACTTATCTTCAAGTATGTTTTCATAATAGATTTTGTTATTATTTGTCATTTTATTATATCAACACTTGGAGGACTTATCTAATGAGAATTGTATCACAGTAATTATGAATTCCTAAGGTAATACCTTTTTAATTCAAGCATTTTGAATTAGATTTAGCCTCTACCCTACCAAAGGTAATTTTCATCATTAATGTAGTGGAGGTCAGAAACAACAACACATGCTTTGACTTAGGCAAACCCCTATAAAAACAACCATTTTATACTCTTCTCTGTGTATAAGTTATACATATAAAAACAAAAAAAAATAGATTTCTATAGAGTATACCGAGAAACATAGTTTCAAACTTTAAGGAGGCAAAAAATTAATGTATATGCCAATTAACACCATAGTTTGATACTTTTTGATTGAATTTTGGAGGGAACATTTTTTTTAAAATACCCAAGGTTGAGGAGGAGGTGAATTATTCTTGATGAATCTCTTAAAATTTATACCATAAATCAATACCAACTTAATCTCAATCTTATTAGCAACAATGAAAGATAAAATAATGAACACCATACACAAGAGAACACCAAATTTATGTGGGAAACTAAAAATGAAAAAAAAACATGGTGAGAGTTAAAGTTCACAATATATGAATGAGATCACAATATTTGTTTTAGGCACACTGCCAAGGAAGCTCGTTACTCCCACAAAAGGACTTGCAAGCTAAGGTGAACTACCCTAGGGAAAAATACAATGGACTTGTAGGCTGAGACTCACTGCTTTAGAGTAATATACAAAAAACTTGCTAGTGAGACTCACTATCTTTGATAAAGGTACATGAATATATGAATCAAGATCAATAAACCTTCAGCAACACTGCTTCTAACAATCTCCTCTGAATGTAGTTTTTTGCACAAACAACCATTATGCAGTTCAACATGAATACCTTCACTACACACTCCTACAACTTTAAATTCATATCTTCCACTATCCACTTTGATCGACGCACTCACACCACCTGTTAACATTAATTTGATCTTCTATATATATCATCCTCTTCTTCACAAAACATAGATTAGGTTGACTAGAATAAGGGACAAGCATAAATCCTATCAGGTCGATTAAAAAACACAATTGCAGTGAAATTAGTCCAATCCAGGGGATAGAGAAGACCTAAAACATCATATTTCAAATTTCTAAGTGGTCCCAAACATCATGCATGCTAACACACATACTACAAAATTGGTAACAAGATAACATGTAGATAAACCAAGTAGCAAACAACTAGTCGACCCAAAAACATGTCTTCCAAATGAATCAACTCAATGTGAATCCCCACAAGTCAGATTAGGAATAAATAAAAACTTAGCATAGTCTCCAAAGCTAGCACAAACCCCTAAGGGAATAACACAAGCAAGATAATAAACTCTTTCGACAAAACCACATCATTTACCTTGAAACACTATCACCAAACATAATGCAACATCAAATAGATCACCCAACATCACTCAAAGCACATATGGATGTTCCTTGAACATCCAAATACATTCCCAAATACTTCTTTCTTACCATCACATTAAAAACGTGCTAGCACACAACAAATAGATATAGAACACTTTATTTCATAAGGCCAAAGAACTTAGTCATGAATGAAATATCATCATCAACTCTTTCAAAATATTTTAGCACCAAAAACTTGATCTATGGCACAACACAAACATTACAAGAATGTACTCCAATCTGATAAACAATAAAATCACCAATGCGAAGAAATGTAGAGAATTTTCTAGACCAATCCTAGGCTAAGTGAACAAAGATGTGGGACCAAAAAGGGGTCTTCAGATGCAACTTTTTTGTTTCTTTTGAAATTAGAAAAGTTCGATGAGAAATTGAAGATAGGTACACTCAAAATTCAAGATGGAACAAGAATCAAAGTTGAAGTGCTCTAAATCTACTTTCTAAACTACAAATTTGTTTTGAAAATGGTGGAAACTAAGGGTTTCAAAAAGGGACACCACATTTGTTAGTCCTATTTTTATCATAAAAACATAACATAGCACCAAATGTGGTGCCCCTAAAATGTTAACTTTTCTTTACAATTTTGCAAATTGCTCTGGTGAGAAAGTTGCTAACACATTGGAGTTTATGTTATATTTTTCAGCTAATTTTTTGATGAATATATGTATTTTTACAAATTTTTGAAATGGACACATCTTGAAAAATAGAAATTTGAGCATGCTCCCCACAAAAAATTGTGAAAGCTAATCAAATTTTTTATTTTTTTTTCAAATTGTGTAGAATGGAGTCTAGCTTTTAAAAATGTAATTTGTTTCAAAATTCGATAAATGAGTAAAAATCAATGGCCAAATTATGACATGTTAGTTTTTGAAGAAAAACACACATTAAACAAAGAAATTAGAGATGAAGATCTTAACATAATCAAAATTTGAAAAGAATTATATAGCTCGATAGCTAAGAGAGAGATTAAAGATTGTATGGTGTTTATTTTTATTTGCATTGAAATATGTGTAAACCTAATGGAGAGTATGAACAAAAATGTTAGAAGTTTTTTAATGTTTTTCAAAAATATGTCTCAGGCATGAGAAGGATGTCCAAGCTTTTGATATTGGATCCCCAAGGCAAATGCAAGCCTAAGGCTTAGCGTTTTCAAAGGCATAAAATTTGGTGCACACAAAATAAGGCACCCACCAAATTTGGCATGCACCAAATGTAAAAAATGCAAATTATGCATTTGGTATGAGCCTTATTTGGCATGTGCCAAATATGGTGCATTCTGAATAAGGCACACATCAAATTCTTTGGATAGAAATTATCTTAATATGAACTTCACTCTCTTATAAGATGCTATAATTCTTATACTTCTATACTTCTCTGCTATAATTCATATGCTTCTCTCTTATTACTTTAAGTGAAGAAGTAATGTTATGTGTATATCATCTTTGTCTTCATAATATTTTATCCTTTTTTTCCATGTTGTCGTACAAATTTTATTGGTTGTATAAAATCATCAGCTTGATGTTTATATGCAATCCCATAATTTTACCAAGATGTTTGATCTTTGTGACATCAAAATCTTGGTCATTATGATTTTGTATGCTTTTTTTTTTTTCAATAAAAGTGGATTATTCCACTAAACTTTTTTATTAATATTTTTTTATTTTTTACACAGGATTCAAAGAGCATACCGGAGGAAAGAATCCTGGGAAGAAAACCTCTGGTCACAGCTCATAAAATAAACCTATAGTATGTAATGGATCACTTTATCCACCCCGCCCAAAACCACATACAAAATGTGGTCACAACACATATAATATTAGTTTTGCATAGAGCCCATATGACAATTTGCCAAAAAAAACCATCGGATAATTTTCAACCGTAGACTCCATAGCTGCTATCAATGGAAGAAGATAAAATTTTCCAAAGCCCTGTGCCAAATCCCAAGAGCCAAAAACCTTCCTGCCAAAAAATAAAGTATCAAAAAACTTTTGGAAAAACACTATTGTATCAAATACCATGAGCTCGAACTCTCCTCCAGACAATGAACATGAATACTTGAAATGAAAGGGGAAAGCGAGAATAATCATCATAAAATTTTACATCAACATTACTCAAGAAAATCATATAACTATTGTTGTAAACCTTCCCATACCCTAGAAGGAATTTCCTCAAAAGCCACCTCTCATTGATTAGCATTGCTATCAATGGCTAAATTTGCCAAATAATCTGCAATCTTATTAACTTCTCTATAACAATGGGATACCAAGAAAGATTCAAACAATTCTAATTTTTGTAGAATGGGATCAAGTATATACTGCAAATTCCAACAATTCGATTTATTTTTCATAACACACTGAACAATCACCAAAGAATCACCTTCAATTATTAAGTCCTTAATTCCCAAAGAGATTGCCATATCCAATCCAAAAGACAAAGCATGAAATTTTGCATAATTGTTAGATTTAAAACCAATAGCATGACACTTAGCTCGAATAAAATTTGCATTGTGATCATAAATTACCATGCCTACCCCAGCTGGCCCAGGGTTACCACGAGATGCCCCATCAAAATTCAGTTTAAAGTGCCCCTACGGAGGAGGTTTCCATCTAGCAGAGCATCTCTTACCTATTGCATCATTCTTGTTTAAAATTGAACCATGAGAGGGTAAAACTGACAACATCTTCCAAACTCTAGTAACTCTACTATCCCAGTATGAAAAAGAAGTAAGATTTTCTAAATTCTTATAAATAAACGACAAAGCAACCTCAAAGATTGAAGACTCAATTTTTAATAGAACCTCAGACACAGGAGACCTTGTTTTTTTAAATATCCTATTGTTTCTCTCTAGCCAAACATTCCAAATTACAATAGATGGAGATATGATCCAAAGGCATGCATAAAAAGATGAGGCAAACATAAAGGGCCAAGATCTAAAATGGGAAATGAGATCCTTACCAATAAAAAAGGATATATTTAACTTCTCAAACAACCACTACCAATATTCATAAGCATAATCACAATGTAGGAACAGGTGTGAAGAAGATTCCAAATTTTTGTTACAAAGGACACAAGGGAAAACAACAATAATACCAATCCTGTCTAGTCTCATACTTGTAAGGACTCTGTCCTGAACTGCCAACCAAGCAAAGGCTCTAGCTTTAGGAAGACAAGCCGAATGCCAAAACAACTTATAAGGCCAAGATGATAAATCTTTAGCAACCATAAGAGAGTTGTAATCATCTTTAACAGTGTACTTACCAGAAATATTCTTTTTCCAAATAAGTTCATCCTCAAAATTAGAAAGAAATACAATTCTATCCCCCAAAATCTTCTCAAAATCTAATTTCATGCTTTGATCAACATCTAAGAAATCAATCGACTTCCATCTAGCTAGCTTAAGGGGTCCACTAGTCACAATTTCAAAATAATCTGCTACAAAAACACCCCAAAGGGAGGAAAGAACAATGATCAGAGGAGACCAATCCCTAATATTCACCAAAGATGTGTGTCTATTCCATACTTCATCCCAGAATCTGTCCTTTCTACCATTATGAGCAATCCATGAGAGATGAGGCAAAATAACTGATCTACATTTGCAAAGGAAACTCCAAATAGCAGATCCCGAAGGCAAATTTGAGACTTTAAAAATGTACTCTCTCAGTCCATTATTTAAATATTTGGCAAACATAATTTGTGCCCATAAGGAGCTAGTCTTGTCATATAATTTCCAAACCAACTTAGCACCTAAGTCTAAATTTTGATTTTCCAGACTCTAAATTCCTGTTCCCCCAAGTTCCTTAGGAAAACATACCTTATCCCATGCAACTAAAGAGAGTTTCTTCTTGCCATCTTTATTATTGTTCCAAAGAAAATCTCTAAGAATATCTTGTAAACTAACAATAGCTACTTTTGGAGACTTCAAAATAGACATGAGATATATGGGAACAACATTCAAAACAGACTTGATAAGAACAATTTTACCCGCCAAAGTTAACCATCTATGATTCCATGAGAGAATTCTTTTAGAAATGACCGAAATAATCTTATCCCAAAAACAAATCTTATCTTGTTTAACAAAGAAAGGAATCCCAAGGTAAGTACATGGAAGATTTCCAGTCTCAAATCCCCAAAAGGAATGCAACCTATGCTGAACCAGTTGTGATGTATTAAGGAAAAAAATCTTTGATTTATCACCATTCACTTTCTAACCAAAAAATGATGTATAATTTTGTATTATTCCTTTAATCAATTTTGCCTCTACTAACAAAGCATGTCCAAATAACAGAGTATCATCTGCAAAGAGACAATGAGAAATACTTTGGGGAATATTCTGAATCTTTATACCTTTCCAAAGCCCCCCCACTTTAGCAGCCCTAATAGGCCAACTAAAGGTTTCAACTAGGAGAATAAACAAAAAGGGAGAAAGGGGATCTCCCTGTCTCAAACCCCTAGAGGAAGTGAAAAAACCACAAGGAGAACCATTAATTAAAACCGAGAATCTTGCAGAAGAAATACATGCACGAATCCATTTGACCCAGGCCTTGGAAAAACCTAACTTCTCAAGAACAACACATAAAGCCCCACACTCTACTCTATCATAAGCCTTCATCATGTCTAGTTTAAGTATCATGGTTGGGGTTCTTTGGGTGGAAATAGAATGTAGCACCTCACGTGCTACAACTGCACCCTCTGTCATCTCCCTTCCGGGAACAAAACCACCTTGCTCCAATGAAATGATCCTAGGTAGAATTTTTGCCAACCTAAGGGAAATTGCCTTCGTAAATATCTTATACAAAGTGTTACATAAAGCAATGGGGCGGAAGTCAGCAAAAGTCTTAGGAATAAGTGCAATCATTGTAGTATTAAGTTCTTTTAAAATAGACCTATTTCTCCTAGCTTCCTCGAGAGCCAATAAAACATCATTTCCCACAAAATCCCAACATTTCTAAAAAAATAAAGGAGTAAAACCATCTGGTCTCGGAGCTTTATTTGGATTCATGGAAAAGACAACACTCTTAACTTCTTCTAAGGAAAAGGGAGACATCAAGATCTTATTGTCTTCCAAAGATACTAAAGGAGGAATATTAGATATAATATCATTGCTGAGATTTCCATTTTCTGAAGATAATAATGACTTAAAAAACCTAACTGCCTCTGAAGCAATGTCCTCTGGCTCTATCAATAAATTTCCATTCTGAAATTGAATACAAGATATTCTATTCTTACATATTTTAATCTTAGTTGAAGAATGAAAAAATTTTGTGTTCCTGTCACCATCTGAAAGCCACAACTCTCTAGATTTCTGTCTCCAATAGATTTCCTCTCTAGCTAACACCTCCTCAAGCTGTAATTTTAGTGACTTCAATTCATCAAAAACTTGTGGCACCATACCATGTTAAAGCACAAGTATTAAGAAACTCAATCATATCTTGAATCCTTTGTTTCTCTTGAAAAATGTTCTTTAAATGTGAGCTATTCCATTCCCTAATATTCAATTTCAAATAACTTAACTTCTTAGCAATCTAAAACATACGGGACCCAGAACAAAAAGGAGCAGAATTCCACCATTTCATAAGTAGAGGTAAAAAGGAAGAATCCCTAAACCATATGCATATTAATGTTTTGAGCCATTGAGCTAGAATTAACTTTAGAACCCTATTATCTTGCATCCCTAAAAATTTAGGAAAAAGTTGTTGGGACTATTTCACCCCCACCTCTTGGTCCCATGCTTTTTGCCATAAATTTCGAGAGTATAATTGGGCAATCCTACCCTATTCAAATCTACCTCTATAAAAACCTACACTAAATCTAAGTTAGCCTAAAGATTATTTTAATTATGAAATCCCTATATAAGGCATCTTTCTCAATTCATTTTGACATCTATCATTATTTCGTTCCATCACTTCAATTCAAAGCAATTCTTCTTCCTCAAGAGCTGGTCTGATTCAAGGAGCTACAAACTATATCAAGACATATTCATATTATATTTCAATTAAATTCAATCTTGATGGAATTCAAATGATTCATTTTTTAATTGCATCAACACATGGAGGACTTGTCCTAAGAGCATTGCATCACTTATTGAAGGTATAATCATCCACATTCAAGCATTTCAATTTTAGATCTAGCCTTTCCCTCAAAAGGCAAGCTTTCCAATTTGATTCAAGTTTAATTTCTATTTAAATTAAGGTTAATTCCAAACCCAGGGTTTGACCTAGGTAAACCCCTATCCACAACACCCTTTCTCTCCTCTTGTGTGTAGCTACAGATACCCAGTGGAGCTAGGAAGATAAAAAAGAGACCAAGACCGAAAAGCGAAGCACTACGACAAATTTTATTAGAAAATGCCTAGACCAAGGTTCTCGTGGCACCATAATTCTTGAAAATGTCATTCTAGGTGCCATAGTCCTCTCATAATAGGTCCAAATTTGACTAGGAGCATTTACAGTGTCTCAGAGACCCAATTTCAAACATGTGTTTATAAATTCAATTGTTGGGACATGGATATGCCCCAAACACCATCACTAAAATAGTTTCAGCTTAATTATTAGTAAAAGGTTCACTTTTGGATTTTATTTTCATTCCCATTAATGTTCTCAAGTTTCTATTTTAGTATTAGGTAGCATAATCAGTCCAAGTTGCTAGTTCATGCATGCACCTTCTTACCCTAGAATTGGCATTCAATTTACATCCTTTCAATTGCTTTTTCAACTCAAAAAAAGGAATAGAATCCAATTAATATTCAAAACCCTTCATAATAGAATTGAGGTTGCATATATTGAGTCTTCTTTCCTTTTAATGTGATGTATGCGAAAGTCATGTCGTTTCCTAGTTTACAAAGTTTAACTTTTGAAACCTTAAATTTTCCTACCTTACATTTTGGTGAACCCAACTCTTCTTAAACCTGCATATATTTTGGTTTTAAAACTAATATTGCATAATTTAATTGAATATATTGAGTTAACATTTCTTTGGTTTCATCTTTTAAATACAGTTTATGAGTATGTTGTTTTATCATAATTGCATATGGAGTTGTTATCTTCTTTTACTAGTTCAATTTTTTTCAGTTTTATTCAAGATGTTCACGATGTTCCCTTTTATGCATATGATGATAATTTTTCTATTCCTTTCATTCATAGTTATGATTCACCCTCTCCTAAAGGATACTCCTACCCATGAGGATAATGTAGTGCAAGAAGAGATTATTAACACTTCTTTTAAAACTCTCTCTCTTAAAGATGAATTTTGGATGAATGATGTTGGTATTTCTCCTAAAATGCTCCTCTCCCATAGAGATATCCGAGAGGAAGATGATGATATCATAAACACCTTCCTTAATGTAACCTTACCTTCCATACATGGTATTCCTCCTAGAGATGTCAAAATTGATGAATAGAATTAATCCTTCTCCCAAAGATTGTCTTACCCATACAGATACCTTAGAACAAGAGGATGAAATCGTTAGAAATTTCCTTGATGCTCTTCTTTCTAAATATTAATTCTTGGAGAACAAAGAGCTTATTCAAGTCAATAATATTCATATTTATAGTTATGAGATGCCTATATTTCTTCAACATGTCACTCAAACTTAAAAATAACCTATGATTAATGCTAACAAACCAAAGAGACCGCTTGTCTATATCTTAAGAGTTTTAATATTCATATGTGAAAAAAGTGATATGGAAAGGCAACTAGCACAAAAATATGGTGTTGAAGTGTCTTACACATATAACACTAGAATAAACAAGCATGATCCCAATATTCTTCTAAACTTCTCTTCCTTCCCTACCTCATCCTAAGAAAGATGTTGATAAGGAACTTAATCTTATTGATATCTTAGCTAAAATTTCCCTTGGGGATATGATTCGAAATTCTCCTTCAGACCATAAGTTGATCTAAGAAGCCTTAAAAAAGGTGTTTCCTCACCCTTCTTCAAAACCAAGTGATATTACATTCTCACAAGATGATTTCCTTCTATAGAGGTTAAAAATAGAGATGATCCCCTTATTATTAGTCCTCATGGGTCAATACTTAACATTTGTCATGTTGACTTATTATAAAAGATAAATTGGAATTATTCTTCTATTCAATCTGATCCTCTTAGTGCTTGTTGCTTTGATAAAATTACTATAGAAATCATAATTTGGTTGGAGCAAATAAGGTGAATAGTAAATTTCATGGATATTGTCACATATGCAATGGTTATGGTGTCACAAAGCTAATCAGTGCAGATCTAGATCACATTTAGTAAATTCGGTGCAAAAGAACACTGGTTTTTACAAGTGCAAGAAATTTGGAAATTATGCTAATCAGTGCAGAAATGAAAATGTGGAGCAATCTACTAAGAATAATATGGTGAAGACTAATGAATCAAAGAAAAAGGAAGTGATGGTTTGGAGAAAGAAGGAGGTGAATAATGAAAGCAAGACTATTGTACAAGAAATCCATTACCTGCACCTCTTCCTCTGGTAACTTGAGCTTATTATTTCGGCTCAAGGGGAGTTTTCAAAGAAAATATTTTGGTCCCCTCTTTCAAGTTGGTTCTTGTTTTCGGTCCAGTATGATTGTGCTAGAGATGCTATCCAATAATTGAAGGTTTGTGTTGACGTCATTGATAAGACACGTTTTGGTGGCAAAAACCAAGAATAAGCTAGTAAGTTAAATTTGGGAATTAAAGATCATTATCATCATTATGCGAGGTAGATTTGTTTGAGGAGCAGGAGCAAAAAATTAATAAAGCGCAGAGAAGGAAAGAAGAGAAAGCATGGAATTGAAGATTACTATCAGAGAATCAAGCAACAAAAGTTTTTAGTTGATGGAAAGGGTTCAGCTAGATGAATTTGACATAGAGAAGATCATAAAAATGGAAAGGAACCTTAGTGAAGCAGATTTGTAGAAGGTTAAAGAGTTAAGTCATAGAGGAATGGACTTATGGAGTGATTTTCCATGATTCGACAATGAAGATGTAATCAGATTAATTTTGAGTCACGTGTATAATTAATGCATCATATTGGATAAACCCTATCCGATCGCGAAGGAAATTATTTTGGCTCTTACTAGCTTGTACGATAGTGGGAGTGTACCAGTTAAGAAGATAGTAAAGAACAAGGAGGTTGCAACCCTAACTGGTGTAACAGGTGATTAAAGGGCGTTGTTGATCAAAAAATTCATTCATCCTATTGTGAGGTATGTAGCATATGGAATTATCTATAATATTTATATCAGAAAAAGAGAAGGTTCAACTTTGGCTATTGCAGTGTATGTTGCATATAAAATTTCTATGGAAAATGCTATGTTTGATTTGTGTGAATTATTAAAGGATCAATTGTTAGAGAATATCAAAATGATAAATGATCAAGGTTACCCCTTCTAGTTTGGATCATTACTTGTTTGGTTGTCTATTTATTTTTAGAGATCTCTTCCGGCTAAGGAGAAAGTGATATGGGAATTTGGAGTCCTGGTTGCTAGGCAATTTTTTTGATATTTGAATGGATTGGATAAGAAAGAAGATGTATGTATTTCCTATTTCAAATCATTTCTAGATACATGGAGTATTGGTCTGGTATCCCCTACTACCGGTTTAGCTAAGGAAGATTCTTCCTCCGAAAAGAGAAAGAGGAAAGAGACTATACCTTCTAGTTATTTGGAATCTAAGAAGTGAAAGAAGGATAAAAAAGAAGAGGATATTGTTGTGATTGAAGATCTGGAATCTCTTGTGGCTGAGGGAGTCGTTGTTGTAGATTACAAAGTTAAAGATCTTCTTACCCCATTATTCATTTTGAACAAAATAATGTGTCTTTAATTTTGTTTCCCTCATTTGGTTTGATCTGTCTTTAGTCATGCACCTTTTGTTCCTTTATGTTTCACCTTTTCTGCCCCTTTGAACCTATGTATTGGTTCAAGGTTCAAGGTTCAACTGGTCCCCTTGCGCGGGTCACAACTTTGTAATGTTGTTAAGCGAGCGAGTGTGAATGTGTTAAGTCGGTCTTGAACTTGAACTTTGAACCATTTCTAAATCAGTTCATGGTTCAAAGTCTTCCTTCATGTTTGTTAAGGGTCTTCGCTCGTTCCTCGAGTTGTGTTGAGCCGCAAGTTGAGAGTTCTTTTGTTTTTCTCCAAATTGAACTTGAACCATTGAACTCCTTGTGAGTTGGTTCAAAGTTCAAAGGTTCATTCCAAGTTTTGACCCCAAGGACATTAATAACACTAAAGGTGGCGCGACAAAAGGAATATTCTCGACATCTTATAATTTAAAATTCTAAATTTGGAAAGGAATCATGAAAATGTAAATTGTTTGTGCAGAGTTGATGTGTAATTAAGAAAGTTGTCAGGTTCCCATCAAATCATTGGTTATCTCACATGTTTGAATGAATCATTATGAGGCGTGTGTAGATGTTACTCAATTTTTTTCCGCTTCTTAACATGTGAATTCTCAAAATTGTGAAAGTAGTAGCTATTATTGTTGGAGGAGCGAAAGACGTCGAAGGTAATTTCAAATCCATATTTCTAAGGATTTCATAGATTTCATGGTTCTAATAGGTGAGTTTTGATAATTTCCCTCTGCTGTGTTACTAGCTTTGAAAGTCAGTCAGTGTAGTAAAATTATTTTGTTTTGGAATAGAATTCTATCATGTTTAGGAACTGTTTGATAAATGTAAAAGTGACCATTATGAGGCCAACTCTTCTAAAACTTGGTCACATATCATGCCTAGTTAGTATACTTTCAGAGCTGAGTGACACCTCTTTGGCCCAAGATGACATTAGATTTCTTAGAAAGAGCTAAAAAACCTAGGGAAGATTCGATAATAGAGAGAATAGCTAGAAGTTGTCTGATTAAAGTTGTTGCTTTCCCAACTGCCACTCCTTGTCCAAATCTAGTAATAGAATGCATGAACAGATATGATGCTGATAACAGGTGCATTAGGACCAGCAGTGGCAAACTGTTAGTGGAAATTAATAGAGAGACGGTGATGGCTGAAATGGGAATCCCTCATAAGGAGTCGTATGAAGACTGGTCAATTGGAACCTCATATGCATTTTTCTCTGAGAAGAAAAGCACATACATAAGCGTCATTGCAAGGAATTGGCTTCTGAAGGTTCAGAAAGGGGGGTCCCAGTTACCCAAGCCTCTTACCAGAGAGAATTTCATCACAGAGGTGCGAGACATTGTAATATTGTTAAACAGACTCAAAGGGAACTCACACTCTTTCTATTGGGAGGATTGGATGTACTTCTATATTCAGGTGTTGTTAGCTGGTGATAAATACCATGACTGGGCGCAGGTTATTGCCGAAAGACTCCATGAGGGTTTGAGCAACTTTGTTAGAATGTCTATTTTTTACATGTCCTCATATTTATTTTGTATATTGGCTTGTACTAGAGAATGGTTGGGGTCACATAATGAGCCTTGGGTCGATGACATGAAGGTTTATGATTATTACCCTTACTTGCAACAATAGAGACAAGCATAAAATTTCACAAGGTGGAATGATGTCTTTGCAGGAAGGCTTGCCTTTGAATTATAGGGAGACATAGATAAAAGAATGTCAGACGAGGCCATGGAGCTAGTTAGTATATATGGAAGCTAATTTATCTAGTTTCCCAAGTTTACTTACATTAGTGGGGGGCTTCAAAGGTGAACCATTCAAATTGCCCAGGTATGCCTTTGACAACTATGTGCTTATTGAGGTTTGCAGTCAGTTAGCCCACATTGACAAAAGGTTAGGGACAAAGGGTAAATCTATGGTTGTCTTCCTAATTGAACTTGGTTACTATAGTTGTAAATCTGTATCTGATGCCTTGAACCTAGAATTAGAGTTCAAGAAAATGAATTTGCAGCCCTACATTGCCAGATGAAAATTCGATAGCAGGGGATATGTTGTAGAGCATCTAAATGTTGATGACCTTTTTTTCCATGAACCTCAATTAGAAGATTATTGAGAAAATTGTTGTAATGAGTTTGAATTAACTAGGAGATTATGGTCAAGATTTATTCTGCAGCAGGTTGCTACAATGAGGTTGTCCATTAATGTGTCTGGAGTACAAGAAGAGGAAGGGGAAGATTTTTTGGATCCCGAATTAAATGAAATGGTTCAAGGGAAACCTATTCTTGAAATTGACTAGGATAGAAGAGAAGAGGAAAATATTCAAGCCAAATCCTTCAATGTCATAAGAAGGACGAAGAAGTGGTTAAGAGATCAAAAATTTAGCAAGGAGTTGATTGTCACTCCTCATGAATTAACAGTTGGTCCACTTGCTACAACTCATATTACCACTTCCTCCTCTAACAAAATTGTTGATGTTGCAGGTGACACAAGGCCTATTATTGGAGAAGTTTAGACTAAAAGATCAAAGAGGTCCCTATAGAGTTCTTCAGTAGTTCGAGTTACTCACTCAAGGAGCAAAAAGAAGAACAGAGAACCAATGGTGAATCAAATTGTTGTGGACTTGGATCCAGGCGAAGAAACCCAAGTGATCATGGATCAACAAGTGTTAAACAACCCTTCAGTGCAGGATATAGATGGAAGCAAAGAACCTGAAGAAGAGCCAAATCCGATGAGCACTATGACTATTGTCAACCCACCTGATGCTTAGACACCTCCGCCACCTAAAGAAACTTCTAGTACTTCTCGATGGCTTGGAGCTTCGATTGGAAAGAAATGCAACATTGTCCCTATTACAATTCCCATGGAGGATATGGTAAGCAAGTGCCTTGGGAAAATATCTAAACCCAAGAAGCTCAAAATGCAGGAAATGATAGCAGTTGATGATGAAATAGGTCATTGGGTAGCGGAAGTAGCTAAGCCCATCTCAGATAGAGATCCACAAAAATCCACTAAGAATTATTTTACTATGTAGAAGATTGACCTGGGAGTTTCTTCAAGGGCTATAGATGCCAAACATTCAGAATCCTCTATAAAGAGGATGATATCCATGTCTTGGAAAGATGAGAAGGACAAACAGGAGTTGAAACAAGTTGTTACTCAGATGGTAAAGTATATTAATGCCATACATCATCCAAGTCCTTAGCCCTTGACATAGAGGACATTGTCCTTTGACCCCAAATCACTAGTGAATCAGAAACTGTTAGGTCAAGTCCAGAGAAGCCGCATGATAGCCAAAGTTTTTGATGAGTGGCTTGATTCTATAGTGCAGTAGGGTACAGACTATATTGCTATCCTGATTGAGGTATTTGATAACGCCTTAACTATGAGTAAAGAGCTAGAACTGGAAGCTACCACATGGGAAAAAGAAAGAACTAAATGGGTAGTAGTCTTGGCGTAGATGAATGATGTGCAAAAATTTGGAGTTATGAGATTCCTAACTGAGAAGCCAGTCGAAAACCTAGATGACAACATGTTGTATGTTTCAAGGAAGAATGTTAAATGGAGAAATTCTATTATTAAATAGGGTCATGAAGAATCTATCAAGCTACTAAAAGGATTAAAAGAACTAATTGATACAATGCAGAAAGATCTAAAATGCATCGACATTCAACTCTTGAAGGAGGATAGATAGACAATTGAACCAGTAGCGAAGATGGTCAAAACCTTTAAAGAAAGGGTGCAACTAGTAAAAGAGACAAAGTCTCTAACTACAGATGACTTTTCCAAAGTGGCAAGGATAGAATCCATGTTAGCAATCTGCTTCTATCACTTGGAAGCACATAAAATGAGTGTTATACAAGTGAACATGGACAAAGAAGTTTGGAAGCAATGCATCCTACACATTGGACTCCCGTACTATCAGGTTATCCTGAATTTCTCATCAACTCATCTGGAGTGGCGAAATGTGTGTGTTGCCATGACAAAACAAGACAAATCAGCAGTCTCTTCTTCCATGATGGAGTCTTGATCAGTTTATGGATGAGTTGTCATCCTGTCAGTGGTCATTGTTCATTTAAGTTTTATCCAGTTCAAAGAAGTAGTTTCTTTTTAACTTTAGGGTAGAGTTATTTTCAAATGAACTATTGGCCTGGGGGCTATAAATGTAATTAAACAAGCTTTGTTTAAGGTCCAAAAAAAATTGATTTGAAGGAGTAGATTTAATCTTCTTTGAATTCCAGTGTAAACATTGAATATATGAATGGAATGATATATTTTGTATGATCTTCAAATCTCTGTGTTTGAATGATAGAGCAATCTCTGTTGGGATGTATGCTTGTGTACATAATATGTTACTTCATTATCAGTTCTTCATAAGTCTATGAATTCATTGTTTAAGAGAATTAGTGGTACATTTTTATTTAAATGAGTTTAAATGATTCTGGTCCCCCTTGTCCGGTGAGGCATGAGCGAGTATCGATCAACATTTATGCTACATTGAATATGATTGATGAAATAGGTTTTACATTGAATTGAAATGCTCAAGGTTTAAATTTGTGAGCTTTGCATTTATTCTAATTATCTTGTAGCATTCTTATTGTGTTGACAATTGAATGTGAATGCCTTTCTCGCTTTCTGGTGAAAAGTGCATCACTTTCTAAGTTATTTGCATATAAATGCATTGAAAATATTACAAGCTACACTCTTATGTAGAGGGTAAACTGAAACTTGGTTCACCCAACTGTTGGTTCATTTTATTTTTCATGAAGGGTATGCATGATTCATTATTTTAAAATATATAAATATTAAAGAAAAGGCAAATCTGTTAACCAACACATCTAAATCTGATGGTAAGTCTAATTCTCTAGAGATCATTGGTAGAACAAATGGAATAAAGAAGATTGGATAGATTTAGTTGACTTCTATTAAGGTAGACAAAATTGAGAATGTCCTGATAGATCATTTTCTTTAGAACAATATCAAGATTGAAGATGTTAGTGATGTGCTTCCAGAATCTCTATTTGAGATAGTCAAAGAGAAATTGATTGATTGGCCCATTAGTATATAAGATTCAAAAGAAAATGATAATAATCTACAAAGCATATTGGAGAAGTGCAATGATCCTCTGTAATGCCCTGCCATAAACCGCAAAGGAATACAACGCTACAAGGCAACTAAAGGGCGAAATATATATATATATATATATATATATATATATATATATATATATATATATATATATATATATATTTTAAAGATCAAGTGCATTAATTAAAACATTGCATGAATAATAACACAAGCAGAAGTCTAACAATGACATCCTAAAGGGTTACCAATGAAGATTACTTTGAACTACATCACAATGTTAATCCAATTATCCAGCTAAATTAGGGAAAATCAATTATGATTAATTAACTCAAATTAATAATTGATTCCAAATAGATAGGTTTAAAGAGTTACAACATATATACTTCCAATGATTCATTTATACATAAGATGAAGGATAACTAAAATAACATACATTTCATTGAATTTCAAATTACAACATTCCATAAATTACATGGCTTCAATAGAACAATTAAAGTACATAGGTTACAAAGCCAAGGTTACAAAGTTAATGATGCAATGACCACATGGTCACAACTATACAATAATCTCGAACAAGAGCTGATACAAGAATCATGAACCAAGAACCACTAGCGAAGCTGATCCTCGCAAGAAGGTAAGAACCAAGGTATCCGATGGGAAGTGGCACTACCACCTGACCATGTGATTCCATAATGGAACCACCCCACCATGCTAGGAGATAGCAGAAGACCCTCAAGCAAGCAATAAGGCAAGTACAACAGTACACATGATTCTGTAGAACTCAAGTGACTCAACTCACAAAACACTAGTGACCCTAAAGAGAGAGTGTCATCATATGGCTTAAGATGGTTACCCTAGGTAGGTCTTCATAGGTCCCGACCCCCATCTTGGGTTATCCTGGTAACCTCTCCCGAACCCCCCGGCTCCATCTAAGCATCATGCAGACCCTACCAACCTTTCATGAAGACAAGGTGGTAGGTTTGCCATTCCAAGCCTTCCCACACACCTTGAGCCTATACAAGCACTCAACCGTGTGCGGGGTACAATATCTTAATTAATTTAATAACTACCCACCCCCTAATCAATTGTTAGGCTATCACTTATTATCTGACTTCTGAGGGGTTATCCTGCCATCCACTTTGGGTGCGGCCCCCGCTTGAAAGCCACTCTCTCTCCTAGGACACTAATAGGAAAGGTCTCTCTATGAGAACTCTATGGCAAAACTGACAGCCATAAATAATCCTGACATAAAACAGGTGAAGGATTCACAATCACTGACCCAGGATTGCCCATTTGGAAACATGACACACAATGGCACACATTTACTGGGTTAAAACAACGACACCTGACTAAGGGAGTAAACTTCATATGACATAATGACAACTCACCAAAAATTGCAACGACATTTAAACTTGACTGCAATTATTATTAACATAAGATCCTAAACAGGCAATCTTTTCTTTAAGCAGTCGATAGCATAAAATACTTGCAATAAAGATTTCCAGAAATAAAGAATTCACATCTATTTTAACATAAGGAAATGATGAAGTCACATGTCTAATAAGATTAATTGAAATCACATTTAAAATTTAATTCTCCAATCATTTGATTATGATTAAATTATAATTTACCCAAATTGACTAAAGCCATAATCTATACTAAATTCCAGTTTAACATATATATATATATATATATATATATATATATATATATATATATATATATATATATATATATATATATATATATATATATATATATATATATATATATATATATATATATATATATATAGATATTTAATGAATATAATATCATATGACTATATTATCATATGACTATATTATATTAAAATATAATATCTAATTAAAGAAAATGCATTTATATCCAAAATTTTTACCAAACCCATTTATTTTCCAAAATATATATAAATATAAACAAATAACACAAAATAATATATATATATTATAATTATTATTAATTAATATCTATATTAATTAACATTTATCCTTTTATAACATTTATATTTTTATATTATATTTTTTTTTTAACTTAAAAAAATATTAAAAAAATGAATATTAAAACAAGGGGCAAATTGGGGCGTTGTGTGTTTTTTTATCCATGGCGGCCCTGTTGCTACCATAAGGTAGCGAGTGCTACCTTACGGTAGCACTGCTATCAAACGGTAGTACTGCTACCATGGGGTAGTAGGCTCTGCCTCCCCCCTCCCATTCAAAACAATTTTTTTTTGTATAATTTTTTTAAAAAAAAGAACAAATCTCTATCCATTAAAAAAAATGAATTAACAAAGATTTTACTTCTCTGTGTTGCACAACTCAAAATTAAATAAAACACAATAAAAATATTTTAATTCTTATAAAATTGAATAAAACGAGCATATTAATTTAACTCACTGGTAATGAAATTTAACCAGCAAGAAAAATGTCTGAGACAAAACGGAGATGGGAATTAGTTTCCCAAAACAAACAAATTCATTCCCAAATTCAAATTGGCTGGGAAATAAATTGTTTGCCATCCCCCAATTGGAATTTTTGCCATCCCCCAATTGGAATTTTTGCCAAAACAAGAATAGAACAAGAAGAATTTAACTCAGAATTTTTCCCCAATTTTGGAAATTACCAGTAAGAATTTATTTTATTTTTTCACAAATGAAGACATGAGGGGAATTTCTAGGCAAAATTTTGCCAGCATGACTCTACCCAAAATCACAAAAATTAAAAGCTACAAACAACAGGAAATGAAATCCTTTGCATAATCAAAATGAAGAATGGATTTTTAAACTAAAACTTTCATGAAATTGATTTGGGAGAGTTTGAAATTGCATTTTAATGACAAAATAGATTGGGATTTTCAATAATCTTCATAGCAAACAAATTCCATAACACCACACTTATTTAATCAAATTTTTAACAACACACAGAAGAAGGGAAATAAGCATATATTTTTTTTAAAACAACAAAGTAGAAATCATCCAACCTATGGAGCTTCCTGGAAGAAATTTGTGAGCTTCTCTCCTTCAACAAATTACCAGACCAAAACCAAAATCTTCCTTCCAAGCAATTTTCTAGAATTTGTTTTCTCCTCCAAAACAAGCATCCTCTTCCAAAAATATTTCCAAGGATAAATAGGAAAAAAAATATTTTAACCTAAACTTTTAGGTTGAAATATTTTCCTCACCCAAAACATTTAAATAATAAAATTGACTTTTTCTATTTCCTTCAAAAGTAAATGGGAATTTCTTTTTTTTGAAAACAATACATTTCTCTCATAATGGAATTTAATTACTTTTTCAACAAAAGTAAAAATCAATAATTTTAACTCTATTTTTGTTTTTCTTTAAATCTAAAATCAATAGAATTAACCTTAAATATTTTATTTTTCTATATGATTTAAATATAGTTACTTTTCCTAAATAAGGCAATTATTAATTTAAATCTAATCAATTAACTCAACAAGCTAGGTTCATAACACAAAGGCATAATAATGCATAAATTACTTATACCAACTATGAAATGACGACTTAAACTCAAATAAATAATCACACCCACTATGGCATGCAAACTGAGAAAAATGCAAGAAGACTCCAACAAAGCCAAACGAACAAGACTCGAAGGCTGAACAAAAGGAACGAACAACTGACTAACGACACTCACAATAGTAGACTGAGGGTAAGAATTAGGGTCAACAACTATCTCCTCCACTCCCATCAGACATATAAGGCAAACTCAGACCTGTGAAGCCAGGTGGGGACGATACCCCGTACCTACCCAGTACTTGTACCTACAATATCCTGCATCATCGAATCACACATGCATTTATATAAATATAGAGTACATGGCACACACACCGATGAAGGAGAATCGCGACGTTCCCTGTCTTGTCGAAGTGAGTGAAGGAAAATCATCCCCTTGCATCCAATATAATCGCAGACACGCAACATATATATGACACATCGCATAGATAAAGTAAGGTGTCAGTACAATGCAATAATCCATAAATGCTACAATCACAAGTACTGAAATACTGAAAATAACTCATACATCTCATATCTAGATAAACATGAAATAATATCCAATATGTCTGAATAATGTTTAGCAGAATGTATCAACTGAAAAGTAAACTGCAACCAAAATATCAGTCTAATAAGTCTGGTCGAGAAGGGGTACTACATCCTTAGAGGGGTTTATCCGAATGTATAAATGAAATGAGAGATTGTATCGACAATGCTAGCAAGGTTTACAGATATTGTCTTTCATGGTCGGCTGTTGTAGTGAAGCATAAAGTGTAGATTGATGTTGTTGAAGAAAAATTGTGCTCTTTAGGTAAGTCATTTAATTTTCTAGGTGACAAGGATGGAGAGCAGAGGGAAAAGGGAAATTATCGTTAGGATAAATTATTAATGTTGCAAAGGCAAAGAGAAGAGTGTAAGGAAGTTAAGTAGCAAAACAACTTCCTACACTAATCTTGAGAGGAGGGTAATGCAAAATTGTTACATATTGATAAAGTAGTTACAAAAACTTAACAAAAATAAACAAAATATCATGCATACCACAACATAGTAAGATAGTGATTTACGTGGGGAAAACCCTTTCGATAGAAAACCCCACACTCCAAAAGCAACTCAATATATTATTCAACAATCAATAACAGACTATGTAATATACTTGTAGAGCAAGCTCTTCACAAGAGTACCCCTAATTAGAGATTCAGAGGTAACTCAATAGCCATAACACTCTTACACACAACCTTTATCTCACACACCTCATATATAAGAGATAGAATATAAGAAATTGTCAAACGGTATTACAAAACCATGGGCTAAAAATGACCCAATAAAGTAGAGTTGACCTTATCTCCATTCTAGATGCCATATGATATGTCAAAACATACATCAACACATGTTCCTCCCTTTTACAACTCATTTATGTGCTTGATGCATTTTATATTTTCTATTTCAGGAGTCCAAACTTCCGGAGGCCATAACTTGTGAACCGTGTGTCTGATTAATGAACGATTTGGAGTGTTGGAAAGCTTGTGAAGTGCTCTATCACCTTGTAAAATACAACACCATTTATGACCAATTTTTAAGGTTTTTTGGATCCTATAAAGTCATCAAAATTAAATTTAAACCTTTCCTCGCACCTTTCAAAAATAGAAACTTTAATATCTTCAAAACCAGCTATAATGTTGCAATGAAAATTTACCGGCATGCTTATCTAGCCAACTAGAAGCTTTGGGGAGAATTTTGAACCATTTCATGCTCAAATAAAAACTTACTATAAATAGTAACCTCATGTAAATGCAAGTTTGAGACACCATATTCCTAACAATCTCCCACTTATCAAACACTTTGCAAGAGCAAAGGGTATATCAACACAATAATTTAATTGCTAGGGGCCATGAGGCTCATAGACTCCAAACACCATCTAAAATTCTCTGTGTTCATAGCCTTAGTTAAATAATTTGCAACATTCATCAAAGTCTCTACCTTAACCAGCTTCACTCCTATCATCTTCGACCATAACTCTGACAAAATGATAGTGAACATCAATACGCTTGGTTTGGGCATGAAAGGTGATCATCACAAGTTTGATAACTGGGTTGGGAGCTAGGGTGGATAACATGAAACTCCTTGACTTCGGATTTTTCACTTGCAAACCAGTTTATCTGATATCTCACAAAACTTTTTTGATGTACCTTAATGTGATGCTAGTGCTGAATTTATCAGGCTAGCTTTTTCCAATTGAAAGTTAAAACTCACATCATATTTAAATGATTATATACCACTTTGAACAAGTATAGACAAAATTTTCAAACTTAACCAAATGACAATGAAGTCATAAATAGAAGAGAGTCGAAGTCTCTTAGAATTTGGCAAGATGTTATGCAAAGGATACCTTCCTTTCAGAATCTTTGAGAATAAAATATGTATATCCTGACTCAACAAACAAAATGAACAAACAAACAAAACAAAAAAAAGGGGGAAACACACAAGGCCCAAAAAAACATGAAGCACAACAAAAAGAAAACAACTAAGTACTATATACAACAAGTCAAGCTTGATTGAGGATTTAGTCAAAGGAGTGCTTGAGGAACTGACCATTGATGGGCAATGGTACCAGTTCTCCAATCAAAGAGCTTGTCCTAAAGGTGTTCTCGCCTAATATTTCAGCTATTTGGTAAGGACCTAACCACAACCTTTCAAACTTGTGATGATCCTAGTCTATAGTAGTTAGTTGTTTTCTTTTGTTAGTTGTTTTCTTTTTTATCCAAGTTAGCATTCAACTTGAGATGGGCAATGGTACGAGTTCTCCAATTACCATTCAACTTGACTAGAGAACTGGTACCATTGCCCGTCTCAAGTTGAATGCTAACTTGGATAAAAAAGAAAACAACTAACGCTAGGCAAATCGCACTCTTACTATCATAATAAACTATCATTGTACCTTGTTTTATTCCAATATCTAAACACAGTCTCTTAAGCCAAATGGCTTCTTTACAAGCATGAGTAGCTACCATATACTTTGCTTCTGTAGTGGAGAAAGAAACCACAACCTATCATTTACTCATCCAACTAATTGCACCACCAAATTATGTAAACACAAGCATTGGTGGATCCTTTGCTATCAATATCACCTGCCGAGTCTGAATCCACATAACTATGAATATCATGTGAAATTATGTTCAACCAAATTACCATGATAAAACAAAGAATACTCTAAGGTACCCTTCAAATATCTGAAGACTCTTTTGACTACATCCCAATGAACTCTACTAGGATTAGACATATATCTGGAAAGAACTCCGACTGCTTGGGCAATGTCTGGTCTAGTACAAACCATAGCATACATCAAACTTCCAACTGCACTCTAGTAAGGCACTCCTCTCATGTATTCCATCTCTAATGGAGATGTAGGACAATCTGAAACATATAATTTCATTCTAACTATTAAGGAAACACATGATGGTGTACAATCCTGCATGTTGAACCTCCGTAAAACTAAATTCACATACTTACTCTGACCTAGCCATAGATTTTTGTCCACTCCATCTCTTCTACTTTCCATCCCAAGAATGTGTTTCGCTACACCAAGATCTTTCATTTCAAATTTAGCAGCAAGCTGAGACTTTAGTTTTAAAATTATACCTTTCCCTTTACCAATAAATAACATATCATCAACATATAATACAGGAAATGATCAGCATCAGATTTATAATAAACACAGTGATCTGATTTAGAATGCTCAAATCCCAAACTCAACACATATGTATCAAATTTATGGTAACACATCTTAGGACTATGTTTGACTCCATACAAATATTTCTTCAATTTACAGACCAAATTACTTTTACCTTTCATCACATAGTGCTCTGGCTGTGTCATATAGATATCCTCCAAATCACCATGAAGGAAAGTAGTTTTCACATCCATTCACTCAACCTCTAAATCATAAGAAGTAGCAATAGAAGAAAAAATATATTTGATTTCATTTTGGCAACAAGAGAAAATATCTCACCATAATCAACACCCTCAACCTGAGAGTAGAGTTGGAGTTGGCTTCTCCTCTAATAAAATCTGAAGAATCAACTTGGTTTCTGACTGCTCGCAGTGTAAACCCTATTCTAGGGCACCAACAAAAATGGTGACTCTACTGGCAAGGGGAGCCAACCAAGGCCTTCAAGAGATCAAATGGGCTATTAAGAGTGATGAATACTAAGAGGGGGGGGTGAATTAGTATGCCAAAAATCAGTGTACTTAAACACTTTGCTAGACTAACAGTAAACCGGTAAAATAGTTTAGTAGACAAACTAGTTAGCACACATTTAAACCAAATAGAAAATAATGCATTCACCCACAGAAGCACAAACACCATAACACAAGAGATTTTGACATGCAAACCCAAATGGGAAAAACCACGGTGAGATGGAACTCACAACTAACTATCTGCAGAATAGGAACCAGACCGGTTAAGGTCAGACCGATTAAGGTCATACAATGTTCTTTACCAGAACAGATTCTATTAGGAATCTCAATCTTTGTTAGGAGATAAGTCTGATTAAAGACTACCTTGCTAGAGGATTTTAGATCCACAGATGTGAACCACCTTGTTAGAGGATTTACAAAAGGCTTTTGGGCCTACCCGATTAAGGGCTTCAGACTTGTCAAAGATGTGAGTAATCAACAAGTGAGCAATCTAGCTAATAGCACAGATTGCTTGGTTAGATCCTTGATAGCTCGTTCCTAATGCATTCCAGCATTACTTCAATCTTCTACACATTCATACTCTCTCTAACTCATCAACCACCTTAAACCCTAGAAACAACCTAAAACCCTACACATGATGTCCTTTTAAAGGAATCTGATTTCATGTCGGTCCAATAGTATTACAATACAATTTCCTAGGTTCAATGAATCTAGACATATTCTGTAACACGACACAAAAAGCACAGTTAAAGTGTCGGCACTGTCAAACAATTAGTGGATGGTAACTCATCACAAAATGCTAGTTGGTAACTCATCATAGCGTATTATCGGTTCATAAAAAATACCGGTTGCCAGTTTGACAAAAATGAAGATTGGGAAATATGTGTTCTGCCGCTTTGATCCTCCATACCGCTTGAGATCCTCGAACCACTTGGGGTCGACATACCACTTCATATCGGTAAACACTTTCTGCAAAACACCAATAGTCTAAGGACTATAATGCATCATACCGGTTGGAACAAGTACCGGTTGAGCTTTAACTTATACATACAAAAGTGATCTCAATGCAAGTGTGCGTCCATCAATGACAATCACAACATAATCATCAAAAATGCCAACAATCTCCCCCTTTGGCATTGATAGCAACACTTAGGAAATTTTGACATCCAAGTGTTTTACAACAAAAATATGCCATAATCAAAATTACTCCCCCTAAGCATATACACTATCCCTTTTGCAAAAAAATACAATGTATACTACTTCTTAACAGAAATAACATGAAAGTATACATCAAAACATTCAAAATTTATACTTCTCCCCCTTTGCCAACAATGACAATAAAATATTACAGACCAACCCCTGTTTCATTAGTATTAAAAGAATAAGAGTTTATGACAATAAAGAATAAAACTTGTCAAAAACTGATTTGAAGTCCTGTAAAAATTGTTTCATAGATAAGGACCAGGACTCAAATAGGGAGGTAGCCACTTCTTTCTCTGTCTGCATCTAGGAGACCTGCTCTTCCATGGCATCAATTGTGCTCATCTCTTGAGTCACCGTTAAGGCATCCAAATTGAGATAACATTTCTGAAGTATCTGTAGGCGTGGGAGTAGAACCGGTTGGAGTTCCTGCAAATCTTGAGTCTGGTTGCTAATTTCCAACTCTATTTTGGCAGACTGGATATGAAATTGGTGAACGGTTTGCCCATAAGCTGTAAAAGAGTCATACGACGGCTTGAAGGTGCTCATATATAGCTGCAAGTCAGTTTGTAGCTTTTGCTTTTGTACAAGCACATCATCACAGAAGACATGGGCTTGGTAAATCTTACTCAGAAGTAGATTCCTCTCATCCAGAGCATTCCTTATGTCTTTTTGTGCTTTTTGCAGATTGGACCGGAGCTCATTTAGCTTCTTCACCAAGGAAATGTTGAGAGATTTTTGATGCTCTTTCTTGGCATTTTCCTCTGCTATCTCTTCTAGGCTCTGCACCTGATCATCCATGATGGTGCATAGGAGCTTTAATTGTGCCAATGATGAATCAGTATTGGGGAGGTTTGTGTCAGGTAACAAACCGGTAAGAGTGTCCATCACAGCTTGGATCACATCTTGATCCTTCTTCCTCCTTAACACTTCAAGGCATTCTTGAGCAACCTTAATGCTCTGTAGAAGCTCCATTTCATTTGCAGAGTGGAGGTCAATAAGACTGGTGAGGTCAGCCAGTTTGGCTTGACTACCGGTTGCCTTTGGAGTCTCCATCTGAGTGCTTTTTTCCACTTCTTCTTTCTCTATAGCTCTTAACTTTTCCTCTTCTATCTTTTTCTTTTCCTCTTCTTTTGTTTTGCTTTTCTCTTCTTTCCTCTACTTCTCTTCTTCTTCATCCTTTTTCTTCTGCTCCTTGCTTCTTCTCCTCTTCCTTTTTCTTTTCTTCATCTTTATCCTTCTTCTTCTTCTCCTCTTCCTTTTTCCTCTTCTCCTCTTCATCCTTCTTTTTCTCCTTCTCCGCTTCCTTTCTCTTCTCCTCTTCTTTATCCTCCTCTACTTTCTTCTTCTCCACTTGCTTCTTTGCTTCCTCCTTTTTGTCCTCTACTTCCTTTTTCTTTTCTACCTATTTAGCCTGCTTCTCCTATCCAGTTACTTCTAATGGTGTACCTTGAGCAACATCCTCTACATCCAGAGCATCGACATTAATAGTGTCTATGGGTTCAGTAATCGGGTTTCCTTCATTATCAAACACTTCATCCAGTTTTGTTATTATCGGTTCTTGCTCAGCCTTCTTGTTGGCTTCAGCCACTTGATGCCTCTTAAGAGCTTCTTGAGCAAGAGTATGTGTATTATTGATCACTTCTTGACCCTTTCCTTCCAGTAACAGGAGTCTTCTTCTTCTCATGAAGAAGAGGCCTTTGTATTTATTCATAACTTCAAAAAGTTCTGAATTTGATACATCAGGAAAATGTTGAGAAAAAATTTTCTCTCTCATTTCCTGTTCCTTTTCTATGGCAATGTGCCATTTATTGTCTAAGGAATTATACAAAGAATCCGGTGTCTCAGATCTAATTTCTGAAGGTGACCGGTAATTAACACATAAATACTTAATGATTTCTTGTTCAACTGCTTCCTTTTCATCATCATTGAAATCATCAAAACAATCAATCAACTCATTCAACACTTTTCTCCTAATATTTTTTATAGTTCTTTGACAATGTGTCAAAGTTTTGTAGGAAGAAATGTCAATATTTACCGGTGCCAATGATGCCGGTTCATTCTTTGTCTTTTTCTTTGCTTATCTTGTCTTCTTGGGTTTTTCCTTAGACACAATTTCTTCTGAGTCTGGTGAGTTATTCCTTGTTTTCCTCTTCCTCGTGAAGACTTTGGCAGGGGCCACTTCTAGTTTCTTCTTTTTAGGTGACCTCTTGGTCACTTTGGGACTGGCTGCAGTAACCGGTGCTGATGCCGAGGGCACTGCCTTTCCTTTCTTTTCAGGGGGTTCTACAACCGATGCAACCCTTTCCAGATAGGTGCCAGTTCTCTTTGCCTTTGGATCAAGGGGTGAGGTGATTAGGGTATAAGCATACGCATCTAGCATATCATACATCACCTCATAGCCCATAGGCTCTACTTCCTTCTGTCTAGGCTCAACAACCTCCATTATGCATTCATCCACTTTGATGATAAAGCAGATGTTCTCTTCTTAATTCTTGACAATGTCACTGGAAATCCTCATCCTTAGGCTCATCTTGCTTCTGAACTCATCAAATTACTTGTTCAAAACATCAGGGTAATCGGTTTCAACTGCTTGCAGGCTCTCTTTGATCTACTTGGTAACCAGTTGGTCGACAGACCATTGAATATCTCCAACTCCTGGGAAATAACCTTGGAAGTAGAAGAATAACCCTACCAATAATTGTCCAAACTTGAATCTTAGTGCATTATCATGTTTGATTGACTTAAGATTCAACATAAGTTGTCTTTGCATATAGGTGCACAGATCAAACAACGCATCTTCTTTGATCATCCGGTAAGTGGCATTTACGGCTACAACAGAGACAGAATTAATTCTGCTGGCAGAGAACGTCCAGTAGCCTATCACCATGCAGGCATACTTGGCCAGATCATCCTTGATTGAGTTGATGGTCATGCCACGTGAGTCGCTCACTGAACAGGTGAGCTTGGACATTTCAGTCTTGCTGACCTTCCTTAAGGCTGGCACTTCCCCTGTATTGCAGAAATCGGTGACGGCCTGAATAGATTGTGGTGTGATATCATGTGTTCTCTCAAGATACATCTTGTCACCATGAACTCCACTCAAAATGATCTGAATGTGGTCATCTGTGAAATCCTCAAGGAAGTAAACCACATTGTGAAGCTTTTTCTTCTCCAAGATTCTATACTTTGGTTTGATCTTTTTATCCTTCCCACATAATAGACCTAGCTGAGAATGGATCACAAGAGACCCTAGGTCTTTGATCTTGTAGTCTATGTAATCAGAAATCCCTTCTTCTACTATAACACCAGCCGGTACTTGAGACAAGGCATTATATTTTGATTTTCTTTGAATGAAGTCCATAGAATCGACAGTTGCACTAGAACTATCATGAGATGCGAAAGCCATGAAAAAACAAAAAACTTGAGAAATACCTTTCAAAAATTGAGAATTTAGGGCTTGCAAATTCCACTTTGCCTTCCACTTCGTCAGTTGCTGAATCGCCGCTTTGAGTTCTTCTTTTGACCGTTTGAAATTTGCTTCTGAATCTTCTTCAGGGTTTCGAGATTTCTTTGAATCGCAACACAAATCACTTTTTCTTCACTCTGCACTTGAAAAACTTCTTCGCTCAAAAAATGATAGTGAGAAATGATTTGAAAATTCCTTTTAAACATATTCCTCACCTACCGTAATAAATGCTCCACCATTAGGGCGTAAACCCTAATTTGTCTGTTACCATTTTCGGTCTTCTACCAAATGATAGGTATCACATACCAGTTGAGGTCTTTTACCGGTGTAAATCAGGGGTTCGTAGTGTTTCACCATTTGCTCCCCCTAAGCTTTTCTGATGCTTAGTTTGTCGGTTCCAATATTTTCACACTAGGTGCAGAAATTGGTTCTTCTTGCAACATTGCTGGTTTCTTCTTCCAGGTTTTGTTCATATCCACTTGAACAGTGTCAATATCAATCTTTCCTTCTGGAGTGACTGGTATGTCATTCGATATGTTCTTTCTTGTTCTGCAGAATCTGGCAATGTGATTCGGTTTGTTGCAATGATAGCAAACCATTCCAGGTTCTCTCCAAGGTCCATTATTCATGTTACCATTCTTCCTCCTGCATGTTGCAGTAGTGTGACCATGATCATGATAGATCAAATAGTTTGCTCTCCATCCGGTTGCCGCTTGATAGCCACCGCTTCTTGATTGATGATTGAAGGCATTAAACCGGTTGTGATTCCAGTTCACAAAAGGTTCTGGACCAACTCCTTGATTCCTCTGAGGATATCTTCCAGTGTTGTTCATAATAGACCTGCATTCAGATGCTCTATGCCCAAACTTGTTGCATGCATAACAGTTACCATTGAATCTATAGGATCTAGGCTTATTATTTAGAAAATAAGGAAAATTATTGTAAGCCTTACTCCTACACATATTGGCAGTATGTCCTTCTTTAAGACAGTTAAAGCAAATAGGTTTAAAATTTTGCTTACCTTTATACTTTGATGTCGGTTGTTTCTTTGATGCTTCAGCATTTGTACCAGATGTCTCACCTTCCTCATGACCGAAATAACCAAGTCCATCAGTATTCTTGACAAGTTTGGCAGATTCAATATTTTGCTCTAGCTTAACAATACTCTTGTTGAACTTAGCAAGTATTTCCTTTGACTTAGAGAGTTCTTTGGAAATAGAAGCATTTGTTTCCATCAGGTTTGCATTCTCAGAGATGGTCATGTTCAATTCTCCTTGCATGTCTTCCTTTTCCACTTTGCTTGCATGGAGTTGAGTAGTTAGGGCACTGATCTCTTTCTTTAGCTTGGATTTTCCATGATCTTTGTCTTTGACTAGATCTTCAGCTTTCCTCCAGTTCTCAAGCTCTTGGCACATTCGAATAGTCATTCCTTCCAATTATTTTCTTAGGTTGGAATTGGATTCATTCAGATTTTCTACTTCTTGGATCAGGGCTTCCATGTCCACTTCATTAGAGGAACTATTTTTAGATAGCTCCATCAGTTTTTCAGCATGTTCTCTCCTTTTTTCTTGAGATGCCTTATATTTGACCATAAGATCATCATAGGCTTGCTCAGACTGAGTGATCTGATCAGTAAGTTCCCTCAATGTGTATTCCCCCACATCTCTTTCCAAGTGGTTAAACTTATAGAAAGGCTGGCTCTAATACCAATTGATGAATACTAAGAGGGGGGGGTGAATTAGTATGCCAAAAATCAGTGTACTTAAACACTTTGCTAGACTAATAGTAAACCGGTAAAACAGTTTAGCAGACAAACCAGTTAGCACACATGCAAACCAAATAGCAAATAATGCATTCACCCACAGAAGCACAAACATCATAACACAAGAGATTTTGATGTGGAAGCCCAAATGGGAAAAACCACGATGAGATGGAACTCACAAGTAACTATCTGTAGAATAGGAACCAGACTGATTAAGGTCATACAATGTTCTTTACCAGAACAGATCTTGTTAGGAATCTCAATCTCTGTAAGGAGATAAGTCTGATTAAAGACTACCTTGCTAGAGGATTTTAGATGCACAGATGTGAACCACCTTGTTAGAGGATTTACAAAAGGCTTTTGGGGCTACCCGGTTAAGGGCTTCAGACTTGTCGAAGATGTGAGTAATCAACAAGTGAGTGATCTAGCTAATAGCACAGATTGCTTGGTTAGATCCTTGATAGCTCGTTCCTAATGCATTCCAGCATTACTTCAGTCTTCTACACATTCATACTCTATCTAACTCATCAACAACCTTAAACCTTAGCAACAACCTAAAACCCTAGACATGATGTCCTTTTAAAGGAATCTAATTTCATGTCGGTCCAATAGGATTACAATACAATTTCCTAGGTTCAATGCATCTAGACATATTCTATAACATGACACAAAAAAGCACCGTTAAAGTGTCGACACCATCAAACAATCGGTTGATGGTAACTCATCACAAAATGTCGGTTGGTAACTCATCACAACGTATTACTGGTTCATACAAAATATTGGTTGCTGGTTTGACAAAAATGAAGACTGGGAAATATGTGTTCTGCCGCTTTGATCCTTCATACTGCTTGGGATCTTCGAACCACTTGGGGTCGACATACCACTTCAGATCAGTAAAGACTTTCTGCAAAACACCAATAGTCTAAGGACTATAATGCATCATACTAGATGGAACAAGTACCGATTGAGCTTTAACTTATACATACAAAAGTGATCTCAATGCAAGTGTGTGTCCATCAATGACAATCACAACATAATCATCAAAAATGCCAACAAAGAGTGTTCCTATTTTGAAAACATCTGATTATAGAAAACCTATGCAAATATTTTCATTTGCATATTTTCATACTATTGTTTTAGTACTATTATACAAAAATTCAGAGGGTTTTGAACAACCTATAGCATTTTTTCAGCAAGTCTTTGGAAGCTGTAGAGTTAAAGTATGATATAAATGAGAAACAAGCCTATGCACTAGTGAAGGCAGTAAAAGCTTTTAGGAGCTACTTGATGGGAGAAATAGTGGTTGCATATGTCCTTAGTATTGTGGTTAAAGACATCTTCACATAGTAGGAAGTGCCTGGAATAAGATGTAGATGGATCAACAAGATCCAAAAATTCAACATTGACATCCAAATCAGTAGGTTAGTGAGAGGACAAGGATTGGCCAAATTAATGACTCAAAGTAATTTGGATGCCAATCAAATAAATGTTATAGAGGAGGAGCAAAGGGCTTATCTTTTTGACATGGATAATTGTGAATTATATGTAGATGTAATAAGCTACTTGCAAAAGATGAAGTGTCCTGAAGGAATGAGTGATAATAAAAGGACACTAAAGTTCCATGCCATTAAATACGCCATTGTGAGTGGCAAGCTCTAGTGTAAAATATTGATGGTGTCATGATGAAGTGTGTGTGCCAATAAATTTGGGTTACAAGTCTTGGGATTGAGAAAATTGGTCCACAAGTTTGGATAAGACACTAGTCATGGCTTTAGTCATTTCTAGTAATAGTTTTCTACTCATATTTCATCGATAGCTTGCTATAAATCGATAATATCATAATATATTTTCATTTCTGTATATATCACTGCTTGTCAAAAGTTGTCTCATGCTCCAAAGTAGGTCGAGGATCACTGAGAACTAGCCACTCTATAGCATTCTCCCTCTTTGTTGAGCCCCTTTTAGGAGTGAGACCTTCTATTTTATTTTAATGTCATTTGCAAGTGTGGTGCGAAGATTGTAGGAGCATTAAGGAATCACCCTCTTGGGTTTTGCAGAGCCTGAAGTGAAGAAGGGTTAGCATAGTCCTTGTCATATGTTGGTCCAAGTCCCCGAGTATCCCAAAAAATGGTCTAGAGTTGGCCTCTCCATGCATGGTTTGAGGGCCCGACATGGTTCCTGCCCCTACAATAGTGTAAAACCCCACCGTGTGCAATCTGGGGAACCAACAAAACATTTCCTTCTAACATCATTCTCCTGGCAGTTTCTTGAATGGTTCTATTCTTCCTTTCCACAACTCCATTTTGCTAAGGGGTTCTCAGAGCAGACAACTGTCTTCTTATCTCATGTTCTTCACAAAATGCATTAAACTCACTAAAAGTGAATTTACCACCTCTATCGGATCTCAAACACTTCAGCTTCAATCATGTCTTTGTCTCAACCATGGCTTTGGAAATCTTGAATTTGTCTAGAGCTTCAGACTTATCCCTTAATAAAGTAACCCACCTCATCCTATAATAATCATCAATCAACAACATTAAATATCTATCTCCTTGCAAAATCCTAACTCTAGAAGGACCACACAAATCAGTATGCACAAGATCTAATAATCCATTTGAACAATGCTTCTTACTCTTGAAAGTAACTCTGGTTTATTTCCGTAACTGACATTTCTTGCACATAGTGTTAGCAGGTTTCATCAACTTAGGAAGATCTCTCACAACCTGAGTATAACTTATCTTGACAATGTTATCAAAATTCATATGACACATTCTTTGATGCCACAACCAACTTTCATCAATCTAAGCAATCAAACATATTTTACCGGCACTATTTAAATGAAAGATATTACCTTTAGTCTTTGTACCTGATGCAATCTCAATTCCAGAACTACCCAAGATTCTAAACTTCTCATTCTTGAATTGAAGATCATATTGCTTGTCAACCATTTGTCTAACACTCAAAATATTATGCTTAAGACCTTTTAAATACAAGACATCATTAGTATTGTGCTTACCATCAAGAGAAATAGAACCTCTGCCATGAATTATCCTAGCTTTATCATCACCAAACTTCACAATGCCACCTTCATACTTTTCTAAGCTTACAAACTTACTCTTATCCCTTGTCATATGGTGAGAGCATCCACTGCTAGTAAACCATTCATCTTTCTCTTCAACTTGTGCAGCCAAATCTCTTTCCACATTCATGCAACTAGCAAGATCATTAGGCATTGGATCATCTTCCTTGATAGCAATAAACATTCATTCATTATCACTTGAACCTCCTTTATCAGATTCATCATCTGTCATTCCTTCATCGGTAGCATAATAACATCTCTTTTGAAATCTAGGTTTGTTAGGTCTTGGCTTAGGAACTCTTTTTAGACACCTTGATGCAAAATGACCTATCTTATTGCAGAAAAAACATTAAAGAGGCAATTTTCCTTCATACTTACCGACTCCTTTGGGTAATCTCTTGGAAATAATGGCTTCAAGATCCTCAATCTCTCACTCTTCTTCTTCAATTTCCTTTCTCCACTTCTCATATCTAGACATCCACCTTGAAGAACTTTCTCTTGGATCATATCTCTACTTGTCCTTTTTTTAAATAGTATCTTTCAATGAAGATTCTACCTTAGGAAGAGAATCACCAAACTCACTCAATTCAAAGGTTGAAAGCTTACCAATCAACATGTCCCTAGTTACATCTATCATTTTTATGATCTCCTCAATAGAAACAAATTTATGCTTGAAGATGTAGGTATAGATCTGAGCACTTTAGCGACAATATCTAATTCTTCCAACTTTCCACTAGCACATGTGATATTCCACACAAGTTCAATCACCTTTTGCATGAAGGAAGTGATGTTCTCATCTTTTCTCATCATCAACATCTGATATTTCCCTTTAGTCTCTACAACTTAGCAATATTCACATAACTATCACCTTCATACAAAGTTTCTACCATTTTCTAGATCTCATGAGCAGTCTGCAATTCCATAACATTTGTCATCTTAGAGTCAGTCAGAGCACTCAACAATGGTTCCTTAGCCCTAATATTGTATTCAACACTTTTGATCTTATCTGGATTTGAAGTACCATTTTGAGGAATAGTATACTTGCTTTTAGTAATATCCTAATAAGGTTGACCAATGCATATCAGATGACACTCCATGCGATTCTTCCAAAGAGAGTAGTTAATATCATCAAATCTTGGACTGTCCTTGTAAGTTGCCATCCTAGATCATCTCAAGTGATTAAGCTTGTTTGGAGGAACCTACTCTAATACCAATTAATGAAATAGCTCTAGTATCAATTGGTGAAATAGGGAAAACAACTAAGAGGGGGGATGAATCAGTTGTCACCAAAAACTTACACAACTTAAACTTAATCTCGGATCTGATAATTAAACACGAAAGCATATATCAACAACACATTATAAACACATATAAGGCCAAGATTTTTGACGTGGAAACTCAGTTAAGGGAAAAACCATGGTGGAGATGAACCCACAAGATAGGTATACTCTGTTAGAAGTATTTCAGTGGGGAATGCACATGCATTTAGGCACACTGCCTAGATCTCACTACTCAAATTAGAAGGGACTCACTACCCAGGGAAGGCTCACTTCCTATACATACAGATTTAGATCACATCTAGAAACAGTGAACTAGAAACTAGCATCTCATTAAAGCTTGGTTTAGTTTCATTGAAGCATAAAAATTTCTTCTTCACACTTCTTCTTTGTCTTCAAAAGATGTATACATTCATCGCACACACATGCATCCACTCTGCATACACACTTGATTACAAGATTATTACATTTATTTATACATGATATCAGCCTATTAATCCAAGGTCAACTCAACGCTCACCATCTAATTAAAAATATAATCACACTCAATATAATACTATGTGTGGACCAAACAATTTTGGTCAAGACATAGCACGAACCCAAATCAATCACCTCAAAAATGCTACACCTCCAAAAATTACACATTGATCATCTGCAACATGCTACAATCATCTAATCAACCAAGAACATAAAAAACATCATCATGCACAAGCTCAAAAATCAATGCGGACCACCAACACAAAAGGCACATGATCCAGAAACATCCACAAGTATCATGAATTACCATAGCAAATTCTACACCAACACAAATTAGTAGAATCACCAGTATCTTCATACCGGTCCTCAAGAACACTAACTGTAATGGCTGTCAACCTTGAAAAATCACTTGCAGACCTTTAAACCATGAACCACTTCAATTAAGGACACACATAAATGTCCCAAACATACCACCAAATCCATAGAATAAGATATTACAATGCAGAGCAATGCAAATCAAAATATTGTCACTCTGTCACCACTAAACAACTGAAAAAATAGCCACAACACAGATACCCATAACTCAATCAAATTTTCATGTGGACCTCTGAGACTTGAACTAAATTAACTATAAACATCCCTCTAAAAACCCTTTAATCTGCAAACTCTGATCTTCAGCATGCTAAACAAACTAACTCACTGAACTTCACTGCATCTTTGTCTCAGACAAAGAAATATGTTGACATCAATGACAATACATCTCTCAAATATCTCTTAAGCACACATTTTCAACATTATTCCAAAAATATCCTCAATACTTACAACAAAACAACAATAAATATCACATACATAGTGCAATATATCATATACGTGATTCTGAAAGACAGATGTGGCAGAACAAAACAAAAATGCAAAACTAACTAATCAAAAGCTGATTGATATGAAAACACAAATGCCTAGAAAGGATACAGATATGTGATAAAATGTAGACACACTAAAAGTAAACACAAATGTGCTAACAAATCAGATAAATGATTTTAATAAAAACTTGCAAGAGACAAAATTCGACAAAAAAACACAGACATTTTAGAATGATGCCCTGGTGCAATTTTGGACTAGAAATGTCACTGATCTGATCTATACCTTAACAAAAAGACTTAAAAAATGCAAAAAATGATGTTAGAAACAAGGGACTAAGGTCCCACTAGTCGTGCCAAAATGTATATGATGAAATTGAGATGTTAAATTATTGTAAAATTAAACAAAGATCCAACCACATAAAACCGTAGTTCTCTAATTAAAATCTACCATATACCAATAAATAACCTAAAACATGCAAAACAAAAAATATGAAAGATCATACCATTCACATGATAGTTCTGATACTTAATGTAAGTACAAATCTAATAGCCAACAAGATGAGAGGGGGGGGGGGTGAATCATACAAACTTAATCATCCATAAAAACATCAGATTCAACCTCGGTAACATATATATCAGTCATATAACCAAAAAACTGTCAAACACGCAAACTCAAAAGCATATGAGCAATATAGACCTCATAACACCAGATTTAATGTGGAAACCCAAATAGGGAAAAACCACTGTGGGATTTCGGACCCACTAAGAAATATACTCTTCTAGAGTATGCTCGGTTAAAAGCAAATCCTGTTAAAGATTACAAACACATTGCTAGATGTGACCTAGTTAAGGGATTTCCCTCAGATCTATTAGGATCTTCACTTTGTTAGAAGTGACCTTGTTAAAGGATTTCAAACACTTAATAAGAATGTCACCTTGCTAAAGGATTTTACAAATAAGACTGTTAAGTCCACTCAGTTAAGAGATTTTCTGCTACTTCTCAAAATAACAGTAATAAAGATGTGTCTGCAACTTCACATCTAAAAATGCTAAAGCAGATTCCTATTTGTTCAATACAATTTAGACATAGAACTAATCTTGTCTATCTGGTGGGCATCTATACTCTATTATTCTAACAGGTCTTCAAGCTTCTGTGCTCGGTAATCACTATGTAGCATCCCTATGCATCCACTTGCCCGCATGCATTGTTTATCAACAGTTTCCTATTTATAAACAATCTTCTAACTGCTTAATCTCATTGATCACATTTCCCATGATCAATCATAGCCATTAGATCTTCAATCTTGTCTAGGTTCAATGTATTCTTTGATCTGAAAATGTTTTACCCTACCTTGGAACTTGCATTTTCACCTTGGAACTTGTGTTGGGGTATTGCAGTTCAATCTGAACTATAGATCTTCCTGCTGACCTTTCTTTACCATAGATTCTTTAACAATCTTCATACATGGCTTACCAATCATTTAATTCGCTCCAGCTCATCAACTTCCTTCATTAAATATCACATGTAAACATTTAATGCATTCTGTTATAGCTCGGTTGTAACTCGGTAAATACTAAACTTCACTCGGTAGACATTCTGCCTTCATTAACCGATAGCAATAGCCTTAGGGTTTACCGACTAGGTTCTTTTCTCGGTAACATAGTATAATATTAACCTTTCAAACAATAGCATATGTAGGATATCAAAATAATCTAAACATCATGATCTCATCATTGTCTAACTCGGTAATAGTTTCCCATTGAATAACTTATCCCCTTATTCATCATATTCTTTCAGTGTCTTTTACCGACATCTTTATACTCATCAAATCATACTTCTTAAGATATGGCAACATCATACTGAATTATAAAATCAATTTCTTGACATCAATGACAAAATAATAATATTAAGACAGTAATCATCCTTAATCAATTATATCCATAGTCATCAACAACCTTCTCAATATCCTTATGAAATGCTAGCAATCTCTCATTGTAATTAGAATGCCAACCTTCTTCTTGTCTGTTATAATGCCAACAATCTCCCCCTTTGGAATTGATGGAAAAACCAATTGATTTGACCTTAATAGATTCGGATTGTTGTGATTCTGAAATGCTGAAATGCTCTCCCCCATACCTTAGACTTCTCCTATTTTCAGTCTTTATTTCAATTTGTAGTCTTCTCTTAGTCTTCTCCCATATATTAGTCTTCTCGCCCTTTGACAACAATGCCAAAAAGAAAAGAACTAAAAACATAATTTCTTCCTCTGATAAGTGAATTCCATGCTGTTATGTATCAATTCAGTCTCGATTAGAGCATTTTTCTTCAATTCCTGTTCCCTATTTATTGTTTCCTGCACACCTTTAGAAAACCTCCTAAAGTCTGTAAATCAACATCAACTCCTAAAAGATATTATGTAGAGTCATTGAATTGATGCTTTCACCAAACTCGGTCAGTGAATGGAAGATAGGGGTAGGACCCCTAACTAACTTATGAGATATTCAAAAGTGTCCTTTGGCAGTGGCTTGGTGAAGATATCTACTATTTGCTCCTTTGTATTAACATATTCCAACACCACTTCTCTTGAACTTCTTCTCTAAGGTAATGATATTTGATAGAGATGTACTTTGTCTTAGAGTGCATAACAAGATTCTTTGAAATGTTAATGGCACTAGTGTTATCACATAATATAGTTACTGGCTCGGTAACTTGCTCATTTATACCTTCCAGCAGTTGTTTGATCCATACTATATTGGTACAATTCAGTGCTGCAGTAACATATTCAGCTTCTACTATTGACTGAGAAACACATCCTTGTTTCTTGCTAAGCCAACTCACCAGTCTTTCCCCCCAAAAAAAACCTCCTCCACTTGTGCTTTTCCTATCATCAATGTTGCCTACCCAATCAGCATCAGTATAAACTTTTAAATCAAACTTATTTCCTTTCTGATATACTAAACCATAATCTTCAGTGCCTTTTAAGTATCTAAAAATTATTTTGATAGCCGTCATGTGTGTTTCCATAGGATCTGCAGAAAATCTTGCAACAATACCTACTGCATGTGCTATATCTAGCCTATTGTGAACAACATATTGCAACTTTCCAATCATAGATCAGTAAAGTGTCTCATCAACAGATGCAGATTCATCATTCTTTGATAGTTTACAGTTGGTAGTCATAGGAGTACTTATTGGTTTTGAATCCTCCATTCCAAATTTCTTCAAGATTTCCTTTATGTACTTGGATTGGGTAATGAAAATCTCATCTTTCATTTGCAGTATCTACAGACCTATAAAATATTTTATCTCACTGATTAATGACATCTCAAATTCTTTGCTCATTTCATTTGCAAAGTTCTTGCATAAAGAGTCATTTCCACAAAATATAATATCATCAACAAATATGGCTGAGATTAGTATTCCATTTTCATCATTCTTCATGTACATGTTCTTGTTCTCACTTGTCCTTATAAAACCAATTTTGATCAAATATGAGTGCAATCTCCCATACCATGCTCTAGGTGCTTGTTTTAGACCATATAAAGCTTTGTTCAATTTACATACCTGATCATTATTTTCTCCTTCAACAAATCCTTCAGGTTGTTCAATGAAAACTTGTTCTTCTAATATACCATTCAGAAATGCAGATTTGACATCCATTTGATATACCTTGAAATTCTTGTAAGCAACATATGCCAACAATGTTCTTACTCCTTCAAGTCTTGCCACAGGTGCAAAAGTCTCACCATAATCAATTCCTTCTTCTTGGGCATAACCTTTACAAACTAGTCTTGCTTTGTTTCAAATGACCTCACCTTTTTCATTTAGCTTGTTTATGAAGATCCACTTTGTACCAATTACATTTTTGTCCTTCAGTCTTGGGACCAGTGTCCATGTGTCATTCTTCTTGATTTGATCAATCTCTTCTGTCATAGCATTTATCCAATCTTCACTGTTAAATGCCTCTTTCACTATTCTCGGTTCGAATTCAAATATCAAACATGTGTTTTGTCTCAATTTGTTCCTTGTCATCACTGGATCATCCTTATCTCCTATAATCTGACTTGGTGCATGATGTCTTCTGACATACTTGGCTAATACAGGCTCAGGAGGCTCTGTATGATCTTCTTCATCACTCGGTAACTGGATATTTCCTTCATTTTCTTCAACAGTTATCTCGGTAGGACTTCTCAGTTGCACATAGACAAATCCTTCATAATCTTCTAGTTCTTTGGAGTTTCCTTCATTATTTCTTTTTGCAAATTCATCAATTTTCACATTTGCACTTTCTACTATTTTGTTAGATGATTTGATTAGACATTTAAATGCTTTGCTTCTAGAAGAATAACCTAGAAACATTCCTTCTTCACTTTTCTGATCAAACTTGCCATTTCTATCATCTTTATGAACATACAATCTACTCCCAAAGATTTTAAAATAACTTACATTAGGTTTCTTGTCATACCAGATTTCATAAGGTGTCTTCAAAGTACCTTTCTTCAATTGAACTCAGTTCAAGGTGTAAACAGTTGTGCTTATTGCTTCTCTCCAAAATGTTTGTGGAACTTTCTTTTCAATCATCAAGGTTCTGGCACAATCCATAGTAGATCTGTTCCTTCTCTCAGCTATCCCATTCTGTTGTGGAGTTCTCGGTGCAGATACTTGTCTTTTTATACGATGATCATTGCAAAATAAGTTGAACTCATGAGAAGTAAACTCTCCTCCTCTGTCTGATCTAAGACATTTCAGTTGTCTTCCTATTTCATTTTCAACTCTAGCCTTGTACCATTTAAACATTTGAAAAGCTTCTGATTTTTCTTTTAAAAACATCACTGACATCATCCTTGAGTAATCATCCACAAATAATATGAAATATTTATCACCACAATAACTCTGAACTTTCATAGGACCACAAAGATCAGTGTGCACAAGATCTAAAATTCCCTTAGAAGTGTAGGACTTACTTGTAAAGCTTGATCTTGTCATCTTACCCATCTGGCATCCTTGGCACATAGCATTCTCAGGTTTTTCAAGACTCGGTAGACCTCTTACTCGGTGCTTCTTACTTATTTTGATCAGATTATCAAAATTAACATGACAAAACCTTTTATGCCATAACCAGGTATCATCTATCTTTGCATATAGACATTTATTCCGAGTTGAGTCGAGATGAAATGTATTACCTCTTGTTTGTGTCCCGGTAGCAGCTAACTTTCCATGCTTGTCATGAACTTTGACAATTCCTTTTTCAAACTCTATTTGGTAACCTGTGTTGTTTAGCTGTGCTACACTCAACAAATTGTATTTCAAACCTTCAACCCAATAAACATCATTACATTTAGCATTGTCAAGAAGTGTTATGGATCCTTTACCTCTTACTGGACATGGTGCATCATTACCAAATCTTACATAGCCTCCATCATAATCATCTAATTTAATAAACTTGTGTTTATCACCTATCATGTGATGTGAGCAACCACTATCTATGATCCAAGAATCATTAGTATTTATATGAGATATTAAAGCTTTTTCTTCATACCTTTCTTCATTTGATCCATCTTTGATAGCCACATAAACAACTTCCTCTATATCAGTTTCATCTAATTTATCATCATTAGATTCTTCATTAGCTATTAGGCATGTCTTTTTATCCCTTCTCCTGAAGTCTTGGTGTCCTCTGTAATGATTATCTTTCTATCTATCATCTCGGTAATCTCTCTTTTCACTAGATTCTTTGTTAGGATAGTTAGAAGCCATATGTCCTATCTTATCACAATTGAAACATTTTAAAGGTAGCTTTCCTTTATACTTACCTTTTCCTCTCAGTAGCCTTCTGGCTAATAGTGCTTCAAACTCTTCTTGCTCTCTAATTTACTCATACAGTTTGTGTACCTCCTCCATGTTTTTGCGAAATCTTTCACTTGCTCCACTGTGATTCCCTTCAAAGTACTTATACTTTCTATCATTGTAATCATCAGTTTCATCAATATGAAAAGAACTGAATGCAGATTCAACTTTATTTACTGATGACCCACTGTTATCAAAGTTACTTAACTCAAATGCATGTAGCTTACCAATAGTACAATCTAATGAAACTGGTATATTGGGTATAGACCTCAATTCATTGATTTCAGAGACTTGGATTGCATAGGCAAGTAGAAGGGTTCTTCACAACTTACTTGTTACATCCTTTTCTTCAATAGTTCCTCCTACTCCTTTGATTTGATTTACAATCTCCTTTAGTCTTGTACTGTACTAAGTTATGTTCTCACCTTCATTCATCCTCATAGACTCAAGTTGTCCTCTCAGACTATCCACTTTTATTCTTTGAACATGTTCATCTCCTCCATACACAGATATGAGCTTAGTCCACATTGCCTTTGCATCAGTACATCCTTCTAGATCATTAAACTCTGAGTCGGTCAATGCAGATGTTATTTCAATCATTGCTTGAATATGTTCTTGCTTTGCCTTTATCTCTTCCATTGTCAATGGATAGGTGCTCAGTGTGATGAAATCATTCTCCAGATAATAGACAACATATTCTCCAACTCCTGATAGATGTAGCTTCATCCTTTTCTGCCATGTAGAGAAACTTGACTTGTTAAGCTTCGGTGCATGCCTCTTATACATCTTTAGATCTTTAACTCAAGTGCCTTTAAAATTTCCTTCTAGAGTCCAAAGCTCTAATACCAATTGATAGTTCTGATACTTAATGTAAGTACAGATCTAATAGCCAACAAGATGAGAGGGGGGGTGAATCATACAAACTTAATCATCCATAAAAACATCGGATTCAACCTGGGTAACATATATATTAGTCATATAACCAAAAAACTGTCAAACATGCAAACTCAAAAGCATATGAGTAATATAGACCTCATAACACCAGATTTAATGTGGAAACCCAAATAGGGAAAAACCACTGTGGGATTTTGGACCCACTAAGAAATATACTCTTCTAGAGTATGCTCGATTAAAAGCAAATCCTGTTAAAGATTACAAACACATTGCTAGATGTGACCCGGTTAAGGGATTTCCCTCAGATCTGTTAGGATCTTCACTTTTTTAGAAGTGACCTTGTTAAAGGATTTCAAACACTCAATAAGAATGTCACCTTGCTAGAGGATTTTACAAATAAGACCGTTAAGTCCATTTGGTTAAGAGATTTTCTGCTACTTCTCAAAATAACAGTAATAAAGATTTGTCTGCAACTTCACATCTAAAAATGCTAAAGTAGATTCCTATTTGTTCAATACAATTTAGACATAGAACTAATCTTGTCTATCTGTTGGGCATCTATACTCTGTTATTCTAACAGGTCTTCAAGCTTCTGTGCTCAGTAATCACTATGTAGCATCCCTGTGCATCCACTTGCCCGCATGCATTGTTTATCAACAGTTTCCTATTTATAAATAATCTTCTAACCACTTAATCTCATCTATCACATTTCCAATGATCAATCATAGCCATCAGATCTTCAATCTTGTCTAGGTTCAATGTATTCTTTGATCTAAAAATGTTTTACCCTGCCTTGGAACTTGTGCTAGGGTATTGCGGTTCAATCTGAGATGTGGATCTTCCTGCCGACCTTTCTTTACCATAGATTCTTTAACAATATTCATACATGGCTTACCAATCATTTAATTCGCTTCAGCTCATCAACTTCCTTCATTAAATATCACATGTAAACATTTAATGCATTCTGTTATAGCTCGGTTGTAACTCGGTAAATACTAAACTTCACTCGGTAGACATTCTGCCTGCATTAACCGATAGCGATAACCTTAGGGTTTACCGACTAGGTTACTTAGGGTTTACCGACTAGGTTCTTTGCTCAGTAACATAGTATAGTATTAACCTTTCAAACAATAGCATATGTAGGATATCAAAACAATCTAAACATCATGATCTCATCATTGTCTAACTTGTTAATAGTTGCCCATTGAATAACTTATCCCCTTATTCATCATATTCTTTCTGTGTCTTTTACCGACATCTTTATGCTCATCAAATCATACTTCGTAAGATATGGCAACATCATATTGAATTAGAAAATCAATTTCTTGATATCATTGACAAAATAATAATATTAAGACAGTAATCATCCTTAATCAGTTATATCCATAGTCATCAACAACCTTCTCAATATCCTTATGAAATGCCAAAAATCTCTCATTGTAATTGGAGTGCCAACCTTCTTCTTGTCTGTTATAATGCCAACATCACATTCTTCGTATGATTTGATCTCCATTGTTTCCTATCTCTATTGATCTTTCTTTATATGGTTGCTCTTAGATTTTGTATTATGCACAACAACTCAATAAAGAATAGATTGTGGTTATGTAGACACCTAAGTGATTAATTGCTATGAAAGGTTGCATGAAAATTGATTCACTTGTTAGGGTTATGATCACATTAGGGATTTATAAGGATTTAAGGATCCTCTTTTATAGAGAGCACCCTAGAAAATAGAGGGATAGGATTAAGAGGTGAAGGGATAAATGGTTGGCTAGGATTGAAGGGTAGGTATAGAATATAGGAAAATATTAGAGAGGTGGTTAAAGATAAATTAAGAGATGAATGACAAGTGTCAGGGAGAGAAAAAGATAATGAATTAATTAAAGAAATAAAGATTAATTTAATTAATAGAAGAAGTGGGACCAACTAAATAAATAAAATATTTATTTAAATGGGGAAAGACTAGAAAAGGATAAGTGAATTAATTAAATAAATAAAAAATATATTTAATTAATAGAAGGCTTAAGATAAAATAATAAAATAAATTAAATATTTATTTAATTAGGCTAGGACAATTTTAGGTGTCTACACATGTATTTTGTATTTTGTATTTTGTATTTATTTCTCTAATGTTGTTGTATGTATGGGTTTGCAAGGGAGTACCCTTCATTAGCTATTCCAAAAGACAAAAAATATTCCCACTTGATAGAATTTATTACCACAAAAAACTTTATAGGTAGTATAGTACTCAAGTTGTACATTGTTACATTGGTGCATTATTAGATTTGTCACTACAAATTGGAAAGAAAAATTCAAGATATATCTTGTTGAAAATATATCTTTGTAATGCCCTAAATTGTATTCACCTACAATTTTGTCCTCACCTAGGCCTCACTTTTTCATTCTGGTTTCCAAGGCCTGATTGCAATGTTGATTCAACTCACAACACCCATCTATTTTGCATTTTCATAAATTTCTCAATTCTACCCCCAATTTGGAGTCTTGATTTCCAAGACCGGTACATACCATTCCTTGGTCCCAAATCAGGACCAGGGTGTACCACACCTTGGTCCTACCACACCTTGGTCCTAAATTAGGACCAAGGTGTACCATGCTCTATGCCTCTTAACTGGGCCCCAAATTGAACCCTCCTAACGGTAATCATTAATGAGTAGGGATTTGGATCCTATGTCAGCCTATTGCAAAAATTCAATTTGATTTTCGATCGTAAAGTATTAAAGGAGGTCAACCCCTCTCATTTAGAAACCCAATCGACCAATTATCATATTATACTCTAGCAAATTCAAATGAGCAAGCAATCAGTAATTCATCAAGCATTAGAGCAGAAGTGAAGTCAAGTTCAAGCATTGAAGATGACATTCATGATCAATGTTTTATGAAGACATCCTACATGAAGCCCTAAAAGCTTTGTGTGAAGACAAACAAAACTTCACCAAGGTAAACATTGTGGTTTCAAGCATTACATTTAAGATTCACTCTCTCCCTCAAAAGAAAAGTACTTTATTGTATTCTTTCATTACATTTGTCAATTAAATTTCATGGTTAATTCTAAAACCAAGGTTTGACCTAAGGAAAACCCCTATTCCTAGTAACACATTTCCCCTTCTTTCTCTATGTAGGAAATAGGTGTGAAGTTGTACTCTAAAAATTCGGTAGAGTTAAGAGTGGCAAATAGGTTCAACTTACAATGATAGAAAATTTAGAGGACTAGGGTGGATATGTGCTACTGATCTCAAAAAATTAGGCCAAACTTCTGAGAATAGGTTCTACACATCTCCTTTTTCCCAAATCCAAGTTGGTGGTTTAATGGGACATTTGTAGCTTACTGCGATAATGAATGGTTTTACCCTAATTTCACAATTATATTACAATTCAACTAAAGAAAAAGGCTAATTATAACCAACCAATTGAATATAATCAGAATCTCAATCTCTTCCTCATTAGGATTGAGCCTAGATCTATTGCATTCAACCTATTGGAATCCAAGAACACTGAGGGGGGGGGGGGGGGGGGGGTGAATCATTTTTCCATCAGAATAATCAATTTTAACCTTATTAAAACATGTATACACCAACTGATATACCGGTATATATATAATTGAAAGAAGTAAAGAAACCAATAACCCAATCACATAAATGAATACCATAACACACAAAATTATATGTGTAAAACTTGAAAGAGGAAAAAACATGGTAGGATTTTAGACCTACTATATCAATCCACTGGCCATATGAAGAGATATTACAAAATATAGGGGCCTACACTTGCAGGAAGGCTTATAGCCTAGAGCACACTACTCAATCACAAAAGGAGCCTCAATGACTACATACAAATCCATACTACAATCCGGAGAAAAGATTGAACTGCTAAGATAGCATGTTTTATGCCTGAATATAGCTTCGGTTAAGCTTTGTCTGTTCTGGTCTAAAACCCTAAACCCCTTACCAGAATAACCCTTACATAAATATCCTCACATAGACGATCTCTCTTATATATTTTGCATCATAACATTATCATATTCTCCTATCCATCCATAATGTCATCCATATCATATTTAAAAATGATCTAACAAACTGACCTATATAACCTTTACAATTCTACATGCCTTATGTCAGCTTACAAAGATAATTACAATATGAGTATACATGTCGGCCTGCATTGTTGGTGCCAGTGCCGGTGTTAGTGAAGTGTCAGTGAAGTGCCTGCCGATACACAACTAACCCAAAATATGAAGACAAAACAAGTTGCCATGTTTCCATCAATGACAACTTATTGAAACCAACCAATTGAGTGTCAATTGCCAACAATCTCCCCCTTTGGCATTGATGGAAACACTCATGTAAAAAATGTTCATGGTTTCCATCTGCAGTTTCGTCCCGAGCTGAATATCTATCAATACAAAATACTCCATACCTCCATAATTTTTCACCTATACTCCCCCTAATGTATACAACTCCCTTTTTCTTTTTCACATCAATATCACTCCCCCTTTGACATCAATGCCATCAAAAATACCAAATAGAATACCAAAAATCGAGATGAAGAATGAAAGACTGTACAATGAATGTCCCAAAATACCTTACCAGAGCTGAATGTGTTTGAAAATATTTGGATACGCCTTCTCCAAAATCTCTAGATAGGTATCACAACCAGATTTGAAAGTGCTAGAAATAGATAGAAGTTCATTTAGCATATGGGAAAATGACTCTTTCTCATTAAGCTCTACCGGTGTGTGCTTACCAGCCAGATCCGCACACTCCTTATGTACACTTAGTGAATCCAATCGGGGACATCAGTAACCTATACATTATCAAACTTTACACTCTATGCATCTACCGGTGTCTCAACATTTGCCTGTACATTTGTATCTACCAGGGGCTCAATATCTACCATCTTAATGTTTTTCAAAATTGAGGGTGAAGTACCTATAATACGCTTACCTTTCCCTTCAACCGAGATGTCTGCAGTATCTGTCATAGGTTCTGGTGAAGTATAAAAACCATGGTTCTCTTGAAAGAACTTAGCCCATGCCTTGTGTGTCTCCTTGATTATCTCATTGACTCTACCTAACATAAGACTAATTATTCTATGCTTGTTGTTAAAGATTTTCTTATCTGCAACCTCAAGTGTCTTTTCCATCTCCTCTAGAGCAATAGAAACACAAAAAAATAATAACTCTTGAATCTTTATATGCTTGTCCTCTTGCACTGCTGATAGTCTTCTATCATATACAAAATCATACAACTGTGCCAGTATTTGGTCTTCAATTTCTATGAAGGCCTTTTTATAGATATCCAAATACAACAAAACTAATTCCTCTACTTCTCTTTGTTCATCATTATCTAAATGTTCATAATTAAACTGTACATTCTTTAACATACCATCTTTAGTAATTTCATCAACTAACTCTGCACATCTTTGGTGGAATAATAGTTACATTACCAGATTCAGTTGCAATATCAATGTCATCCTTCTTCTTTCTCCTTCCAGTACCAAATGGGGCTGAAGGTATTTCTTTTGGTTCTCTTCTCTGTGTTGGTACCCTTATAGTAACTTTTCTAACTGGTTTCTTCTTAGCTTCTACCTTGGTCTCTTCAATTTTCTTCCTCAATACCCTTTTGAATGCCAGGGGTGTGTCATCCTCAGATCCTGAATCATCTACAATTGGCTCAATGAATATTTCTGGTTATTTCCTCTTCCTACCTTTCTTTGAGACAACATCAATCAATGCTTTGATGTCCTGTGAAATATTTTCAACAAAATTACTTGACTTTCCCTCATGCTTCTCTCTCTTCTTTCAGTTGAACTCAGTTTCAACCTCTTGTGTCTTCTGCTTAGCAATACCAAAGGTTTCTACAGTTTCATCTATCGGTGCATCAATTAGCATTTGTGCATAAGAATCAAGAATCTGAGCATCTACTTCATAACCCATTTCCTCAATCCAAATCTTCCAGGGCTTTACAACTTCCATCAAAGTTTCATCTTTCTTGACCATGAAGCATATGTCAGTTGAGTACTTCTCAATAATATGCTTGGGTGCCCTCATCCTATAATTCATAGCCTTTTGAAATGATTTAAAGTAACCCCACACTTTGTCATCTCTTTCACTACCCAATGTAGCAATTGATTGTTTTAGTTGCCTCCCTACTAGGATATTGAATGCCCATTTTCTCTTCCCAAAACTAGGAGTCTCATTGATGAAAAATAACATTAAACAAACAATTAGGTTACCATACCAGAATGTTCCTTTCTTTTCTCCTTTAATATTTCCTAGGTTAATCAACAATTCATCCAACGTCCAACCACATAGATCTAACTTCTCATTCTCCCTCATCATTTTATGAGTTGCATAAATGTAGGAGCTAGAAACAAAATTCAGTCAGTTTGATTGTGTTACCTTATAACCGATGACCATGCATCTAAATCTGATGTTTGTTTCAGTGATAGTACTAATCCTCATTGACCGCTTTTTGTCCAACCTGCGGTAAACCGGTGATTGCCTTTATGGCCTAATTTGTAATTTTATATGGTCTATCCAACCAGATAAAATCTCCATGTACTCTACTTAAAACATACCTAACAATTTCATCTTCAAATTCTGGTATATCCATAATACCGCTAAAAACTAAATCCACAATATGCTGGTATTCGGGCTTAATCTTTCTAGAATATCCAATTATCTCATTCATGTACATGCTCTTAATATCAGTCATTCCTAAATCCTAAATATTATAGTGAATGTAATCTCTTAGATCTTCAACATACATGACTCCTTTCGGAACACAGGAAAAAGCTCCAATCGAATCGTCCAGGGTAGCAACATGCGGATATCACTTGAAAATCAGCCTGGGATAGTCCTTGACCTCAACAACATTCAGATTTGCAACAAATATAGGTATAGATTATGATCCCACTTCCATGATTGAAGATAAATACCTTTGAATAGCTGTCGGTGCAAAATCCTAAAGATCTCTTTTAATCGCTAGTGAAATCACTCAAGATGATATCGATTGCACTGATTCACCTTAGAATTTCTTTGAATTTCTCTGAATTCCTCTGAATGCAAAGTGATAAAAAATGGGGTAAATTCAACCTTTTATCCTCCAAGAAACCCTAATCTTTCATTGACATCAATGACTTATGGTGGAAGATACCAGATCTTGATCAAACATCTCCATGCCGGATAAGCATCTCCAATATCTAGAACATCTTCCAGAACCTCTTCCCGAGGCATATGCAGCATCTTCATGAATTTTTCCTACCCCTAAGGCATCTACCTTAGTTACCAGATGAGCTTCCTACCAATTCAGTAGCAACCTCCTCTGTCGGTTGAGTAACTGATGCATTTCCATCTGCTGATTGTTCTTTTGTCTTCCTGACCCATCTCTAGGTATGATCTTGTTGGATTTCATTAACCTTCTCTTTTCCTTTATTATTTATGCTTCTACATAACCTAGCAATATGTCCAACCTCATTACACATGCATAACATGTAACATTGTTCTTTTGAATTGCTTTGCTAAAACCGATGTAATTGCTTGACCTGCATTGATTAGCCATATGTCCAAATTTTCTACATGCATAACACTTAACATTCATTCTACAATCTTTTGTCTTATGAAAATACTTATTACATTTAGAATATTGACTGGGAGTAGAATTAGGGTTCTGATTTGCTTTGTTTCTACATTTCCTAGCCATGTGACCGATTTTATTACAAACAAAGCATCTACCATTAAATTTATAAGCATTAAACTGCCTTACCAGTGCCTTATGGTTTTGATCTTCATTTGCAGTACTAAAAATCTATCCTTGTTCAAATCCAAGTCCACTGGAATCTCCATTTTGCCTTTGTCTCTTCAATAACTCATCTAGTTGTGTTGAACTAATCTTGAATTTTTCTTTATACTCACTTGCAATAGTCAGATCATCTTCTAGAATTATCATTTGAATCTTAAGATCTTGTTCATTTCTCTGGGATTGTACTAAATCAGTTCTCAGCATATCATTCTCATGAACCAACCTTCCACATTCTTCAAATTTGTTCTTTAGAGACAACAAGATTTTCTTCATTTTTCTTCTAGTCCTCAATCTCCTTAGACATCCTCATATTTATATCTTGCATTTCATTTCTCATAACCATGTTCTCTTGACTCAGCTTTAGACATCTCTCATTAAGTGCATCTTTCTCATCATTGTCCTTATTCTACAAAAGTTCCTTCCTCCTAGCCTGAACAGGTGACAATCTCTCCTGTAGGACAAGAATGAATTCTTAAGAAGAATTCAATTCATCTTGTAGCTTCAAGATCTTCATCCTTTCAACATCACAATCTTCAAGTGCCACCTCAATTTGCTTCTCCAAACTCATATCCATGGATTCTGGATTCAGGATCTTCCTCAAGCTGTTAAACTTCCTTTGAGGCACAAGGCTCTGATACAAATTGTTGGAATCCAAGAAAACTGGGAGGGGGGGGGGGGGGCAAGGGTGAATTAGTGTTCCATCAGAATGATCAATTTAAACCTTATTAAAACATGTATACACCAACCGGTATATATAGAATTGAAAGAATTAACGCAACTAATAAGACAATCACATAAATGTATACCATAACACACAAAATTATACATGGAAAACCTCAAAGAGGAAACACCACAGTGGGATTTGTGACCCACAATATCAATCCATTGGCCATATGAAAAGATATTACAAAATATAGGGGTCTACACTTGCAAGAAGGGTTACAGCCTAGAGCAAACTGCTTAATCACAAAAGGAGCCTCACTGACTACATACAAATCTAGACTACAATTCGGAGAAAAGATTGAACTGCTAAGATAGCATCTTTTATGCCCAAATATAGTTCTGGTTAAGCTCTATCTATTCTGATTGGAAACCCTAAACCCTTTATCAGAATAACCCTTATATAAATATCCTCACATACATGATCTCTCTTATATATTTTGCATCATAACATTATCATATTCTCCTATCCATCTATAATCTCATCCATATCATATTTCAAAAATGATCTAACCAACTGACCTATATACCCTTTACAATTATACATGCCTTGTTTCATCTTACAAAGATAATTACAATATGAGTATACATGTTGGCCAGCATTGCTGGTAACCAAAGAATTCCTTCCAACCTGTCGATGCCAGTGTCAGTGCTAGTGCTAGTGCTGGTGAAGTATCTGTGAAGTGCCTGTCGGTACACAACTAACCCAAAATGTGAAGTTGGAACAAGTTGCCATGTTGCCATCAATGACAACATATTGAAACTAACCAATTGAGTGTCAATTGCCAACACAAGCATCTTTCAATGTAATAGTATTATTGGGCTATTTAGTGGATTTACTTAGTGAAACCCTAATTCCTAATTTTGCACCATTATCCTATGGAAAAGGTGACCCCTTGACCATTATCTCTTGATTTTTCCTTTCTTGGGGTCATCTCATTTTGGTAACGCTCTTGTGTTTTTTATGCATGCTACCTTGAAGCAATTTCTCCTGATAAGGCATATACAATCTCTTTAACATGGGGCATACACTTCGCTCAATGTTACACTTTCTGCACACACTATGACATGTTTTCATATTCAAGTTACTTTGCAAATTGAGCCAATTGGTTTGTAATTTGGTATTTTTCTTTTTCCATGTCTCATAGTAAGAAAATGTTACTAGGATAGTGCTTTCATGTGTTGTCTCTCCTTCTCTTACATTGTCTCTTTTATCTAGATATTAGTATACTAAGATTCTAAGGTCCGTGGGGGCTTAACGTGTCTTGTCTGTGTAATATATTGGTAGAATTTTTTAAATGCAACTTTGTAATTTATAGTAAATATGCTTAGTCTTGTTAGAAATACTTGTCTTAGATATCATTGATGTCAAACCTCATGATCTGGATTGGTCTGGATGTGATGCAGAATAGTGGAAGATAGGTATGTATGATATTTTGTAGAATAGTGGAAGATAGGTATGTATGATATGTTTGATATGATGCAGAATAGTAGAAGATAGGTATGTATGTTATAGATGGCAAATCCTAGTTGTTGTTGATATGTTGTAGTCATGTTTATTGCTCTGTAAATATGTATTGTCAGTAGGAGGATACATTTATTTTGATATGAGAATTTTTGGTGTTGGTTGTGGCAATTGGATTTGTGCTCCAGTCGTTCATGTAGTTTGACCGCATGTAGCTGACTTATTTTAGGAGTGTAGTCCTCTGCACTTTGTGTCTTGACGGAAATATGGTAGTGCAATTTTTGATATCATTTTTGTCATTGATTTAGATTGTTATATTCATGGTTTTGGTGCTCTGGAAGTCATGCTCCAAATGTTGTGCTCCATAATTATATTCGGTTATGCAACATTGAGAAGAGCTTCATGCTCCAATTTCCTCTGATTTCTTGATTTCTGATAATAAGATATTGATGATTAGTTGTTCGTGTCTTTAACCTCGTAATCTTGAGTTGGATCATGTTCATTGTGCTTTGGTAGTGTGTTATTTGTGGGATTTTGAAGACATTCTCTTTCCGGGTTAGGTTGACCTTGAAAGATTATGTTTTTGTTGTGCTCCAATGTTTGTAACTTGTGATTTGACCATTAAAATATATTTTGGGAAAAAGTTATTGAAGATGACTTGTTATATATATATATATATATATATATACAGAGAGAGAGAGAGAGAGAGAGAGTCATATTATGTTTCATATGTGAATAAGGAAGAAAAGTATGAGATGGATGAATTGTTTTAAAACAAGTAAAGAAAAAGGTGGTAAGTGATAAATCAAAGAAGATGATGTTGACTAAGAAAAGAGAAAGACAGATTTAGTGTGATGGTGTTTTGGAGTAGGTAGATACTGGAGTGATTTGCGGAGTTTTCTTAATAGGATCTACTACAAACAATTAGTGTGTTGTTTGATCTTAATAGGAACTAATCCCATACACATGTAGATTCAAATTTCTTAGTTCATTTCTTTTCTTTCTTGTAGTGAGTTGTTGTAATCTAGGTAGCGAGCTCTCTAGAGAATGAGCCCTCTGGTAGTGAGCCTCTTTTGTAACCCCATATAACTAGTTATATTATCTTGAGAGTTAACCCTCTTTGTGGTTTTTCCCATTTGGTTTTTCCATGTATAAAATTATGGTGTCTCTTATGGTTGTGTATGTTGTACATTTTTGCTTCCATTTCATATTTCATTTCTTGCTAAGGATGTCTTGGATCTAGATAAGTTTTAGATTATTAGAGTGTTTTATTTTTGGGAATACTGATTCACCCCCCCTCTCAATATTTCAACATATTCAACAATTTGGTATCAAATCCTAGTCCCTAGTTACTAGCTTAACTGCTTGAGGGAGATCTTGATTTGAATATGATGAGTACTAAGAGGGGGGGCTCAATTAGTATGCCAAAAATCTTTGCACTTAAACACTTTGCAAGACTAACAGTAAACCGGTAAAACAGTTTAGCAGACAAACCGGTTAGCACACATGCAAACCAAATAGCTAATAATGCATTCACCCACAGAAGCACAAACACCATAACACAAGATATTTCGATGTGGAAACCCAAATGGGAAAAACCACAGTGAGATGGAACTCACAAGTAACTATCTGCAGAATAGGAACCAGACCGGTTAAGGTTAGACCAGTTAAGGTCTTACAATGTTCTTTACCAGAACAGATCCTGTTAGGAATCTCAATCTCTGTTAGGAGCTAAGTTCGATTAAAGACTACCTTGCTAGAGGATTTTAGATCTATAGATGTGAACCACCTTGTTAGAGGATTTACAAGAGGCTTTTGGGCCTACCTGGTTAAGGGCTACAAACTTGTCGAAGATGTGAGTAATCAACAAGTGATTGATCTAGCTAATAGCACAGATTGCTTGGTTAGATCCTTGATAGCTCATTCCTAATGCATTCCAGCATTACTTCAGTCTTCTACACATTCATACTCTCTCTAACTCCTCAACCACCTTAAAACCTAGCAACAACATCAATCGCATCAACAACCTAAAACCTAGACATGATGTCCTTATAAAGGAATCTGATTTCATGTTGGTCCAATAGGATTACAATACAATTTCCTAGGTTCAATGTATCTAGATGTATCTGGTAACATGACACAAAAACCAATGCTAAAGTGTCAGCACCGTCAAACAATCAGTGGATGGTAACTCATCACAAAATGTTGGTTGGTAACTCATCACAGAGTATTACTGGTTCATACAAAATACTGGTTGAAGCAAAATACCGGTTGCTGGTTTGAAAAAATGAAGACTGGGAAATATGTGTTCTGCCGCTTTGATCCTTTGTACCACTTTAGATCCTCGAACCGCTTGGTGTCAACATACTGCTTTAGATCAGTAATCACTTTCTGCAAAACACCAATAGTCTAAGGACTATAATGCATCATACGGGTTGGAACATGTACCGGTTGAGATTTAACTTATACATACAAAAATGATCTCAATGCAAGTGTGTCCATCAATGACAATCACAACATAATCATCAAAAATGCCAACAATCTCCCCCTTTGGCATTGATGGCAACACTTAGGAAATTTTGACATCTAAGTGTTTTACAATAAAAATATGTCAGAATCAAAATTACTCCCCCTAGGCATATACACTATCCCTTTTGCAAAAAATACGATGTATACTACTTCTTAACAGAAAAATTCAAAATTTATACTTCTCCCCCTTTGCCAACAATGACAAAAATAATATTACAGACTAACCCATGTTTCATTAAAATAATAAGTGTTTATGATAGTAAAGAATAAAACTTTTCAAAAACAGATTTAAAGTCCTGCAAGAATTGTTTCATAGATAAAGACCAGGACTCAAGTAGGGAGGTAGCCACTTCTTTCTTTGTCTGCATCTGGGAGACTTGTTCTTCCATGGCATCTAGTGTGCTCATCTCCTGTGTTGCCATTAAGGCATCTAGATTAAGATAGCACTTATGAAGTATTTGCAGATGTGGGAGTAGAACCAGTTGTAGCTCCTGCAAATCTTGAGACAGGGTGCTGATCTCATGCTCTAGTTTAGTAGACTGGATGTGAAACCGGTGAACGGTTTTCCCATAAGTTGTAAAAGAGTCATACAACAGCTTGAAGGTGCTCATATATAACTGCAAATCAGATTAAAGATTTTGCTTCTGTGCAAGAACATCATCACAGAATAGATGGGGTTGGCAAATCTTGCTGAGTAGAAGATTCCCCTCATCTAGAGCATTCCTTATATCCTTCTGTGCTTTTTGCAGTTCAGACCGGAGCTCATTAAGCTTCTTCACCAGGGCAATGTTGAGAGCCTTTTGATGCTCTTTCTTGGCATTTGCCTCTACTACCTCCTCTAAGCTCTACACTTGATCATCCACTACTATGCATAGGAGCTTTAGTTGTGCCAATGATGAGTCAGTGCTAGGGAGGTTTGTGCCGAGTAACAAACCAATAAGAGTGTCCACCACCGCTTGGATCACATCTTGCTCCTTTTTCCTCTGTATCACTTCAAGGCTTTCTTCAGCAACCTTGATGCTCTACAGTACCTACATTTCACTTGTAGACTAGAGGTCAATGGGACTGGTGAGGTCAGTTGGTTTGCCTTGACTACTGGTTTCCTTAAGAGTCTCCATTTGTGTTCTCTTTGCCGCTTCTGCTTCCTTGTCCTCCTCTCCCTTTTTCTTCTCCACTTCTTTTCTCTTTTCCTCTTCCTTATCCTCCTCTACCTTCTTCTTCTCTACTTCCTTTCACTTCTCCTCTTCCTTATCTTCCTCTTCCTTCTTCTTTTCTGCTTCCTTTCGCTTCACCTCTTCATTTCTCTTCTTCTCATCCTCTTCCTCTTTCTTCTTCCTTGCATCTTCTTGTTTATTTTTCTCTTCTTCCTCTTCTTTTCTTTTCTTGTCTTCTTCTTTTCTCTTTCCTTCCTATTTCCGTTTCTCCTCATCTTCTTCCTTCTTCTTCTTGTCCTCTTCCTTTTTCTTCTTGTCCTCTTCATCCTTCTTCTTCTTGTCCTCTTCATCCTTCTTCTTCTTCTCCTCTTCATCCTTCTTCTTTTTCTCATCTACTTTCTTCTTCTTCGCTTGCTTCTTTGCTTCCTCCTGTTTGTCCTCAATTTCCTTTTTCTTTACTTCCTATTATGCCTGCTTCTCTTTTCCTGTTGCTTCTGATGGTGTACCCTGAGCAACATCATCTCCATCCAGAGCATCAACATCAATAGTGTCGATAGGTTCAACAACCGGATTTCCTTCATCATCAAACACTACATCCAGTTTTGTCACTGTCGGTTCTTGTTCAGCCTTCTTGTTAGCTTGAAGCACATTATGCATATGAACTACTATTGTCATATGCAGATGAGTGTCTTTTTCAACATCATCAATTCTTCCTTCCAACAACCAAAGTCTTCTTCTTCTGGTGAAGAAGAGTCCTTTATTTTGGTTGATGACATCAAATAACTCTGAATTTGACAGGTCAGGAAAGTATTGAGCAAAAACTTTCTCCCTGATTTCTTGTTCTTTCTCTATGGCAATGCGCCATTTATTATCTAGGGACTTATACAAAGAATCCGGTGTCTCAGATCTAATTTCTTAGGGTGACCGGTCATTAACACATAAGTACTTAATGATTTCTTTTTCAACTGCTTCTTTTTCATCATCATTGAAATCATCAAAACAATCAATCAAATCATTCAACACTTTTCTCCTAATGTTTTTGATAGTTCTTTGACAATGTGTCAAAGGTTTGTAGGAGGAGATGTCAATATTTCCCAGTGCTAATGATGTTGGTTCATTCTTTGTCTTCTTCTTTTCTTGTCTTATCCTCTTAGGTTTTTCCTTAGACACAGTTTCTTCTGAGTTCGGTGAGGCATTCCTTGTTTTCCTCTTTCTCTTGAAGACTTTGGCAGGTGCTGCTACATGTTTCTTCTTTGCAGGTGACTACTTGGTCACTTTGGGACTTGCTACAGTAACTGATGTCGATGCCGAAGGCACTGCCTTTCCTTTCTTTTTAGGAAGTTCTTCAACTGGTGCAACTCTTTCTAGATAGGTGTCGTTTCTTTTGATAGTTCTGATACTTAATATAAGTATAGATCCAATATCCAACAAGATGAGAGGGGGGGGGGGAATCATACAAAGTTAATCTTCCCTAAAAACATCAGATTCAACCTCGGTAACTTATACTTTAGTAATATAACCAAAACTGTTAAACTTGCAAACTCAAAAGCATATAAACATCATAAACCTCATAACACTAGATTTAACGTGGAAACCCAAATAGGGAAAAACCACAATGGGATTTCGGACCCACTAAGAAATATACTCTTCTAGAGTATGCTCGGTTAAAAACAAATCCTGTTAAAGATTACAAACACATTGCTAGATGTGACCTGGTTAAGGGATTTCCCTCAGATCTGTTAGGATCTTCACTTTTTTAGAAGTGACCTTGTTAAAGGATTTCAAACACTCAATCAGAATGTCACCTTGCTAGAGGGTTTTACAAATAAGACTGTTAAGTCCACTCGGTTAAGAGATTTTCTGTCACTTTCACAAAATAATAGTAATAAAAATCTATCTGCAACTTCACATCTAAAATGCTAAAGCAGATTCTTATTTGTTCAATACAATCTAGACATAGAACTAATCTTGTCCATCTGTTGGGCTTCTATACTCTATTATTCAAACAGGTCTTCAAGTTTTTATGCTCAGTAATCACTATGTAGCATCCCTGTGCATAAACTTACCCGCATACATTGTTTATCAACAGTTTTCTATTTATAAACAATTAGCTAACTGCTTAATCTCCTTGATCACATTTCCCATGATCAATCATAGCCATCAGATCTTCAATCTTGTCCAGGTTCAATGCATCTTTCGATCTGAAAAATGTTTTACCCTACCTTGGAACTTGCATACATTTCTTGGAACTTGTGCTAGGGTATTGCGGTTCAATCTGCACTGTAGATCTTCATGTTGACTTTCCTTTGCCATAGATTCATTAACAAACTTCATGCACGGCATACCAATCATTTAATTAGTTCTAGCTCGTCAGCTTCGTTCATTAAATAACGCATGCAAAAATTTAATGCATTCTGTTATAGCTCAGTTACAACTCGGTGAATACTAAACTTCACTCAATAGACATTCTGCTTTAATTAACCGATAGCAATGACCTTAGGGTTTACCGACTAGGTTCCTTAGGGTAACATAGTATAGTATTAACCTTACAATTTACAACATATGTATGATGTCAAAACAATCTAAACATCATGATCTCATCATTGTCCGACTCTGTAATAGTTTTCCATTGAATACCTTAATCATCCCCTTATTCTTCATAATCTTTCTGTGTCTTTTACCGACATCTTTATACTCTTCAAATCATACTTCTCAAGATATGGCAACATCATACTGAATTAGAAAATCAATTTCTTGACATCAATGACAAAATAATAATATCAAGACAGTAAACATCCTTAATCAGTTATATCCATAATCATCAACAACCTTCTCAATATCCTTATTGAAATGCCAACAATCTCCCATTGTCTATTATAATGCCAAATGATAACAATCTCCCCCTTTGGCATTGATGGCAAAATCAATTGATTTGACCTTAAAAGATTCAGATTGCTGTTATTCTGAAATGCTGAAATGCTCTCTTGCTGTCAACAGACTTTCTCCCCCATACATTAGACTTCTCCAGATTTCTTCAGTTTTCTTTCCAATCTTCAATCTTCACTCCCTTATATTAGTCTTCTCCCCCTTTGACAACAACGCCAAAAAAAAAGTAAAGAATTAAAACATAATTTCTTCCTATATGAAGTGATTTCCTGTTGTTGTGTATCAACTTAGTCTCGGTCAGAGCATTTTGTCTTCAATTACTCTTACCTATAATATTTCTTGTACACCTTTAGAAAACATCCTAAAGTGTGTAAATCAGCATCAACTCCTAAAAGATATTCGATAGAGTCATAAGATTGATGCTTTCACCGAACTCAGTCTGTGAGTAGAAGATAGGGGTAGGACCCCTAACTTACTTCTGAGATATTCAAAAGTGTCCCTTGGTAGTGGCTTGGTGAAGATATTTGCTATTTGTTCCTTTGTGCTAACATACTCCAACACCACTTTCTTCTCTTGAGCTTCTTCTCTAAGATAATGATATTTGATAGAGATGTGCTTTGTCTTAGAGTGCATAATAGGATTCTTTGAAATGTTAATGGCACTAGCATTGTCACAGAATATAGTTACTGGCTTGGTAATTTTCTCATTTATACCTTCCAACAGTTGTTTGATCCATGCAATGTTGGTACAATTCAATGTTGCAGTAACGTATTCAACTTCTGCTGTTGACTGTGAAACACATCCTTGTTTCTTGCTAAGCCAGCTCACTAGTCTTTCTCCTAAAAAGAAAGCTCCTCCACTTGTGCTTTTTCTATCATCAATGTTGCTTGCCCAATCAACATCAGTATAAACTTTTAAATCAAAATCATTTCCTTTCTGATATACTAAGCCATAATCCTCTACCCCTTTCAAGTATCTAAAAATTCTTTTGATTGCAGTCATGTGTGTTTCCTTAGGATCTGCAGAGAATCATGCAACTATACCTACTGCATGTGCTATGTCTGGTCTGCTGTGAACAACATATTGTAGTTTTCCAATCATGGATCGGTAAAGTGTCTCATCAATAGATGCAGTTTCATCATTCTTTGATAATTTACAGTTGGTAGTCATAGGAGTACTTACTGGTTTTGAATCCTCCATTCTGAATTTCTTCAAGATTTCCTTTATGTACTTGGATTGAGTAATGAAAATCTCATTTTTCATTTGCAGTATCTGTAAACCTATAAAATACTTTATCTCACTGATTAATGACATCTCAAATTCTTTTCTCATTTCATTTCCAAAGTTCTTACATAGAGAGTCATTTCCACAAAATATAATATCATCAACAAATATGGCTAAGATCAATATTCCATTTTCATCATTCTTCATGTACATATTGTTGTTCTCACTTGTCCTTATAAAACCAATCTTAAACAAATAAGAGTGCAATCTTTCATACCATGCTCTAGGTGCTTGTTTCAAACCATATAATGCTTTGTTCAATTTACATACCTGATCTTTATTCTTGTCTTCAACAAATCCTTCAGGTTGTTCAATAAAAACTTCTTCTTCTAATATTCCATTTAGAAAAGTAGATTTGACATCCATTTGATATACCTTGAAGTTTTTGAAAGCAGCATATGCCAACAATGTTCTTACTCCTTCAAGTCTAGCAACAGGTGCAAAAGTTTCACCATAATCAATTCCTTCTTCTTGAGCATAACCTTTTTAAATCACTCTTGCTTTGTTTCAAATGACCTCTCCTTTTTCATTTAGCTTGTTTCTGAAAATCCACTTTGTACCGATTACATTTTTGTACTTCGGTCTTTGGATTAGTGTCCATGTGTCATTCTTCTTGATTTGATCAATTTCTTCTGTCATAACATTTATCCAATCTTCACTGTTAAATGCCTCTTTCACTATTCTCGGTTCAAATTCAAATATCAAACATGTGTTATGTCTCAGTTTGTTCCTTGTCATTACTGGATCATCCTTATCTCCTATAATCTGACTTGGTGAATGATGTCCTCTGACATACTTGGCTAATAGAGGCTCGGTAGGCTCTGCATGACCTTCTTCATCACTCAGTAACTGGATATTCTCTTCATTTACTTCAACAGTTTTCTCGGTAAGACTTGTCGATTGAACATAGACAAATTCATCATAGTCTTCTAGTTCCTTGGAATTTCCTTCATCATTTCTTTCTACAAATTCATGAATTTTCACATTTGCACTTTCTACTATTTTGTTAGATGATTTGATCAGACATTTAAATGCTTTTCTTCTAGAAGAATAACCTAGAAATGTTCCTTCCTCACTTTTCTAATCAAACTTGCCATTTCTATCATCTTTGTGAACATAGCATCTACTTCCAAAGATTTTAAAATAACTTACATTAGGTTTCTTATCATACCAGATTTCATATGGTGTCTTCAAATTACCTTTCTTCAATTGTACTCGGTTCAGGGTGTAAACTATTGTGCTTATTTCTTCTCTCCAAAATGTTTGTGGCACTTGCTTTTCAATCATTAGTGTTATAGCACAATCCACAATAGATCTGTTTCTTCTCTCAGCTATTCCATTCTGCTGTGGAGTTCTCGGTGCAGAGACTTGTCTTTTAATACCATGATCATTGCAGAATAAGTTGAATTCATCAGATGTGAACTCTCCTCCTCTATCTAATCTAAGACATTTCAGTTGTCTTCCTGTTTCATTTTCAACTCTTTCCTTGTACCATTTAAACTTTTGAAAAGCTTCTTATTTTTCTTTTAAAAACATTACTGACATCATCCTTGAATAGTCATCCACAAATAATATGAAATATTTATCACCATAATACTTTAATAGGACCACAAAGATCAGTGTGCACACGATCTAAAATTCCCTTAGAAGTGTAAGACTTACCTGTAAAGCTTGATCTCATCATCTTATCCATTTGGCATCCTCGACACATAGCATTTCCAGGTTTTTCAAGACTCGGTAGACCTCTTACTCAGTGATTCTTACTTATTTTGATCAGATTATCAAAATTTACATGACAAAATCTTTTATGCCATAACCAGGTATCATCTATCTTTGCATACAAACACGTATTCCGAGTTGAGTCAAGGTGAAATGTCTTACCTCTTGTTTGTGTCCCAGTAGCAGCTAACTTTCCATTCTTGTCATGAACTTTGACAATTCCCTTCTGAAATTCTATTCGGTAACCTATATTGTTTAGTTGTGCTACACTCAACAAATTGTATTTCAAACCTTCAACCCAATAAACATCATTGCATCTTGCATTGTCAAGAAGTGTTATGGATCCTTTACCTCTTACCGGACATGGTGCATCATTGCCAAATCTAACATAGCCTCCATCATAATCTTCTAATATAACAAACTTGTGTTTATCTCCTGTCATATGATGTGAGCATCCACTATCTATGATCCAAGAATCATTAGTGTTTATGTGAGATATTAGGGCTTTTTCTTCATACCTTTCTTCATCTGATCCATCTTTGATAGCCACATAAACTACTTCCTCTGTATCAGTTTCATCTGATTTATCATCATTGGATTCTTCATCAGCTATTAAGCATGTCTTTCTATCTCTTCTTCTGAAATCTTGGTGTCCTCTGTAATGATTATCTTTCTATCTGTCATCTCGGTAATCTCTCTTTTAAGTAGAATCTTTGTCAAGACAGTTAGAAGCTATATGTCCTATTTTATCACAATTGAAACATTTCAAAGGTAGTTTTCCTTTATACTTACCTTTGCCTCTCAGTAACCTTCTGGCTAATAGTGCTTCAAACTCTTCTTGCTTTCTGATTTCCTCATACAGTTTGTGTACTTCTTCCATGTTCTTACAAAATCTTTCACTTGCTCCAATATGATCTCCTTCAGAGTACTTATACTTTCTTTCATTGTAATCGTTAGATTCATCAAGATGAAAAGAACTAAATGCAGATTCAACTTTATTTACCAAAGATCCACTATTATCAAAGTTACTTAACTCAAATGCATGTATCTTACCAATAGTAGCATCTAAAGAAACTGGCATATTAGGTAAAAACCTTAATTCATTGATTGCAGAGACTCAGATTGCATAAGCTGGTAGAAGGGTTCTTAACAACTTACTTGTTATATCCTTTTCTTCAATAGTTCCACCTGCTCCTTTGATTTGATTGACAATCTCCTTTAGTCTTGTATTGTACTGAGTTATGTTCTCACCTTCACTCATCCTCATAGATTCAAGTTGTCCCCTTATACTATCTACTTTTTCTCTTTGAACATGTTCATCTCCTCCATACACTGATATGAGCTTATCCCACATTGCCTTTGCATCATTGTAGCCTTCTAGATCATTAAACTCTGAGTCGGTCAATGCAGATGTTATTTCAATCATTGCTTGGATATGTTCTTGCTTTTCCTTTATCTCTCCATAGTCAATGGATAAGTGCTCGGTGTAACAAAATCATTCTCTAGATAGTATACAACATATTCTCCAACTCCTGATAGATGCAGCTTCATTCTTTTCTGCCATGTAGAGAAACTTGACTTGTTCAACTTCGGTGCATCCCTCTTATACATCTTTCGATCTTTAACTCAAGTGCCTTTAAAATTTTCTTTCGGAGTCCAAAGCTCTGATACCAATTGATAGTTCTGATACTTAATATAAGTACAGATCCAATAGCCAACAAGATGAGAGGGGGGGGTGGGGGGTGAATCATACAAACTTAATCTTCCATAAAAACATCAGATTCAACCTTGGTAACATATACTTCAGTAATATAACCAAAACTGTTAAACCTACAAACTCAAAAGCATATAAACATCATAAACCTCATAACACCATATTTAACATGGAAACCCAAATAGGGAAAAACCACTATGGGATTTCAGACCCACTAAGAAATATACTCTTCTAGAGTATGCTCGGTTAAAAGCAAATCCTGTTAAAGATTATAAACACATTGCTAGATGTGACCCAATTAAGGGATTTCCCTCAGATCTGTTAGGATCTTCACTTTGTTAGAAGTGACCTTGTTAAAGGATTTCAAACACTCAATCAAGATGTCACCTTGCTAGAGGGTTTTACAAATAAGACTATTAAGTCCACTCAGTTAAGCCATTTTTCATCACTTTCACAAAATAACAGTAATAAAAATCTATCTGCAACTTCACATCTAAAATGCTAAAGTAGATTCTTATTTGTTCAATACAATCTAGAAATAGAACTAATCTTGTCCATCTGCTGGGCTTCTATACTCTATTATTCAAACAGGTCTTCAAGCTTCTGTGCTTGGTAATCACTATGTAGCATCCATGTGCATACACTTGCCCGCATACATTGTTTATCAACAGTTTCCTATTTATAAACAATTAGCTAACCACTTAATCTCCTTGATCACATTTGCCATGATCAATCATAGCCATCAGATCTTCAATCTTGTCTAGGTTCAATGCATCTTTCGATCTGACAAACGTTTTACCCCTCCTTGGAACTTGTGCTAGGGTATTTTGGTTCAATCTGCACTGTAGATCTTCATGCCGACTTTCCTTTGCCATAGATTCATTAACAAACTTCATGCATGGTATTCCAATCATTTAATCAGTTCCAGCTCATCAGCTTCCTTCATTAAATAATGCATGTAAACATTTAATGCATTCTTTTATAGCTCGGTTACAACTTGGTGAATACTAAACTTCACTCGGTAGACATTCCGCTTTCATTAACCGATAGTGATAACCTTAGGGTTTACCGACTAGGTTCCTTAGTGTAACATAGTATAATATTAACCTTACAATTTACAACATATGTATGATGTCAAAACAATCTAAACATCATGATCTCATCATTGTCTAACTCGGTAATAGTTGCCCATTGAATACCTTAATCATCCCTTTATTCTTCATAATCTTTCTGTGTCTTTTACCGACATCTTTATACTCTTCAAATCATACTTCTCAAGATATGGCAACATCATACTAAATTAGAAAATAAATATCTTGACATCAATGACAAAATAATAATATCAAGACAGTAAACATCCTTAATCAGTTATATCCATAATCATCAACAACCTTCTCAATATCCTTATTGAAATGCCAACAATCTCCCATTGTCTGTTATAATGCCAAATGCTAACATCTTTTTGCCTTGGGATCTAGGGGTGAGGCAATTAGGGTAGAGGCATACACGTCCAGCATATCATACATCACCTCATAGCCCATAGGCTCAACCTCTTCCTATCTGGGCTCAACAACCTCCATTATGCATTGATCAACTTTGATGATAAAGTAGATATCAACTTCATACTTCTTGACTATGTCACCAAATATCCTCGTCCTTAGGCTCATCTTGCTTCTGAACTCATCAAAGTACTTGTTCAGAAGATCAGGGTAGCCAGTTCTGATTGCTTGCAAACATTCTTTGATCTGCTTGGTAACCGGTTGGTTCGCAGACCACTGAATGTCTCCCACTCCTGGGAAGTAACCTTGGAAATAAAAGAATAATCTGACTAGTAGTTGACCAAACTTGAACTTCAATGCATTATCCTGTTTTATTGATTTCAGATTCAACAGGAGTTGCCTTTGCGTCCTGGTGTACAGGTCAAATGATGCATCTTCCTTGATCATCTGGTAAGCGACATTTACCACTGCAGTAGATACAGAGTTAATTTTGTTGGCTGAGAATGTCCGGTATCCAATCACCATACATGCATATTTCACGAGGTCATCCTTCATGGAATTAACAGTCTTTCCTCGTGATTCGCTCACTGAAGTGGTGAGCTTTGACATTTCTATCTTGCTGACCTTTCTTAGGGCTAGCACTTCCCCTATATTGCAGAAACCGGTGACGGCATGAATAGCTTGTTGAGTGATATCATGCGTTCTCTCCAGGTACATCTTGGCACCATGAACTCTACTGAGAATGATTCTAATATGATCATCTGTGAAATCCTCAAGGAAGTAAACCACATTGTGAAGTTTCTTCTTCTCCAAAATGCTATACTCCGGTTTGATCTTCTTATCCTTCCCATAGAATAGACCTAGCTGGGAATGGATCACAAGAGACCCTAGGTCTTCAATTTTACAGTCTATATAATCTAAAATCCCTTCTTCTACTATAACCCCAGTCGGTACTTGTGACACAGCATTATATTTTGATTTTCATTGAATGAAATCCATCAAATCAATAGTTGCACTAGAACTATCATGCGATGCGAAAGCCATGACAAAACAAAAAGCTTGAGGAATACCTTTCAAAAAATGAGAATTTAGGGCTTTGCAGCTTCCACTTCACCTTCCACTTCGTCCGTTGCTGAATCATCGATTGAGTTCTTCTCTTGATCGTTTGAAATTTTCTTTTGAATCTCCTTCAAGGTTTCTAAAATTTCTCTGAATTGCAGCACAAATCACTTTTTCGTCACTCTGCACTTGAAAACCTTCTTCACTTTGAAAAATGATAATGAGAAATGATTTCAAAATTCCTTTTAAACATATTCCTCACCTACCGTAATTAATGTTCCACCATTAGGGCATAAACCCTAATTTTCCTTCTACCATTTCTGGTCTTCCGCCAAATGACAGGCATCGCATACCAGTTAAGGTCTTCTACTGGTGTAAATTGGGGGTTCGAAACATTTTGCCGTTTGCTCCCCCTAAGCTTTTTTGATGCTTAGTTTGCCAGTTCTGATATTTCCACACTAAGTGCAGAAACCGGTTCTTCTTGTAACACTGCTGGTTTCTTCTTTCAGGTTTTGTTCATATCTGCTTGAACAATGTCAACATCAATCTTTCCTTCCAGAGTGACCGGTATATCATCAGATATGTTCTTTCTTGATCTACAGAATCGGGCAATGTGACCCAGTTTGTTGCAGTGATAGTAGACCAATCTAGGTGCTCTCCAAGGTCCATTATTCAAGTTGTTGTTCTTCCTCCTGCATCTTGTAGCAGTGTGACCATGACCATGACAGATCAAATAGTTTTCTCTCCATCCGGTTGCCACATGATAGCCACCGCTTCTTGACTGATGATTGAATGCATTAAACTGGTTGTGATTCCGGTTCACAAAATGTTCAGGACCAACTCCTTGGGTCCTCTGAGGATATCTTCCAGTGTTATTCATAACAAACTTGCATTTAGATGCTCTATGCCCAGACTTGTTGCATGCATAATAGTTACCATTGAATTTATAGGATCTAGGCTTATCATTTAGAAAATAAGGAAACTTATTGTAAGCCTTACTCCTACACACATTGGCAGTATGTCCTTCTTTAAGACAGTTAAAGCAAATAGGTTTAAACTTTTTCTTACCTTTATCCTTTGATGTCGGTTGATTCTTTGATGTTCCAACATTTGTACCAGAGGTCTCACCTTCCTCATGACCAGAATAACCAAGTCCATCAATATTCTTGACAGGTTTGGCAAATTCAAGCTTTTGCTCTAGCTTGACAGTACTCTTGTTGAACTTAGCAAGTATTTCCTCTGACTCAGAGAGTTCTTTGGAAATAGCAGCATTAGTTTCCATCAGGTTTTCATTTTCAGAGATGGCAATGTTCAGTTCTCCTTGCATGTCTTCCTTTTCCACTTTTCTCACATGGAGTTGAGCAGTTAGGGCACTGATCTCTTGCTTCAGCTTGGAGTTTTCATGATCTTTGTCTTTGACTAGATCTTCAGCTTTCCTCCGATTCTCAAGCTCTTGACACATTCGAATAGTCAGTCCTTCCAATTCTTTTCTTAGGATGGAATTGGATTCATTTAGCTTTTCTACTTCTTGAATCAGGGCTTCCATGTTTGCTTCATCACAGGAACTATTTTTAGATAGCTCCATCAGCTTTTCTGCATGTTCTCTCCTCTTTTTGTGAGGCCTCACCTCGACTCAGTCTGACATTCAGTGGATTTTATATTTAGACTATGATGGATACTTTATTTTGATGCATTTTGAGACTTAGAACTTATATGATTTCAGGATTTGGATAACATTGCTATGATTTGATGATTTACTTACATGCTTTATGAGATAGAACACTACATGATTGTTAGATAGGATGATATTGCAATGATAGATGTCATTATGGAATTTGCAGGACTTTACTATGAATATAGAACTATGATGTATGGTTAGTTTATGTGAATTGGGATGAAATTGCTTATGTGAATTTGCTTGATAAAAGATGTATCTAATCTATGCAGATGAAAATTGTATGCAAGTGATGATGTGTATTGTTATTCTTTTGATTTACATTATATGTGGATATTTGAAAGTACTAATGTGTAAATTGAGATGTGCAGGAAATTTACCATGTGACCATGGAAATTACGAAGAACCAAACCTAGACTTATGTATGTTCGTAAGCCAGGGGTTGTCTATTTGGAGAGACAACACCCTGTTTGTGTTGTATTTTATTCGTAACAGTATATGTTGCATGAGTGTTAAGTTTTATTTAAATTTAATGTGTAAAAACCACAAGAGACAATTTCATGTTTTAGTTTGTAGAAGTGTTTTATTTGTGTCACTTGACACATGCATGGATTTAAATTTAAATGTGTTATTTTCTCTCTTGGTGGGAAAGTGTTTAATTATAGTTTTTCTTAAATAAAATAATGTGTTGTCATAAATACTTTGGGAATATAATATTTGGGGTGGTCAACATATGTTTGACCCGAAAATAAACTTCAGAGGGGTTTAAAATGGGTTAAATGAACACCTAGGGGTAGTTTAATAGGGTTTCCTAAAGCCCATAAGGTATACCTAGGGGTTAGGGGTAATTTTAGGCAAGTTTCTACTTTTAAATGATCTTTTTGACACTTTAAAAATTGGTTTTTTTGAGTTGTGCGAAAATTGAAAATTAGAAGTTTAAATCTAATTGATATTTTTCCTTTTGGAATGAGTCTTTTTGCATTCTGCTTTTCTTTCCTTTTTGGTTTTTAGAAACTTGTGAGAACTCAGAGAAGGAGCTTCTTAAGCAAGATTTTTGAGAATTGGAGGGTAATCACCCACTCTCCATTTTTGGAGACAAGAGAAATTTTGAAAAGGAAAGAATAGTTTTGGAATAGAAAATTTAACTAAGGGTAGAAGAAGAAGATCCGTGGATTGGGCAGCTCTTCCTCAAATATCAAACTACCATTGGGCAGATTAAGGTTGGTCTAAATATTCTTTAAAATGGTTATTTTCTTGCATGTGTTTGAGTGTATGATTGGTGAAGAAATCTGAGTTTCTTGAATGGCTTGTTTTAGATATTCATTGAAAATTTTGCATTATGCTTGTAGTGTTTTGGGAGTTTTCTCAAGACCTCTTACTCTTGGGAGAGGAGAGGATCTTGTGGGTGGTAGCAGTGATAACCCTCGAGTGAGAGACTCTCATTTGAGAGCGATCACAAGGGATCTTTGTGTGACCCTTGCTGCATGTCCTGTTTGTGCAATGGGGGTCATAAGGAGGGATATAAGGCTAGAATGCTTTTGGGGGGTGTTGTTCTCAAAATCTGATTCCCCTTCAATGCCTTTAATAATATAATCTAAAATGGGTGCCGAGAAGACATCAAGGATAAAAGGATTTCAGAGACAACATATGACAAGGTTTGGTTAGACCTTCTACACTTCGGGCTCTTCCTTAAGCCCAGGCGGGTATACCCTTTGTGAATTAACTTCACATTCTTAAGCAACAAACCCACAGCAAACCAGTCCAGAAAACCAGTGAGTTTATTCACCTTGAAAAACAACTGAAAACAAAGAATGAAACAATACTCGACTTCAGCATATTTGATCAACAAAGCATGCAATAAACAGCTTCGATTAGTACCAGTACTTTAGCCAAGGCTACAGAGTCACTCAAACTCAAATAAAACTCCTGAAATAAAACATCTCTATACTTCCCATCAACTTGGTCTCCATTTATCCCTGTAAATGCCTAGCATCAACAAGAATTTAATCACTTCAAAATAAGCTATGGTCCTCAAAATTCAAAGTTTATCCTAAAGTATTTACTAGTAGAGTGGTCATGCCTGTTTAATTTCCCTTCTAAAGAGAAAAGCTAGAAACACCCATACTTAGATTGCCTTACAATTCAATTCAAACAGAAAAATCCTAGATTATTCTGAATGAAAGAATAAATACAATTAAGGACAAATTTGAAGACGACACAGAGCTTTACTCAAAACTGACGGTCTGTATATTGATATTCATTTGAAAAAGATTTTACAAAAGTCTGATTCTCCATTAAACTTTGGAAAAGCTCAGATAACATTTCTGCAGCGTTTTCTTACAAAATTTTGTGATCCCTTTCTCTCTAGCCCTGGTATCCATTTATAACAATATGGATGCACAAAGCTTCGGACTTCTTGAGGAAAGTTTGTTACAATTACTTCAAAAATTGAAGAAGTTACAATTTCAGTTATGCGCTCTTTTCAGCTTCTTCAGCAGTCTGTTGGACGGGTTGTTCAGTTGCAACCTCTTCTGGCTCTTCGGGGACGCTCTCTAACTGCTCCGGATCTCGAGTGGAATATTTGACTCCCCACTCACTATACGTCTCCTCGGTCGGCCATACAAAATTAATCACATCACTTTTAACCTTAGTCAACCCTTTCCAAGAATTCCTCAGTTTGTTGACTTCTGAGTTAAGAAAACTGTAGTGTGATTTAATTCTCTCTATTTCCTGTATGGTTATAACAAAAAATGAGGTATCATCCAGATCAATAATTCCCTTGACCCTTGCTGACAATTTAGCATTTATCTCATTGAGCCATATCTGCTTATCTTTCAGCTGATCTGGATTGGCAAAAATTCCTGGGAGTAACTCACAAACCTGATAAGTGTATTCCTTTTTAAGCAATTTAATCCTTCTTTCCACATTATCCACCTCTGTTGCCAATTGCAATAAACTCTTAGTGATATCAGAAGTGGATTTGATAATAGGGTTAGCTCTTGCTTCATCACAGGAAACACACATGAACTCCAAATCCTGCTCCCTAGGCCTCCATCTGTCAAAAATGGGTGTCAATATGACTTTATCTCTTCTCAACTCAGTCCATATCTCCATGACTTTTCCTACACTATTATGAAGGAGTGAAGCATTTATAGTGTCTGCAAAACTGGAGACTATGGCCTTGATCTTTTCTTCATACTTCCCTACATAATAGGCCTGAGTTTGCTTAAGACTCTCCAATTCTTGGGGAGTTATCTCTATCATCTGAGAGCTGGAAGGTGCAGGAGATGGTGGGAGCTCAATAATGGGGCTAGTAGGTGGAGGTCTTGCAGGAGAAGAGGTGATCATTAATGTTGAAGACTCACCTTGTTGACGTTGTCCTGCTAACTGGCTCTGCAATTTGGCAATGATACTCTCCTTGCCTCTTATTTCCTCCTTGGCACTGTCATAAGCTTTCAAGACTGTTTCCAATTTGAGCTGGAGAGCCTCCTTTTCTTTAGCATCCTTCTCAGCTACTGCAACACTAAATTTGGCAGTCTCCAACACTGTGCTAGCAGCCTCTACTACCCCTGTACTTTCTACTCTCTTGACCATCAATCCGCCAATGTGACTTGTCCCTGTGGTGTCTTTACCCTTCTTGTCCTCATTTCTCTTAAGGGACCACATGACTAGAGCAGCATTGTCTTTACTGAATGTAACCCCTTCCATGGGTTTGGTTTCTTTCCTCACTGCATCCAGCACCAGAGCATCAGCAATATTCCATTCTGGCAAAATGAGCACTCCAGCTTGTGCTACTAAATCTCTCCCCTGTTCAGGAGTGATGGTTTTGAATTCTTCCATCATCTCCTGTTTTATTTCTTCCTCTACCGAGGCTGGATCTTTATTTGGTTGTTCTGCCTTTCTTGTTTCACATCTAGCATTATATTTATCTATATGTTGTTTCCATATAAACTGCATGAATGCTTCAGATGTTACAAAACTATCATCTACTAGAAAAGCACTAGTGGCCTTCTTTATCTCAAGATCCCACTCCTGGCCTTTGAGTTCAGTCGAGGTGATGTCCATTTGTGCTTCAGTGGGTTCTTCTGGCATCCCCTCTTCCACTTCATCATATGTATATGCAATCTCCCCCAAACTGCCCAACTGAGAGAGGTATTCAGTTGCTGCTTGTTCATCTCCAATGTGGAGAGGGGATTGGGATGGGGAATATAAGGGTGTATCTGATTGCACTTCCTTCCCCACCCTCTGCTTCTTTGGGTTGTCTTGGATGTCAATGACTTCATGTGCTTTCCTCTTCCCTTTAGATGAAGAGGGTTCCCCTGTTGCAGACACCAACACACTGTAACCTGCTTTCTTATGCAGGGTATAATCACCAGGAGGGATGGCTTTAGTGGGAGCTGATTTTCCCAAAATTATTCTTGCTTTCTCAGGGTTGTTTTTAATTACAACTCCCCTTTTCTCCTTTATTGTCTGCATCACATCCTCAAAACAAATGATCAAAAACTTTATCTTTTCTTCCAATGGGAAGAAGCTAGACAATGGGTCATAGCTGGCATCAAATTGATGCACAAAATCCAGGGCCTTCCTATAAGCCACCCATTTTTCCTTCCTCAACTCCTGTTCATCTAAATCAAATTCATTCTTGATTAAGTCTTCAGGAAAGTGGAATTGATGAGGCCTACCTCTGCATGCTACTTTCTTCCGGAATACACCATTGTAGAAGTCCTCCGGGTCAGCACATCTAGACACTGCAGTGGACAAATGGTAGGGTTTAAGGAAATCCTCAAAACATTTCCAGCCTCCCTTGGTGATTACAAATTGGTGGGCTACTGTAGCTGTAGGGAAAATAGTCCCTTTACCTCGGCCTGTTAACTCTGCCTCTTGCAAGTCACCAATTTGTCTGAAAATCTCAGCTATTCCCACTTTGAGGGGGACCTGGTATGGTAACAAAAATGGGGTGCCTCTGAAACCAAAGACCCTAAACACTGTGGACACTGGATACAAATACATATCACCCCAGTTATGAACAATCTTGACATTCTCTGCGAATTCTTTTGGTCTTAAGAATTCCAGAAGAACCTTGGGGACTCGTGGATTGTCAGAGCAAAGAAGAGTCCTTATCCTGGATGCAAAGTATTTATCAAACTTTAGAAAACTTGCATCCTCTCTATCCCATGACAATACGGTACTCCATAATTGTACCGGCATCTTTTCTCCCTCCTTTTCTTTTACCAGGTCCATTCCACTGGCAAAATAATCTCCACCTTTGAAGAGGAAGAGGTGCATCAATAGTGAATACCACCCAAATGGCCTATCCACCTTCCCATTCTTTATCCCCATCAATCCTCCATGGATAGCATCAGCAATATAGGAGGCATAATCAAATGTAATAGCAAGAGAAGGATTCAGAATTTGAACAATCATTAACAGATAATGATTTGGCATATTAGATTCAGCATCCTCTCCTAGAACTTGGCAAAGTGCCCAGTACATCCCTTTTGCCCTTAAGGTAAACATACTTAGTGAAAAAGGCTCTTGTGTATTGGGCCCTACAACTGCTAACCCCCCTACTTTTAGAAAAAGTTCTTTGAGAGGCCCATTCCTGAGATGAGTCCTTTGTGCCCTGTATACCTGAGCTAATTGTGTGAAGTTTATAGGCTCCAAGAAATTGGTAAACTCACTAAGCCCAAACGCTTTTCTCAGCTCTTCTGCATTTATCTCCACGAGGGTTTTTCCATTCACATCCCGGATACACCTGGTAACTGAATCATAATTCAATGCCATTTGGGTTAACAAATCTGTATCCATGAACACCCCTGGGACTACCAATCTCCCAACATCTAATTCCCAAATGCTATTTTGAGGAGCAGGAGAATTCCTCATTCCAAAACCGATTTTAAATAACCCCAACCCAGACAGCCCAACCTGTGGGTCTCTCAACCAATTACCGTTGTCATATAATCCTTCTCCAATTTTCAGTCGGGGTGCCCTGGGTACTAATTCTTTGGCCTTAGAGGCCTGGTTGGTTGACAGCGTCAACTGCTCTAAGAAGTCATCACACACACTTCTTTCAAGATAATCAACTTTACCAGAAAATTCCCTTTTAGGAGCCATTTGCAATACAACCAGATAAATATTACTTCTGAAAATACTTCTGTTATACGAGAACAATTTCACTTATTACAACACAAGAATGGCTGCAAAATAAGAAAAAACCTGATGCTTGCTCGAAGAAATTCGCTCTGCAACCAATTCGCCTTCTCTGTTTTTATAAAAGATAACTCTGCGTTTGCTTCCTCTGCAAAAATCATTTTAAAAGGTATCCTTACAAGGTTGTTAGGAAATCAAATGCTTGTACTCTGGGCCTTAACTGTAACATTGATTCCGCATGCTTCGGCTGTCCCTTCAAAATCGAATTCATACGAGAATTCATATTTTAGCTCCAATGGGTCGCAGTCTTTTTGCAAATGTCTCTCTGTGAATTTCATTTTGACGGCTTTGTCCTTAGTCTAAGTCCTGTCTTTTTATTGGCTACATAATACCACGCGGCATCCGACCATTGGCTTAGAAAATCCCCTCACATTCTATTTTGATACTGGCTGAATGTCGCCCTTTATACTGTGGCGGGCCCGTGTCTTTCTCTTTTTGCCATGTCATCATCATGACACGTGGACGGCCCTCGTTGACTCTCGCTATTTCGCAGCCTTAAAGGGCAAGCACTTAGCCCTTGCGAAATAGCGCGGGCCGTTAGATCATCTTTCAACTTGATCACCTTTTAATCTGTAAAAAGGTCCTCAGGAATGGTGGGCCCGCTGCGTCGTCACCGACATCTGGCATCTAGTCATCCATTGTGCTGATTTGTCGCTCTGTCATTTGCCGGAAGAAGAACCATGGGGGCCCCACTTTAGTCTCAGCAGGTCTATCTCAGAAATGGTGGGTCCACGGACACGCCATGGACACCTGGCACCTTGTCATCTTCGGAGCCGACCTGTCACATTTTTATTTGTCAAGCATACACTACAGGGACCCACAGTGGCCTTTTAGACCGCGTGTCATCAAGACACGTGGACAGTCCAGGTTAACTCTCGCTATTTCGCAGCCTTAAAAGGTGAGCACTTAACCCTCGCGAAATAGCGCGAGCCATTAGATCTTATCTCAACTTGCTCGGCATTTAAACCCTGTTAGGAGCTTTCAGAAGAGGTGGGCCCACGGACATGCCACGGACACCTGGCGCCCTGTCATCTTCGGAGCTGACCTGTCGACTTTTCATTCGCTGGAAGGGGCCACGGGGTCTCAATGAATTGTAAGAGCCGTCCCTGCCAGGTCACCTCCACCTGTGAGCTGACTCATCTTTGGGGCCCACTTTTGAACCTTGATCTCAACATGCTAACTGTGGCGACCTGTGCCACGTGCTGCCCTCTAATACGCCAGAGAAGACCACGTAGAGGGGGCCCCACCTTCTTGACAGCCGCAACCTTCACTTCCTCCGCATGACACATGGACGGCTGATATTAATCCTCGCTATTTCGCAGCCTTAAAAGACAAGCACTTAGCCCTTGCGAAATAGCGCCAACCGTCGGATCTTTCCCCAAGTTGATCAATGTTTACTGGGCCCGGCACTTTAGAAGGAAATAATAAAAGGCGAAATTTTTTTCAAATAATCAACATGACCGCCTAGGTAAATAGCAAGGGGGGGCACTTCTTACGACCCCGTGACCCATGACTTAAGTGAAATAAAGTAACGTCGGAATAGAAACCAGGGGACTTAACACAAAAGATAAAGCCTAAAACTTAGAAAAACCTTAAACCCCCTAGGTTTAGAATAGAGCTGAGACACCAGGGGCCACACCCTACGAATATTTTCAAAGAACCATAGCCAATTATGGGAAAAGAACCCAATTTTAAAAACAGTGATAACAGCAGCTCTGACTGGGGATGGTTGATTGCGAGATCAGCACAAGAAAACTCAGAAATTCTGGAGAAACAAACCAAAACACAGACCAAAACCAGGAAAACAGGAAAGAAAGCAAAATATATACAAACAAAGGACCGACTGTGCATGGACATTAAGAGAAATAGAACTTCAGGAATCGTCCATGCACTGGAAATTCCTGCATCTCATCATTCATATTCTTCAAAAAATATGAATCCTTACCATTCAAGTCACAAATTACAAAAGGGCCAATCTAGAGTGATTCAAATTTCTTATGCTTTCTTTTATCTTGCCCTTTTGCATTCCACTGAAGAACCATGTCATCAATTTGAAACTTCCTTAACGATGTTCTTTTATCAAAAAGATACTTTGACTGTAGCTGGAGCTTTTGATTTTTCTTATGAGCAGAGGTTCTAAGCTCTTCCACCTCTACAATTTGGATCATTCTGCTTTCCATTGGTTCTGATATTTCCATATCCTCTTCCTGCAAAAACTTATATACTGGAAGAAGGTTATTTACTGGTAATCTGGCTTGGGTACCATAAACCAACTCAAAAGGTGACATTCCAATGGATTTTTTAACTGTTATTCTATCCGCCCACAGAGCCAATTTCAACTTTTGATCCCAAGACCTTTTGTTTTCTTCTAAGATCTTCTTGATAATAGTTAGCAAGCTTTTGTTGCTAGATTCTGCTTGTCCATTCCCCTGAGGGTGATAAGGTGATGAGTATGACATAAGTATACCATGACTATTGCAAAAGCCTAGAAATTCTTCTGATCTGAAACACATAGCATTATCCATTACCAATTTTGCAGGTGTTCCAAATTTAGTCACAATATTATCCATCAAGAAATCAATAACAATTTTACTAGTAGCTCTTCTTGTGGGAATAGCTTCTATCCATTTAGTAAAATAATCTGTGGCCACTATAATCCATCCATGACCTCTTCCTGACTTCTCAGCAATTTCTCCAATAAAATCAATACCCCATTGGACAAAAGGAGCTTCTACAGAGACTGGATTTAGTGGTAGGGCTCCTCCATACTTGAGCTTAGAAGAAAATTTTTGACATGAATCACATCTTCGAACATATACATGAGTATCTTTAAACAAGGTAGGCCAATAGTACCCAGCCCGTATTATTTTACTAGCAGTAGTCCTAACTGAGTAGTGACCTCCACATACTCCGTCATGCATTTCATTCAACATCTGTTTAGCTTGAAATTCATCCAAACACAGTAGTAACTCCCCATCTCTTTTTCTCCAAAAAAGATCACCCTGAATGAGGACATACTTTTGGGATTTGAGCTTTAAAGTTCTCTTCTGGTTGTGAGTCATTCCTTCTGGCAGCGTATTACCCCTCAATATTTGGACTATCTTTGTGTACCATGGTTGTCTCTCAATACTAGTAACCAAAGTATCTTTAATCTCAACATTGTGTACTTCAACATTCATAAGATTTGACTCAGTCATGAGCTTAGCCAAACCTAACCCTCTCACCAGTTTAGTAATCTTTATCTCCAGATTAAATTCTTGAATTCTATTGATCCACCTACATCTCTTCCCGGTGACCTCAGATTGAGACAAAATATCTTTAACTGCAGCATGTGGAACATAGGCAGTGACATTTGCATTCACCAAATATGGCCTAAAGGCTTTAACAGCTTTAACCAAGGCATAAGCTTGTTTCTCCATGGTTTCATATTTTAATTCTGTTGCTTGCAAAGATTTGCTATAGAAAGCTATGGGATGATCATATCCCTCATTATCCTTTTGCAATAATACTGCAGCCACTGTGTGATATGAAGCAAAAGAAAACAGAGAAAAAGGCTTACCATAATCCGGGGACTTCAACACTGGTGCTTCCTGGATTTCTTTCTTAATCTCATTAAAAGCTTTTGAGGCTTCCTGATCCCAGTGAAACTTGGTGTCCTTCTTGAGCAACTTGACAATAGGCTTTACTATCTCAGCAAAGTTGGCAATGAATCTCCTGACAAAATTCACTTTGCCTAGAAAGGACTGAATTCCTTTCACATTTTTTGGTTCAGACACCTTATTGATTTCTTCAATTCTTTCAGGGTCTATTCTTACTCCTTCCTTGGAAACTATATGTCCCAATAATTTTCCTTCAGTGACCCCAAAATGACATTTTTTGGGATTCAGTGATACACCAAATTCCAAGGCTTTATCAAACACCTTCTCTAAATGTCCACAGTGATCATCAGCTTTCTTTGAGAAGCAAGTTAAATCATCTTGGTAAACCACCATAATAATATTAATGAATTCCTTAAAAGCCACATCCATAGCTCTCTGAAATGTAGCCCCTGCGTTTTTTAATCCAAATGGCATTCTCACATATACATAGGTTCCCCATGGAGTAGTAAAAGCTATTTTAAACTGTTCAGACTCCTTTACAAGCACTTGATTGTATCCCGAGAAACCATCCATCATGGACAAAAGATCACAACCTGTCACTCTTTGTAGCATTGCTTCCATGTTTGGAGATGAATAATTATCTTTTAGGGAAGCAACATTCAGATTCCTAAAATCCACACACAATCTGATGTCTCCATTCTTTTTTCTCACTGGGACCAAATTAGACACCCATGAAGAATGTCTGATGGGTTTGATAATCCCCCCTTCTCTCAATTTAGTCAATTCTTGTTGCAATTTTGTTTCTAACAAGGGGTTAATAGGTCTCTGTTTCTGTCTAAAAGGCTTAGCATCTGGAAGTAAGGAAATTTCATGCTGAAAAAGATCTTGTCTATACGCCTTTAGATCTTCATAAGACCAAGCAAAAACATGTTTATACCTTTTCAGTAAACTGATTAGGTTAGTCCTAAAATGAGGAGGTAGCTTCTTTCCAATATATACCAACTTGGGGGATGATTCTGTCCCCAAGTTGACCTCCTCTAATTCTTCTAACTTGGTGGTAGATTGCTGGTGTAGATGACTGTCATTATAACTAAACATGCTTTCTAACTCCACCAACCCTTTAGGTATCTCGTTGGTTTCCAATTGGACAATATCATTTCCAAACACTGTCTCTCTGCCATCCACTACTTCCACCAATGCATTACAATCAATTTTTTGTCCATCATAATCATCAACACATTGGATGAACCTAAGAATATCATCATCATCAGCAAAAACTTGCCAGTTATATACATTATCAGGGATAGCAGGCCTAGCTTTTATTTCCACAGTGGAGATACCAGTTAGTGTTGCATCATCATTTTTTAAAGCAACATTAGCTAAAAAATCTGCCATAATATTTCTTGCTCGCTCTATCCAGTTGATAGAAAAGGCATCAAAATATTCAATAACATCCCAAACAGCATGCTTATATTGCTTCAATTTATCATTCTTGGATGCATACTTAGACCTTACCTGAGAGACAACCAGCTCTGAATCGCCCATCACTTTCAATAATCGGATTCCATGCCTTTTTGCAACCTCAAGTCCTAATAACAGAGCTTCATACTCTGCAGTATTATTTGTGCATTGGAATGCCAATAAGAATGAATATTTAAAGGTTATACCTGATGGGGATACAAAAAGAACTCCTGCTCTTGACCCTTCTTTGGAACAAGCTCCATCAAAATACATTTGCCACAATCCATACTGCTGTGCTTGTAGTTCAACTACAATTGGGTCAGTGTTCTTCAACTGAGGTGATACTGGCTGAATTCTGAAATTATCTAAATCTACATCAATCATACAGTTAAGCATACTAGGGTCCACATTTTCAACTACCTTAGGAGCTTGTGGCTCTCTGTATAGTTTGACCTTATTGCCACCAACAAGAATAGTAGCATAAGACAAATCCAATTGAACATTTCCCCCCACTGCTGCGGCCCACTGCCTAGAAAGTAACATGCCATAGTGGGGTTTAGTATCTGTGACAATAACATCCATTTTGTAAGTAGCTTCAGGAAATGTAGCTATTTTTACTTCTACATCTTTCATTGTACCTATCACAGGTACTTCTCTGTTATCCATGGCATAGCATTTCCCATACACAGTAGTCACTGACAATCCTAATTCTTTCATGACACCATAGGGCATCACATTAGCAGTTGCTCCTGAATCTATCATGCAGTTTTTAATTAACCGGTTATTTACCAGCAGGGTAACATAGAAAGGGTCCACCTGAGAAGGCTCCTGAGTGATAGTGGTTCCAACATATACCTCTGGAGTTTGGAACTCTTGATCCTTCCCGATTTTATCTGAACCAGTGGGTAATACTGAATCACCATCAGATATACTAGAGAATAGAGACAAAGCTGCATCCTTGTGTTCCTTAATCTTTAGTAACTCCACTAATGGGATAGTGACCTTCATTTGAGTTAAAGCTTGGGCCATATTAAATGTGGAGTAATTACACTGTTCAATATTAGTCTTAACCTTTTCTACTTTGAGTTGGTTGGCCCTTTTTATTATTTCCACCTTTTGTACATCACCAGCATTTTTGGCATCTGTGGTTCTAGGCAAGTCTCTAACTTGTTCCTCTTTTTCTTGACTAGCTTTAACAGTAGCAGTAACACTGCTTGATGCCCCTTTCTTTGTGACCTCTTTTACAAACATGGAACCTGGCTCACCTTGATCAGTATCTCTCTTGGTGCTTCTCAGATTGTAGTTATGTTTAGCTTTGGCGATTGCAGCCTTAGTGAGATTTCTAACCTCTTCTTCACTAGGCCTCCTAAGATGAACTTCTTCATCTTCAATTGTTACCACATTCAATGTAGGGTGCCAGCCTAAGGCTAACTGCCCTTTTACTGATCTTTCATTATCTAACACATCACTGCACTCACTTTGCATAGATTCCTCATCACTTTCTATGATAGTTTCAAACATATTAATATCAAGCTCTGCTTCTGGTCTCATGGATTCTTCCAGAGCTTGAGCTACTGCACACTGGTGAGGAGAATGTGGTCCATCACAAGCAATACACCAGGGAGTATTTTCTATATTATTAACAGTCTTGCCTTTCAAAGGATCTGGTGTGTCTTGGCTTTGGGCAATTTTAGGCTTCTCAACTTGGGGTTTGCCATCCTTCCAATTTGTATTGTATGGCATGTCATGTAATCTAGGAGGTCTATCTTGCCAGTTGTAATGAGGTCTATCATTCTTGTTAACCTTAGCAGTCAAATCTTTCATAGCAGTAACCAATTTTTCCATTTTATCTTCTTCTTTAGCAACTTTGTTAGGTTGCTGTTTGGTTTCATGCCATAATCTTCCATCTGTCCTCCTCCCTAATTTTCCAGATGCCTTTCTATTACTTTCAACATTTATGGCAATTCTAAAAGCATCCCTCAGGTTATGAGGATTTTTATCTCTGAGAATATAAGCCATCTTGGAATCAAATGCATTATAATATGTATTAAGGCACATATTGTCATCTAGCCTCATTACTTGATACAATCTATGCATAGCCTTTTGGAACCTAGCATTAAAATCAGTGACTATTTCATTTTCAGATTTTCTAATATTATTGAACTCATTCAGCATGAAACTCACATTAGTCTTATCACCATACTGTTCTTGAAAACAATTTTTGAACTCTTCCCATGAACCTATGCTAGCTACTGGAAGACCTCTGTACCAATCTCTTGCATCATCAACCAGGGATTGAACAAACAGTTTCATAATCACATCTTCATCAACTACCTCATAGTCATTTATCAAATCCCCAAAATATTTGAGATGTTCCTCAGCACTGACTGCATTGTTCCCGACAAATTTATGGAGTTTGTCTCTTAACTCAGTGGGAACATGATTTGGATACCCTGGGATCCCATCAAAAAACAATTGCTTATATTGTTCTAGATTAATCAGCCTTCTTTGAAAAGGAGACACAGTACTATTATTCCCCATGATCATTTTAGCTTTTGGGATTGGGGATTGAGATGTTTGGGTGTACTGCTTATCTGAAGGTATGTGGCTTGGTGAGGCAATGTTAGTGTGCACTGCTGGTTGGATATTGACCTGAGGGAGAGAAATTTGTTGGGGATTAGGCTTACTAAGATCTTCTGATGGGAATGTAATAGGGGGAGCTTTTAGGTAATTAATCTTTCTCTTAACTTCCTGATTTGCAGCTTCTAACTCAGCCTTTTCCAACTCCATTTGGAGGTCTTCCTTTTCCTTCCTCATCCTTTCCATCTCTCTCTCATGTGCTAGGATCCTATGAGAAATCCCTTTTGCAGTTTTAGACTCTACTCCATCATCTACCCATATCTGTTTCCCTTTGTTTAAATTAACTTTAGGGAGTTGGGAATCATTAGGGACTTCTTTACTTGGCTGGGCTACTGACTTAGGAACTAGTCTGATCTTAGGGGTTAAGATTTCCCTGATCACCGGGCCTTCTTGATCACTCTTTTCTTTGTCCTTGGCAAGGACTTCAAGATCAGCTATCTATCTAAGAAGCCTATCTCTCTCCATCATTTTGGCTTTAACTTCCTTTTCCTTATTTGCCTCTTTTTGGGCCCTCAAGGATATTAAATGATGAACTCTTTTATTTAATTCTTCAATTTCTTGGGACATTTTATCCTCATCAGGATAGTTTTCTTCAGAATCCGATACATTAACTTGATCTATATCAATCAAACTAATGTTCCCATCTATTGTCCTAGGAACAGAGTGCCTAATAGCATTTGAACTAGTTCTATCTTTCGCAGAAACACTAACATGTGATAAATCTCGACTTAAAATAGGCATATCATCAATATTTCCAAACAATCCTGAATGAAAACCTAAAATATCCTGATCCGAATCTCTTGAAGATGAATTTGACTTTGCATAAACAGGTCGGTCAGGCATCTTACCAGTATTGTTGTTTTTCTGCACCCATGCAGCATTTGACGGCTCATGCATCACAGATCTCTTCTGGCCTCTTCGTGATTGCTCAGGCAAACCTTCTTGCAGGGTTTCACGAGGATGTTTCTTCATGAATGATCTTGTATGCTTATTTCCTTGCATCTTGTTCATCTTTATTTTAGAAAGCTTATATCTCACAAGGACTGGTTCAAAAATAACAGAGTCGCCACCCACAAAACTATGGGAAATATAAACGCAAGCTGTCTTACTCACAAACACAACAATACTTTCCACAAGCTTGGCACAGATTCTGTGTCTATATCTTTGTGATAACTGTCTCCAACAGAGTCGCCACTTTTGTTGTTCTCAAAATCTGATTCCCCTTCAATGCCTTTAATAATATAATCTAAAATGGGTGCTGAGAAGACATCAAGGATAAAAGGATTTCAGAGACAACATATGACAAGGTTTGGTTAGACCTTCTACACTTCGGGCTCTTCCTTAAGCCCAGGCGGGTATACCCTCTGTGAATTAACTTCACATTCTTAAGCAACAAACCCACAGCAAACCAGTCTAGAAAACCAGTGAGTTTATTCACCTTGAAAAACAACTGAAAACAAAGAATGAAACAATACTCGACTTCAGCATATTTGATCAACAAAGCATGCAATAAACAGCTTCGATTAGTACCAGTGCTTTATCCAAGGCTACATAGTCACTCAAACTCAAATAAAACTCCTGAAATAAAACATCTCTATACTTCCCATCAACTTGGTCTCCATTTATCCCTGTAAATGCCTAGCATCAACAAGAATTTAATCACTTCAAAATAAGCTATGGTCCTCAAAATTCAAAGTTTATCCTAAAGTATTTACTAGTAGAGTGGTCATGCCTGTTTAATTTCCCTTCTAAAGAGAAAAGCTAGAAACACCCATACTTAGATTGCCTTACAATTCCATTCAAACAGAAAAATCCTAGATTATTCTGAATGAAAGAATAAATACAATTAAGGACAAATTTGAAGACGACACAGAGCTTTACTCAAAACTGACGGTCTGTATATTGATATTCATTTGAAAAAGATTTTACAAAAGTCTGATTCTCCATTAAACTTTGGAAAAGCTCAGATAACATTTCTGCAGCGTTTTCTTACAAAATTTTGTGATCCCTTTCTCTCTAGTCCTGGTATCCATTTATAACAATATGGATGCACAAAGCTTCGGACTTCTTGAGGAAAGTTTGTTACAATTACTTCAAAAATTGAAGAAGTTACAATTTCAGTTATGCGCTCTTTTCAGCTTCTTCAGCAGTCTGTTGGACGGGTTGTTCAGTTGCAACCTCTTCTGGCTCTTCGGGGACGCTCTCTAACTGCTCCGGATCTCGAGTGGAATATTTGACTCTCCACTCACTATACGTCTCCTCGGTCGGCCATACAAAATTCATCACATCACTTTTAACCTTAGTCAACCCTTTCCAAGAATTCCTCAGTTTGTTGACTTCTGAGTTAAGAAAACTGTAGTGTGATTTAATTCTCTCTATTTCCTGTATGGTTATAACAAAAAATGAGGTATCATCCAAATCAATAATTCCCTTGACCCTTGCTGACAATTTAGCATTTATCTCATTGAGCCATATCTGCTTATCTTTCAGCTGATCTGGATTGGCAAAAATTCCTGGGAGTAACTCACAAACCTGATCAGTGTATTCCTTTTTAAGCAATTTAATCCTTCTTTCCACATTATCCACCTCTGTTGCCAATTGCAATAAACTCTTAGTGATATCAGAAGTGGATTTGATAATAGGGTTAGCTCTTGCTTCATCACAGGAAACACACATGAACTCCAAATCCTGCTCCCTAGGCCTCCATCTGTCAAAAATGGGTGTCAATATGACTTTATCTCTTCTCAACTCAGTCCATATCTCCATGACTTTTCCTACACTATTATGAAGGAGTGAAGCATTTATAGTGTCTGCAAAACTGGAGACTGTGGCCTTGATCTTTTCTTCATACTTCCCTGCATAATAGGCCTGAGTTTGCTTAAGACTCTCCAATTCTTGGGGAGTTATCTCTATCATCTGAGAGCTGGAAGGTGCAGGAGATGGTGGGAGCTCAATAATGGGGCTAGTAGGTGGAGGTCTTGCAGGAGAAGAGGTGATCATTAATGTTGAAGACTCACCTTGTTGACGTTGTCCTGCTAACTGGCTCTGCAATTTGGCAATGATACTCTCCTTGCCTCTTATTTCCTCCTTGGCACTGTCATAAGCTTTCAAGACCGTTTCCAATTTGAGCTGGAGAGCCTCCTTTTCTTTAGCATCCTTCTCAGCTACTGCAACACTAAATTTGGCAGTCTCCAACACTGTGCTAGCAGCCTCTACTACCCCTGTACTTTCTACTCTCTTGACCATCAATCCGCCAATGTGACTTGTCCCTGTGGTGTCTTTACCCTTCTTGTCCTCATTTCTCTTAAGGGACCACATGACTAGAGCAGCATTGTCTTTACTGAATGTAACCCCTTCCATGGGTTTGGTTTCTTTCCTCATTGCATCCAGCACCAGAGCATCAGCAATATTCCATTCTGGCAAAATGAGCACTCCAGCTTGTGCTACTAAATCTCTCCCCTGTTCAGGAGTGATGGTTTTGAATTCTTCCATCATCTCCTGTTTTATTTCTTCCTCCACCGAGGCTGGATCTTTATTTGGTTGTTCTGCCTTTCTTGTTTCACATCTAGCATTATATTTATCTATATGTTGTTTCCATATAAACTGCATGAATGCTTCAGATGTTACAAAACTATCATCTGCTAGAAAAGCACTAGTGGCCTTGTTTATCTCAGGATCCCACTCCTGGCCTTTGAGTTCAGTCGAGGTGATGTCCATTTGTGCTTCAGTGGGTTCTTCTGGCATCCCCTCTTCCACTTCATCATATGTATATGCAATCTCCCCCAAACTACCCAACTGAGAGAGGTATTCAGTTGCTGCTTGTTCATCTCCAATGTGGAGAGGGGATTGGGATGGGGAATATAAGGGTGTATCTGATTGCACTTCCTTCCCCACCCTCTGCTTCTTTGGGTTGTCTTGGATGTCAATGACTTCATGTGCTTTCCTCTTCCCTTTAGATGAAGAGGGTTCCCCTGTTGCAGACACCAACACACTGTAACCTGCTTTCTTATGCAGGGTATAATCACCAGGAGGGATGGCTTTAGTGGGAGCTGATTTCCCCAAAATTATTCTTGCTTTCTTAGGGTTGTTTTTAATTACAACTCTCCTTTTCTCCTTTATTGTCTGCATCACATCCTCAAAACAAATGATCAAAAACTTTATCTTTTCTTCCAATGGGAAGAAGCTAGACAATGGGTCATAGCTGGCATCAAATTGATGCACAAAATCCAGGGCCTTCCTGTAAGCCACCCATTTTTCCTTCCTCAACTCCTGTTCATCTAAATCAAATTCATTCCTGATTAAGTCTTCAGGAAAGTGGAATTGATGAGGCCTACCTCTGCATGCTACTTTCTTCCGGAATACACCATTGTAGAAGTCCTCCGGGTCAGCACATCTAGACACTGCAGTGGACAAATGGTAGGGTTTAAGGAAATCCTCAAAACATTTCCAGCCTCCCTTGGTGATTACAAATTGGTGGGCTACTGTAGCTGTAGGGAAAATAGTCCCTTTACCTCGGCCTGTTAACTCTGCCTCTTGCAAGTCACCAATTTGTCTGAAAATCTCAGCTATTCCCACTTTGAGGGGGACCTAGTATGGTAACAAAAATGGGGTGCCTCTGAAACCAAAGACCCTAAACACTATGGACACTGGATACAAATACATATCACCCCAGTTATGAACAATCTTGACATTCTCTGCGAATTCTTTTGGTCTTAAGAATTCCAGAAGAACCTTGGGGACTCGTGGATTGTCAGAGCAAAGAAGAGTCCTTATCTTGGATGCAAAGTATTTATCAAACTTTAGAAAACTTGCATCCTCTCTATCCCATGACAATACGGTACTCCATAATTGTACCGGCATCTTTTCTCCCTCCTTTTCTTTTACCAGGTCCATTCCACTGGCAAAATAATCTCCACCTTTGAAGAGGAAGAGGTGCATCAATAGTGAATACCACCCAAATGGCCTATCCACCTTCCCATTCTTTATCCCCATCAATCCTCCATGGATAGCATCAGCAATATAGGAGGCATAATCAAATGTAATAGCAAGAGAAGGATTCAGAATTTGAACAATCATTAACAGATAATGATTTGGCATATTAGATTCAGCATCCTCTCCTAGAACTTGGCAAAGTGCCCAGTACATCCTTTTTGCCCTTAAGGTAAACATACTTAGTGAAAAAGGCTCTTGTGTATTGGGCCCTGCAACTGCTAACCCCCCTACTTTCAGAAAAAGTTCTTTGAGAGGCCCATTCCTGAGATGAGTCCTCTGTGCCCTGTATACCTGAGCTAATTGTGTGAAGTTTATAGGCTCCAAGAAATTGGTAAACTCACTAAGCCCAAACGCTTTTCTCAGCTCTTCTGCATTTATCTCCACGAGGGTTTTTCCATTCACATCCCGGATACACCTGGTAACTGAATCATAATTCAATGCCATTTGGGTTAACAAATCTGTATCCATGAACACCCCTGGGACTACCAATCTCCCAACATCTAATTCCCAAATGCTATTTTGAGGAGCAGGAGAATTCCTCATTCCAAAACCGATTTTAAATAACCCCAACCCAGACAGCCCAACCTGTGGGTCTCTCAACCAATTACCCTTGTCATATAATCCTTCTCCAATTTTCAGTCGGGGAGCCCTGGGTACTAATTCTTTGGCCTTAGAGGCCTGGTTGGTTGACAGCGTCAACTGCTCTAAGAAGTCATCACACACACTTCTTTCAAGATAATCAACTTTACCAGAAAATTCCCTTTTAGGAGCCATTTGCAATACAACCAGATAAATATTACTTCTGAAAATACTTCTGTTATACGAGAACAATTTCACTTATTACAACACAAGAATGGCTGCAAAATAAGAAAAAACCTGATGCTTACTCAAAGAAATTCGCTCTGCAACCAATTCGCCTTCTCTGTTTTTATAAAAGATAACTCTGCGTTTGCTTCCTCTGCAAAAATCCTTTTAAAAGGTATCCTTACAAGGTTGTTAGGAAATCAAATGCTTGTACTCTGGGCCTTAACTGTAACATTGATTCCGCATGCTTCGGCCGTCCCTTCAAAATTGAATTCATATGAGAATTCATATTTTAGCTCCAACGGGTCGCAGTCTTTCTGCAAGTGTCTCTCTGTGAATTTCATTTTGACGGCTTTGTCCTTAGTCTAAGTCCTGTCTTTTTATTGGCTACATAATACCACGTGGCATCCGACCATTGGCTTAGAAAATCCCCTCACATTCTATTTTGATACTGGCTGAATGTCGCCCTTTATACTGTGGCGGGCCCGTGTCTTTCTCTTTTTGCCATGTCATCATCATGACACGTGGACGGCCCTCGTTGACTCTCGCTATTTCGCAGCCTTAAAGGGCAAGCACTTAGCCCTTGCGAAATAGCGCGGGCCGTTAGATCATCTTTCAACTTGATCACCTTTTAATCTGTAAAAAGGTCCTCAGGAATGGTGGGCCCGCTGCGTCGTCACCGACATCTGGCATCTAGTCATCCATTGTGCTGATTTGTCGCTCTGTCATTTGCCGGAAGAAGAACCATGGGGGCCCCACTTTAGTCTCAGCAGGTCTATCTCAGAAATGGTGGGTCCACGGACATGCCATGGACACCTGGCACCTTGTCATCTTCGGAGCTGACCTGTCACATTTTTATTTGTCAAGCATACACTACAGGGACCCACAGTGGCCTTTTAGACCGCGTGTCATCAAGACACGTGGACGGTCCAGGTTAACTCTCGCTATTTCGCAGCCTTAAAAGATGAGCACTTAACCCTTGCGAAATAGCGCGAGCCGTTAGATCTTATCTCAACTTGCTCGGCATTTAAACCCTGTTAGGAGTTTTCAGAAGAGGTGGGCCCACGAACACGCCACGGACACCTGGCGCCCTGTCATCTTCGAAGCTGACCTGTCGACTTTTCATTCGCTGGAAGGGGCCACGGGGTCTCAATGAATTGTAAGAGCCGTCCCTGCCAGGTCACCTCCACCTGTGAGCTGACTCATCTTTGGGGCCCACTTTTGAACCTTGATCTCAACATGCTAACTGTGGCAACCTGTGCCACGTGCTGCCCTCTAATACGCCAGAGAAGACCACGTAGAGGGGGCCCCACCTTCTTGACAGCCGCAACCTTCACTTCCTCCGCATGACACATGGACGGCTGATATTAATCCTCGCTATTTCGCAGCCTTAAAAGGCAAGAACTTAGCCCTTGTGAAATAGCACCAACCGTCGGATCTTTCCCCAAGTTGATCAATGTTTACTGGGCCCGACACTTTAGAAGGAAATAATAAAAGGCGAAATTTTTTTCAAATAATCAACATGACCGCCTAGGTAAATAGCAAGGGGGGACACTTCTTACGACCCCGCGACCCATGACTTAAGTGAAATAAAGTAACGTCAGAATAGAAACCAGGGGACTTAACACAAAAGATAAAGCCTAAAACTTAGAAAAACCTTAAACCCTCTAGGTTTAGAACAAAGCTGAGACACCTGGGGCCACACCCTACGAATATTTTCAAAGAACCATAGCCAATTATGGGAAAAGAACCCAATTTTAAAAACAGTGATAACAGGGGGCATAAGGAATAAGGGGTTGAGATTCTTGATATATTTATTGTGCCATGAGGTGGCTACTTGTTTATTTCATACTTGCAGTTCTCCTCAGGGTATTGGTCCACTACCACCCTTAAAAAGGTCATCACCAAAGTGTGGTGCTGTGAAGCCAAGTTGGGAGTGTGTCTGAAAATCTATATGTATTTTGCCTTCTATGTGTTTTCCTGTTTGTTACCCGTCTAGGACTTGGTTCTCTGAGCTCGGGGGTGGCTACCAGTTAGCCTAGGCTAGGAGGTGAGCACTCCGTGGTCATTTTGTGATTTATTATGTAGGAAAGTCAGGAGAAGAGAATAGGAATCGTGAAAAGATGCAGAAGATTATTGTTGAAGATACTTAAATCCATTTGCAGTTAGTTGTTTAAATTTGATAGTAGAAAAATACCCTCATTCGTTGAATGAGAGGCAAGTTGTAATTTTGAGATAAGACATGTGATTTAAAATTGTAGTTTAATAAAGGAACATCATGTAATTTTGTAGAATATCGATAGAGTTGTAAAAAGCCAGATATGTTTCTATTTCTACTTTGAAAAGAAAAGGGTTGCTTTGATTTGCATGCAAAAGTTTTTTTTGAAATATAAAAGAAAATCAGCTCTTTAATTAATTTTTACCTTCTTTCTTCTTGCAGAAAAAAAAATATGGATAGTACTTATTGTTAATATTATAATGAATGAATGCATGTTGTTTTAAAGGTGAATATTGCAGTTTATTTTTCTATTGTGAGATCTAAGTTTTTTTTTGGATCCTAGAAAATAATAGTAGCAAGAACGAAATTTCACAATTAAGTTTAAGAGTAAAAATCAAAGCATTCATCTCTTCTAATTTCTAAATTTGAGTTTATTAAACTTTAGATTATTTTTTTTAGTTGCTATTAAGTTATTGATTTCTATGATTATTTTATTGCAAGATATAAATCTATAACTATTACTTTGTTGTTATCTTATTAAATTTATTCATCTCCAGCAATAACATAAATTTTGCCTTTGATAATATTCAGTAAAGAAAAAAACAATCAGTGTTAAACACATAGAAATTTCTTCTAATCCTTATATTCATAAAACAAATGAAAAAGAGAGCCTAAGTTTATTTACCAAATATATATATATATATATATATATATATATATATATATATATATATTAATTTAGCATTATGAGATTTCTTTATTATTTTGTGTCTTTTATAAAAAAAAATTTGCATATAAAATTAGCCTTGAGAAATATATATATAAATAAAAAAAATATAAAATTAAAAAAAAATATAAAACAAAACGAGGGGGCCGAGCACTGTGCATCGCACAGTGAACGGCGGCAAGCCGCGCACTGTGCAATGCACAGTGAGCGGCGGTGCCGCGCACTGTGCGCTGCACAATGGGCGGCAAGGCCGAACACTGTGCATTGCACAGTGGGTGGCCATGGCCGCGCCGCTGCCTTGGAAACCCTCCTCGTCGCTCCTCTATAAACCTGCATCCAAAAAAAATTTCATGGCCACCACCATGGGGTTTCGGCCTTGTGGTAAATGAATGGTAATAAAAAAAAAAAGATTAAACCCTAGCTCGGGTAGGGCTAGGGTAAGTAAAATAATATGTTTTAAATTAATTAAATTAGAGCCATAAATTTATAGAAAAAAAAAAGAAATCCCTAATTAGGGTTGGAAGGCATATTGACTATTATATTGGAAAGGTATTTTTAAAGGATTAATATATATATAATTCTGGTTATATTTTTGGAGTAAGAATTTAATAGAGATTTAAATGTTTAAATACCTCAGTATGAATACTAATAGGAAGTAAAAGAAAGAGATATATATAAATTTAAGAATAAAGCCTAGTCTTATAATTTTAAAGGTATTTAATGTGAAAAATACTTAATTTTTCCTTAGTTAATTTAATTAGAGCATTAAAATTTTTAAATGGATGTTTAGACTATATAGTCATATTGGAGATTGAATTAATCTTCCTCTCCTATTTCTTTAACGTGATTGGTTTAATAAAATTTAAGGACTAGGTATCTTGTGGAGATAAAATTAGACCAGTTAGATTTCTGCAAATAAAATTAAACAATAATCGATGCTTGGTTCATTTCAGAATTAGCTCGAATATAGATATGGCAAATACATTTATGCTTGTCGTGTGAGAAAACTTGTTAATTAAATCGTATTTAAAAAAAAAAAAATCTTTCCGTTTTTGTCCTAAATTTTGGGCATGACACTTTTCTTGAGAGGCCTTATATTTGACCATAAGATCATCATAGGCTTGCTCTGACTGAGTGAGTCGATGAGTAAGTTCCCTCAATGTGTATTCTCCCATATCTCTTTCCAAGTGGTTAAACTTATAGAAAGGTAGGCTCTGATTCCAATTGATGAATACTAAGAGCGGGGGTGAATTAGTATGCCAAAAATCTTTGCACTTAAACACTTTGCAAGACTAACAGTAAACTGGTAAAACAGTTTAGCAGACAAACCATTTAGCACACATGCAAACCAAATAGAAAATAATGCATTCACCTATAGAAGCACAAACACCATAACACAAGATATTTTGACATGGAAACCCAAATGGGAAAAACCACGGTGAGATGGAACCCACAAGTAACTATCTGCAGAATAGGAACCAGATCAGTTAAGGACAGGTTAAGGTCTTACAATGTTCTTTACCAGAATGGATCCAGTTAGGAATCTCAATCTCTGTTAGGAGATAAGTCCGATTAAAGACTACCTTGCTAGAGGATTTTAGATCCACAGATGTGAACCACCTTGTTAGAGGATTTACAAGAGGCTTTTGGGCCTACCCGGTTAAGGGCTACAGACTTGTTGAAGATGTGAGTAATCAACAAGTGAATGATCTAGCTAATAGCACATATTGCTTCGTTAGATCCTTGATATCTCGTTCCTAATGCATTCCAACATTACTTCAATCTTCTACACATTCATACTCTCTCTAACTCCTCAACCACCTTAAACCCTAGCAACAACATCAATCGCATCAACAACCTAAAACCCTAGACATGATGTCCTTATAAAGGAATCTAATTTCATGTCGGTCCAATAGGATTACAATACAATTTCCTAGGTTCAATGTATCTAGACATATCTGGTAACACGACACAAAAAGCACCGCTAAAGTGTCGGCACCATCAAACAATCGATGGATGGTAACTCATCACAAAATGCTAGTTGGTAACTCATCACAGAGTATTATCGGTTCATACAAAATACCAGTTCAAGCAAAATACCGGTTGCCGGTTTGACAAAATGAAGACTAGGAAATATGTGTTCTACTGCTTTGATCCTTCGTACCGCTTGAGATCCTCGAACCGCTTGGGGTCAACATACCGCTTTAGATCGGTAATCACTTTCTACAAAACACAAATAGTCTAAGGACTATAATGCATCATACCAGTTGGAACATGTACCGGTTGAGCTTTAACTTATACATACAAAAATGATCTCAATACAAGTGTGTGTCCATCAATGACAATCACAACATAATCATCAAAAATGCGAACAGAATAGATGGCTCCTATGGATATAGATAGAGAATATTATTTGGATAAAGAATTGAAGACAACCCTTGAAGGTCTAGAGAGTGTGGAATTAGAGAATGAGGACTTGAAAGAGAATGTTAAAGTAGAAAATGAATAAGTGAAGAAGATGAGAGATCAAATCCAGAAGTTCAAAGCAGGGCATCTAGAAGTTAACAAGGAATTGAAGCAAGCAAATGAGACTATTGTGAATCTAAATTTGCAGATTGAAGAAAGGAGGAAATTTGAAGAAATATTGAAGGATACAATCAATCTAAATACTGAAGAGAATGGGAAGCTAGAATAAGAATTATTGAAGATGAAGTCAGAAGAAAAATTTAGTGAATGTAGTGCATTATTGGACAAACTATTATCAATGCAGAAATATCACAAGGAAGGATTAGGTTTCCCTAGTGAATCTTGAATGACAAAAGTAAAGGGAAGGAAAAGATGGGAGTTTAGAAGAAACTTGGAGATTTGAACAAAGTTCAGAATCCTGGACTTGCTAGAAGAAAAACTCAGATTTGGCAACCTAATGCTCAAAGGTACTCATCATTTAATGGCTATTGTTTTCAATGCAATTATTTTGGACATAAAGATGTAAATTGCAGGCATAGTGTAAATCAGAATACTCAACGCTTTACATGTGGAAATTTTGGATATAAGGCTAATAATTGCAGCAATCAAGTCATGAATAGAAACTATAGATAGTTAGTGAATGGAGTAAATGGATCATTGATAAATAAGCTAGGTTTCAAGGTTATTTTCACATATGCTATAAATTTGGTCACAATGCTAATTAGTGCAGATCTAGAGTGAATTTGGTGAATTCATGAAAGAGGAATATCAAATATTACAATTGCAACAAGTATGGACATTTTGCTAACAAATGCAAGAATGTGAATGCTCCACTAAAATCAAATGAACTTAAGAAGAAGAATTCTATGATATGGAGAAGGAAAGAAACAACTAATTTTGTTGCACCTGAGTCTAGTATTGGTGCTTCTTCCTCCGAAAATTGATTCAATAGCTTCGGATTAGGGGAAGATTTAGAGATAAATCTATTTGTACCCCCTCAAATGGAAGAGATGCATGTGGTGGATTATATTGTTGGCATTGTTGGTATCCACTTCGATGGATTGTGTATGGTGAAATATAAAATTTGGATGATGTCACTATGATAAGACATATTTTGGTGGCAAAACCCTAGGCACATTGAATAAGGTAAATATCTATTTTTTGGGTTAGTTTGGCATCATACATTAAAGAATTTGAAGAGAAGAGTAGTTGGAGAGTAGAATGAGATTCAAAGAGAAGTTTGCATAAAAGGTATTTTTCACATCTTTTCTCCATGGATTCTAAGAAGTCAGTTGCAGGAAAATCTAGCTTAGTAAGAGTGTGGAAAATTTAAATTAGAGGAATATAATCATGAGAAATCAGAAATTTGGGAAATTCTTTGTCAAGTGAAGGATTGTAGAAAATCAAAGATTAAGGGCATAAGGGTTTAGATGTTTGGAGAAAAATTCCATGGCTTTTAGATGAGGACATGATTAAATTTCTTTTGAGTTGTACTGAGAATGATAATATGATGTTGAACAAGCCTTATCAAATTTTGAAGGAAGTAATACATACAGTTTTTGGTCTATGTGATAATGTACCTATTCTGGTAAAGAAATCAATTAAGAACAAAGAAGCTGAAACACTAACTAGTGTCACAGGTGATCCACGAGCATTAATAATTGACACTATCATCAACCCAGTTGTGAGGTATGTTGCATATGGAATTTTTTATAAAATCTATTTCAAAAATAGAGAAGGATCCATTTCAGCAATTACAATATATATTGCTCATTAAATGTTGAAAGAAGGCAAAAACTTTGATTTATGTGAGTTGTAGACACAATTAGCCAAAAAATACTAAGATGACAAAAGATTAAGGATATTATTTTCAGTTTGGTTCTTTGATTATGTGCTTAATCCTTTATTTCACAAGAGCTTTACCCTTGAAAGAGAATATAGTATGGAAATCAAATGTCTCTTTTGGGAAGTAAACTTTCAGATATCTAGCTTGTTTTGATGAAAACGATCAAGAATGTAAGAATCACTTTATAAACCTTTATAAACCTTTAGAAGAAGTTGTTCTCTGGTCTATTTCCTAGAAGCATCAGTGCTTCTGAGGAGAGTCCCTCCTCTAGCAATAGAGGATTGAAAAGAAGAATTGATATATCCTCTCTAGAACTGATGAAGAAGAAAAAGAAATGATTTCCTCAGATAATCTGAAACCACCTTCAGTGGCTAAGGGAATTTTGGTTTTTGATGAAGGTAGTAAAGAGGTAGATGACCCGTGTAGTGTTGAGAAAATTTTGAGTATGCTTAAGGAAGTTGATGGAATAAAGAAGACTGGAGAGTTATGGCTTGGGCAACCCTCCTATGATCAAGATCTGATTGAAGAAGTTCTAGTTGAGTGTTTGGTCTAGAACAATATTGTTCTTAGTGATCTTGAAGATATCTTGTCAGATGTTCTATGTGAAATGCTTAAAGATCATTCTAAGAAGCCTCTTATGATAGCATCTATTACAGAAGATGATGTTCAAGATGATATGGAAAAGAAGTGTGCATATGCTTAGAAGAGATTATCATAAGACATTAAGAATACAAGAGATTGTGTTATAGAAGCAAGAAGAGTGTGCAAATATTGTCTCCAATGGCCGATAGCTATTGAAAATTTTTAAGTTAAGATTGATTCTATTGAATCTGAATTAAATTTCATGAGAAAATCATTTGACGTTTTCAGCAACGTGGATGGTGAACAAAGGAAGAAAATTAATTCTTTGCAGTCAGGAATGTTTTCTTGAAAGTAAAAGAGATTGTTGAGGCTACATTAGAACATCTTTGTAGTCTCCTTATTGAAGCTAAGAAGTGTGAACATAACCATTCTATTCTCGGTTCCTTATCAGAAGCAGTTGATGAAATACTTAAGAATGACTATTTGAGCTTGAGTCTCCATTTGGTAATAAACTCTTGGAAGACTTTCTTTCTTGAATTGAAGCAGAAGTATAAAAGAATCTTTCAAAAGCCTGGGTAAAGCATTCTTTCTTTTGCAATGCAAATTTTTTTTGACCTTTTAGTTGTTATCCTTTGTCCTTCATGTCAACATAAATATTGAGTAACAGATTTTAGCAACAACAAGGAAGGAAAATTGAGAGGGGGGGTGAATCAGTTCTCACTGGATTAAAAAAATTAAGCACTATCTCATATCTAATCAACTGTAGCAGAAAGAAAGAAAACAAAAATAATAGCAACACATATAACACCAATATTTTGATGTGGAAAACTCATTCAAGGGAAAAACCATGGTGGGAACCTACCCACAATGAGATAATACTCTGCAGTAGTATGTGTAAATATTACAATGGGGAATCCACATGCATTTGGGCACACTGCCTAGAGCTCACTGCTCAAAAATCAATGACCTAGAAGGATACAACCCTCAAGAAAGGTTCACTACCTTACAAAGATATTCAGACTGCAATCTGGTAAAAATGAACTCCAAAGAATAGTATATGCTAATGCTTGATGGCAGTTCCCATTAAGCTCATATGTCTTCTTTACAATGCTCTCTACTCAATACACCACACCAAAAGGTAAATTCACTTATTTGCACATACACCACTCTCTGATAATGTAGACTCAATGCCAACACATAATCAAACCACCAATTACAAAAATATAACATCTATTTATACAAATCAACCTTGACTACAAGGTCGACCAAACCCTTAACACTTAATTACAAAATTATACCACAATACATAAATATACCATTAGACCAATACAATATCATAAACAACATAGCATGGACCTAAATCAACTTCTTGAATGCACACCACCACCAGAAATCTCATCAAGATCAATTGCAATATGTTACACCATCAAAAATACCGCAGAATGCAAAGAATATCATTGGACCGATAAGATCATCAAGAACATGCACAATGATTAATGCAAACCACCAAGAAAAATAGGTTATGATTACGAAAAAACAACAAGTACATTAGAATCATCCACAATAGCTGCACCGACACCACTTAATCAAATTTTCATCAATCACCATGCTAACACTCAAGAACTCTTAATAGCAACAACTTAGACAAGAAAGATAGCTTGCAGAGAATCAAATCACAAACCATTTGAAATGAAGATACACAAAAATATCCAAAACACTCTCCCAAATCCACAACACAAGATATGATCATACTGGAGCACAATGGATCAAACACTAGAACACTGTAACACTGAATACTGAAAACCTATCTCCATACAAGAATCCTCAACTCAATCAAATCATCACATAGCATCATGGAATCAATAAAGAATGAAGTATCTCTAGTTGATTCAACATAGAAAATAGATAAACCAACTAGATCAACTCACAACATTCACCGGATCACCAAACAACTCTCTCCAACACCAAAATACAAGAATATGTTGACATCAATGACAACAACATATCCTAGTAGCAACAATATCCAACAATCTCCCCCTTTGGCATTGATGGAAACATATAAATGTGAAAAATAATCAATGCAAAGGAATAAATCAACACCAACAAACTTCAACAAACTCCCCCTAAGATCATGGATATAGAGCTCTAAAGATAAGACAATTTTTCACATGGTTCTCTCCCCCTTTGATAGCAATTCCAGAGACATAAACGGATCAAGCTTCTCTCCTTGATATAAGATAATATCTCACCCTTAGGATAAACTCACAAGTCTGAACAACATACTAACTACCCTAGCTAAGTAGTAGCACCAACTCATCGACTCAAATAAGAAGATAAGACTGTGAAGTCCAACGGATTGATGCATCTCCATGCACCTAGTTCTCATTAGGAGGGGAAGAGACCCCTAACTTGTCTCTCAAATAGATAAATGTATCTATAGGCAAAGGCTTAGTGAAAATATATGCAATCTGAGCCTTTGTAGATACATACTCCAATTTGACTTCTTCATCACCAGCTTTCTCCCTCAATCAGTGATACTTAATTGGTATATGCTTTCTTTTAGAGTGCAGTACTAGATTCTTGGAAATATTAATAGTACTTGAATTGTCATAGTAAATAATTGTAGGCTCATCATATATAACTTTAATTTCTTTCACCATCTGCTTCATCCAAACTACTTGAGTACAATTTCTAGTAGCAACAATGTATTCAACTTCAACAGTAGATAAAGATATAGCATCTTGTTTCTTACTTTCCCATCAAACCAAATTCTTCCCCAAAAAGAAAGCTCCACCGGTAGTGCTCTTCTGGTCATCTACTTCACCTACACAATCAGCATCAGTACATACACATAACATGAAATCATCATTCTTCAGATACCACAAACCATAATCAACAATCCCCTTCAAATATCTGAAAATCCTCTTCACAATAGTACATGACTCTCTTTAGGATCAGCTTGAAATATGGCACAAAGACAAACAACATACATAATGTTTGGTCTAGTCTGAGTCAGGTACAACTGTCAGCCAACCATAGATTTTTACAGGGCCTGATGAACTTTCTAAGATTCATCTTTCTTAGACAACTTGCATCCAGTCACCATAGGAGTTCCAATAGGATTAGAATCAGCTAATCCAAATTTCTTCAATAGTTCCTTCACATACTTAGATTGAGAAATGAAAATGACTTTACCAGTCTATGTAATCTACAATCCTAAGAATAATTTCATCTCACCTATCATAGACATCTCAAATTCCTTTTGTATATCATCAGCAAACTTCATACTCAAATCATCATCTCCTCCAAAAATAATGGCATCCACAAACACTTCAATTATCAAAATGTTATCTTTATCAACCTTAAAGTATAAATTACTATTAGCAGTACCTTTACAAAATCCCAAATTCATCAAATACTTGTCTAATATAGCATACCAAGCTCTAGGGGCTTTCTTTAGTCCATATAGTGTTTTCTTCAATTTTCATACCATGTCTTCTTCATCTGATAATGAAAATCCTTTTGGTTTCTCAATGTAGACTTCCTCTTCCAAAGATCCATTCAATTAGGCTGACTTTACATCGATTTTATAAACCTTGAAATTCTTATAGGAAGCATATGCAAGCAGCAATCTAACAGCTTCAATTCTAGCTACCTAAGCAAAAGTGTCCTCATAGTCAATACCTTCCATCTGAGAGCATCTTTTACATACCAATCTTGCTTTGTTTTTTACCACTTCACTAGCTTCATTCAGTTTATTTTAGAACAATCATTTAGTACCAATCACATTCTTGTCTTTAGGTCTTGGAACAAGCTCCCATATGTTATTCTTCTCAAACTAATTCAACTCTTCTTCAATAGCTTTTATCCAGTTTTCATCCTTAGATGCTTTAGCAACATCTTTAAGTTCAATGTTGGAAATTAGGCATATCTCTTCAACATCAATCCTCCTCCTAGTTATCACACCTTTATTTTTATCACCAATACTCTGATTCTTTGAGTGATTCAATTTCACATACTTTGTAGTCTTTTGATTTTTTTAATTCTAAGGCTCTTGAACTTCTTCATTGGCAACAACAATATTCGAAGTAACTATCTCTACCAGAGAATTCTGCTTCAGTATCTCAGTCTGTGCAAGCTTAGAAATAATATCTTGATCATCAATCTCATATCTGCATGCTTTGATCTGCTTCCCATGACATTCATCACCTTTCACATTTTCACTTTCCACTATCTTCTTCAACCTCTTATTGTAATTCCAATAGGCCTTGCTCTTGTACAATATCTGGGAAGAAAATTCCTTCATCACATCTTGCATCAAACTTCCTTATATCCTCATCTCTTTTGATATAACATTTTCTTCCAAAAACTCTAAAATATCTAACTATAGGAACATGACCAAACCATAGCTCATAAGGAGTCTTACCAGAATCACATTTTATACGCACCCGGTTGAATGTGTAAACAATAGTGCTAAAAACTTCTCTCCAAAAGGTTTGCGCAACATTTCCTTCAATTAGCATAGTCCTAGAAGCATCCAAAATAGTTATGTTATGTTGGAATAGAAGGAATCCAAGAACACTGAGAGGGGGGGGGTGAATCAGTGTTCTGCCAGTGATATAAGATTTTACCTTATTATAACATACACATGTAAACTGGTAAATGAAGAAACATATAACATGAAGTAAATAAACCAGCCACATGAATGAACACCATAACACATTGGATTTTATACATGGAAAACCTCAAAGAGGAAAAACCATGGTGGGATTTGTAACCCAGAATATCAATTCACTGGCCATAGGAAAGCTATTAAATAGCATGGAGGTCTGCACATGCAGGAAGGCACACTGCCTAGAGCACACTTCTCAACACAAAAGAGTCTCACTGACTATAGGCTTTTGCTGAGATAAAACAATAATGGTGAACTCACAAAATGCATCTACAATGCCAAAAATAGTTCTAGTTATAGGTTTGTTCTGTACCGGTTCATAAACCCTAAACCCTTTTATCGGTATCTGTTAGGTCTTGGAGACAACTGAGAGGGGGGGTGAATCAGTTGTCTAATAAATTCAAACCAAAAACCAATTAACCAACTTAATGCTTAATACCGGTAAATCAGTTAAGTATGCCGGTAGACAGTGTTAACAGTAAATTGCTATACCGGTAAGGATTAATGCATGAAACATAAACATAAAGTCATCCACAACACATGACACCAATATTTGTACATGGAAACCTTGTAAGGGGAAAACCCACGATGGGAAACCTTACCCATAATCAGATGATACTACTACAGATAGTAAGTGTACAAAAAGGGGTCTGCACATGTAGAAAGGCCAACAGCCTAGAGTTCACTGCTCAATTACAAATGGGAGTCACACTGACTACAGTTGGATGGTTAAATCCAATAAGAATGTACTGCACAAAATAGCATCTTCATATGATGGATTTAGTACTGGTGTAATGCTGATATGCTTCTACAAAAATCTATATTCACCTTCAAATGATGTCTTTGTGTATACCTCTGCTTGATCTTGCATATACCTTCACACAATTCTTTTTTCCATTTCACACTTGATCTTACAAATAAGATCTTACATTTATACCATACCCTAAGACCAATTTTAGTAGGTTGGCTCTACAAGATATTACAATAAAAATATTTTAAAAATAATATAATATTCGATGCAATAACCGATTGAACATGTCGGCTTGATGCATTTACAACAATAATAAATCATCTCCATAGCGTGCCATACTGATCTGGAAAGGATAAACCTGTTGGTGTAACCCTAGATAACCTGGACCTATTTGCCGGTAAAAGCAAATATGCAAATATGAATATACCAATGATTATTTCTTCAAAATAAAGTGTCCACATGATGTCTTCGACATTACCAAGTGTCTTCCATATCATTCTAGGTACCGGTGAACAATATATCCTGCCGGTGAACCATATACCAGTAAATGTTGTTGGATCTCCAAAGAAAGCGTATTCAGTAGGTGTTGACATCAATGACAAAACCATACCAAAATATCAACAATCTCCCCCTTTGGCATTGATGGCAACACAAGATGGAAAAACCATCAAAGTGCTAAAATAGAAATGCCAAATACAAAAACCAACAATCTCCATTTCTCCCCCTGGGAGTAACAATACCAATCTCTCATACCATTTTCTCTTTAAATGTGTTTTTCAAAATCTCTCCCCTAAAATCTCTCACCAAAAAGATAATATGTTTTTCCATAGATATCTCTCCCCCTTTGACATCAAATGCCAAAGTCACAAAAGTCAAGTTCATACAAAATACCAACCAATTCAATATACCAACTACTCCCCCTGAGAAGTAGCTTCCTCATCAAATACCGGAATAAAAGATTTGTCCATTTAATTCTGTCGGTTGATGACAATCATCAACTTTCTAAGTCTCTACCAGTGGTGGTATGACTCCAAGCTGATCTCTGAGATACTCAAAAGTCTCCTTAGGCAAAGGTTTTGTGAAAATGTCTACAAGTTGTTCTTTAGTATTCACATAAACCAATTTTATCTCCTTTTCTTCAACTTTTTCCCTTAGAAAATTTAGTTTGAGAATGTAATACCATATTTTTAGATATATCAATTATTGTAGTGTTATCACAGTATATAGTAATAGGTTCCTTGCATTTTACCTTTATGTCTTTCAACATTTGCTTAAGCCAAAGTACCTATGTACAGTTTGTTGTTGCTGCAACATATTCTGATTCTGTTGTTGATAAAGATGTACAACTCTGTTTCTTACTCAACCAAGAGACTAATCTCTTTCCAAGAAAGAATGCTCCTCCAGTGGTGCTTTTTCTATCATCCACATCTCCTGCCCAATTTGCATCTGTGTATGCACATAGATCAAAATTTTCATCTTTAGGATACCATAATCCAAGATTTGTTGTGCCTTGTAAGTACCGGAAAATCCTTTTTACTGCTAATTCATGATTTTCCCTAGGATTACTCTAAAATCTAGAAACAATACATACTGCATTCATAATATCAAGCCTGGTTTGTGTCAAATACAGTAAACCTCCTATCATAGATTTGTATCTAGTTGGATTAACAGGTGTAGATTCATCCCTTTGAGATAATTTGTCACTTGTAGTCATAGGTGTCCTTACCGGTTTAGAGTTCTCCATCCCAAATTTCTTTAGTAGTTCTTTCAAGTACTTGGATTGACTCAAAAATATACCTTTATCAGTCTATGAAATCTGCAATCCTAAAAAGAATTTTATTTCTCCAATCATAGATATTTCAAATTCTTGCTGCATTTTAATAGAAAATTCTTTACATAGTCCATCTTCTCCTCAAAATATTATATCATCAACAAATACTTCAATAATCAAGATGTCATCATTAGTTACTTTGTAATATAAATTGCTATCTGCATTTCCTTTAGTAAAACCAATCTTTAAGAGATACTTATCCAATCTTGCATACCAAGCTCTTGGGGCTTGTTTCAATCCATACAAAGCTTTTCTTAACTTGCAAACCATATCATTGTCATCTGTCAAAGAAAATCCATCAGGTTGTTGAATATAAACTTCTTCTTCAAGATATCCATTCAAAAATGCACATTTAATATCCATTTGATAAACTTTGTAATCCTTGTGAGCTGCAAAAGCCAAGAATAATCTAATTGTCTCAATTCTGGCTACCGGTGCAAAGGTTTCATTGTAATCAACTCCTTCTTTCTGAGAATATCCCTTACACACTAGTCTTGCTTTATTTCTGACAACCTTACCATCTTCATTAAGTTTGTTTCTAAATACCCATTTGGTTCCAATTACGTTTTTATCTTTAGGTCGGGGAACTAATGTCCAAGTATTATTTTTCTCAATTTGTCCTAGTTCTTCTTCCATAGCTTTAATCCAAAATTTATCTTCACATGCCTCATTGATAGATGATGGCTCAATTTGAGAAATAAGACATGCCTCTTCATTTGCCAACCTTCCTCTAGTCATAACTCCTTTAAATTTGTTTCCAATTATCTGATCTTCAGAATGATTCAGTCTTACATACTGGGGTATCTTAGTTTGTTGTTGTTCTTCAATTACTGTGGAATCCTCCAATGATATCGGGGTAACTAGATCTTCATTCTATACTGGTGGATTCAGTGTAGGTTTATTTGTCACAACTTCTGTTGCCGGTTCAGAGTCTATATACCTTGAAGTTCCTCTAAATTGTTCATCAATCTTTACATTTGTACTCTCAACAATTTTCTGCAATCTTTTATTAAAACATCTATATGCCTTTCTCTTAGATGAATAACCAAGAAATATTCCTTCATCACTTCTAGGATCAAATTTGCCAATATACTCATCTCTTCTAAGATAACATTTACTTCCAAAAATTCTGAAATACTTAAGAGTAGGAGTATTACCAAACCATAGTTCATGAGGGGTCTTACTGGTTTCACCTTTGATGTGAACTTTGTTGAATGTATAGATAGCAGTGCTTACTGCCTCTCTCCAGTACACATGTGGTAGATTTGCTTCTGATAACATACTTCTTGCTGCACCCAAGATAGTTCTATTTTTCCTTTCAACAACTCCATTCTGTTGTGGTGTCCGATGTGTTGATAACTGTCTTTTTCTTCCATTCACTTCACAGAATGTATTAAAGTCCTTAGATGTGAATTCTCCTCGATTTGATCTTAAACATTTGATTTTCTTATCGGTTTCATTCTCAACCATTGCTTTGAATAGTTTGAACTTCCCAAGTGCTTCTGATTTTTCTCTGAGAAAAGTAACCCAACACATTCTAGAATAATCATCAATAATTAGCATGAAATATCTATCACCTTGTAAGCTTTTAGTTCTAGCTAGACCACATAAATCAGTGAGAATTAAATCAAGAGCATTATTGGATTTTTCTAGAATACTTTTGAAACTAGCTCTAACTTGTTTTCCAAATTGACATTCCTTACAAATTGTATTCTAAGGTTTCACAATTTTAGGTAGATCTCTAACTACCTTAGAAGTACTGATTTTTACCATGCAATCAAAGTTTACATGACATAGTCTCTTATGCCATAACCAACTTTCATCTATATGTGCAATTAAGCATGTCTTTTCACTATTATTCAAATGAAAGATATTACCTCTAGTCTGATTACCGGTTGCAATTTCCAAACCAGTTCTATTCATGATTTTGCATTTTCCATTTTTAAATTGTAACTGAAAACCCTTCTCAACTAATTGACCAACACTTAAAAGATTATGCTTTAATCCTTCAACATAGTAGACATTGTCAGTGTTATGTTTACCATCAAGAGATATTGAACCCTTACCTTTGATTGAACAGGCTTTGTCATCTCCAAATCTTACTAAACCTCCATTGTATTCTTGAAAGTTCAAGAATTTACCTTTGTCTCCAGTCATATGATGTGAGCATCTTGAATCAATAATCCATTCATCCTTTGCTTCAACTTTAGCTACTAGGGCTTGTTCTACCGGTTGAGCAATAGGTGTTGATTGATCTTCTGTTATAGTGACAAAAACCCATCCATTATCTACTGGATCCTCATTAGAATCATCAGTCACACCTTCATCAACAATGTAACAAGATTTATCTTTGTTCTTCTTAAATCTGTATCTTTGATATTCAAGATTAGGCTTGTATGTTCTTGTAGCTTCTTCTCTTAGTCTAGCATGTCTATCAGGGCATCTTGAAGCCATATGACCAATCTTATTGCAGTTAAAACATTTAAAGGGTGATTTACCTTCATACTTACTTCCAATTGGACCTTTTGACATTTTCCTTGCAAATAGTGCTTCAAGTTCTTCAATCTCTTCATTCTCCTTTCTGGTTTCTTCAAGTTCTCTTGCATAAAAGGCTCTCCAGTCTGATTTGTCAAATGATGGAGAAGATGATGTTGATGCTTTAAAGGCCAAATCAGTCTTTATAGTAGCAACAGGACCAAATTCCTCAATTTCAAAAGCTGAACGTTTTCCAATCAATGTATCCCTAGTTACTGATGTATTAGGCATTGTTCTCATCTCATTTATAGTGGTAACCTTCATTTTATATGCCGGTGGCAAACCTCTTAATATTTTTGAAACAATTTCATCCTCACTCAAAGTTCCTCCACAACATTTGATACCCAAAACAATTTCATTTACTCTTTCCATAAAAGCAGAAATCCTTTCATCTTCTTCCATGTTCAGATGTTCATACCTGACTTGGAAGCTTTCAAGTTTTGTAATTTTGACTGTGGAATCTCCTTCATTCAGTGTTTCCAAGTGATCCCAAATAGCTTTAGCAGTAGATCTATCTGATAATCCCATGATTTGTTGATCTGATAATGTGCTCAAAAGTGCTTCTCTTGCTTTGCAATCATTCTGTTCATCTTTGGCTAAGGTAGTTGGAGCAGTCTGACCAACTACAGTAGCAGTATAACCATTCTTAGTAACTTCCCAGATGTCTTTACTCATGCAATTCAGATGTGTCTCCATTCTGATCTTTCATATCCCATAGTTGGTTCCATCAAGTTTAGGATTGTCCTTCCTGAAATAATTAGTAGACATTGGATCTCCTCAAGTTGTTAAACTTCTGCAAAAGAGGACTAAGCTCTGATACCAATTGTTAGGTCCCGGAGACAACTGAGAGGGGGGTGAATCAGTTGTCTAATAAATTCAAACCAAAAACCAATTAACCAACTTAATGCTTAATACCGGTAAATAAGTTAAGTATGCCGGTAGACAGTGTTAATAGTAAATTGCTATACCGGTAAGGATTAATGCATGAAACATAAACATAAAGTCATCCACAACACATGACACCAATATTTGTATGTGGAAACCCTGTAAGGGGAAAAACCACGGTGGGAAACCTTACCCATAATCAGATGATACTACTACAGATAGTAAGTGTACAAAAAGGGGTCTACACATGCAGAAAGGCCAACAGCCTAGAGCTCACTGCTCAATCACAAATGGGAGTCACACTGACTACAGTTGGATGGTTAAATCCAATAAGAATGTACTTCACAAAATAACATCTTCATATGCTAAATTCAGTACCGGTGTAATGCTGTTATGCTTCTACAAAAACCTATCTTCACCTTCAAATAATGTCTTCGTGTATACCTCTACTTGATCTTGCATATACCTTCACACAATTCTTTTTCGCATTTCACACTTGATCTTACAAATAAGATCTTACATTTATACCATACCCTAAGACCAATTTTAGTAGGTCGGCTCTACAAGATATTACAATAAAAACATTTTACAAATAATATAATATCTGATGCAATAACTGATTGAACATGTCAGCTTGATGCATTTACAACAATAATAAATCATCTCCATAGCATGCCATGCTAATCTGGAAAGGATAAACCTGTTGGTGTAACCCTAGATAACCTAGAACTATTTGTCGGTAAAAACAAATATGCAAATATGAATATACCAATGATTATTTCTTCAAAATAAAGTCTCCACATGATGTCTTTGACATTACCAAGTGCCTTCCATATCATTCTAGGTATCGGTGAACAATATATCCTACCGGTGAACCATATACGAGTAACTATTGCACAGTTTACTGTTTGCCGGTGAATGTTGCTGGATCTCCAAGGAAAGTGTATTTAGTAGGTGTTGACATCAATGACAAAACCATACCAAAATACCAACAGTATCTCCTTTACTCTAAGAAAGCTTTATAAACTGTCTACTGACCATTGCATGATATTACTTTCACATACAAATGATCTACATACATATCCTTCACATCACTTTTCTTCTCCACATTCGTTATTTTCATTATCTTATATCAAAATGGCCTAATAAATTGACTTATATACCCTTTACAAACAATATGACTTATGTCGGCTTACAACACATTACAAAAGATATTCAATGTTGTCTCTATACAATAATTACAAAATGATTTTACAAATAAAACCTTTCTAGATCCCAGACCGATGTTGGCTTCACTAAAGTATAGGATGTCGGTGCCAGTGCCAGTGTCTGTCAGTATATGCCTTCTACAAAATATTGTTTCTATCAATGACAACATATGAATCCAATGAGTGTCAATTGCCAACAATCTACCCCTTTGGCATTGATGGCAACACTCATGTGAAAAATGGATTCCTTGTTGGTTCAACTAAAACCGAAATATGCTCCCCTTGAGTTGATTGACCATGATTGCATTTATCTCCTCATTTGATTCATATACTCTTTGTTTGATGTCCTCCCCCAAGGATTATATACATACTTTCCTTTTCATTTCATTTTTCACATAAATATACTCCCCCTTTGGCATCAGTGCCAAAGACCAGTGAAAAAATTGAAAGAAATGTTAGGAATTTGTGCAAAAGAATGAATAATTATAGTTTACTTACTGGAGCTTGACCAATTTCAAGATTTTCAGATAATCTTTCTCTAGTAACTGTATATAAGTATCCTAGTTGATTTTGAATGTTTTGGATATGGATACAAGTCCACTTAGTAAATGTGCAAGTGATTCTTTCTTAGTGACTTCTGTCAGTGTGGGCTTCCCAAGCATATCCATGCATTCCCTCTTATGTACACCAAGTGATTCCAATCTTGGATTCACCAAACCTCTAAGACATCTGGCTCTCCAAATGATCTTATCTCTTTCCTTTTCAAAATCAAAAATTTGGTTGTCCAAAGTCAAAATTTGTCCATCAATAGATGTTGTAAGTGAAGTTAGTCTATCAAAATAATTAGCAATATTAGCAATCTTTTCTTGTAACTCCTTTATCCTCTTATCTACATTTATTGTAAGAATCTCTATATTACAACAGACCCTGCAAATGTTAGTACATTGTTTCAAAGAATTTTCAATAAGTATAAGTTTCTCTTCAATCTTTCTCTTTTGTATCTCAATAATCTGGTCAAACGCAGCTTTTTTAGCCAAATTAAAGATTTCAGGTGCTTGTCGGTCGAAAATCTATTGTAATAATTGAAAGTTTTTAGAGATGTGCTTTGTCAATGCCTTAAGCTTGCTGGAAGGGCTCGCTTCATTTTCAATCATACATTCCGGAATTCGTCTGTGCAAAACTGTTATTGACTGATCTATTATCCCCTTATCTGTAGATCCCTCCATTAATTTTTGAGCAGCCATCATCATTAGCTCTGTGGGACTCATCTTTGTGATTGATTTCTTCTCAACTAGAGAAGTGTCAATTGCCAAAAGTTTTGATGAGGAATCAACTGCCAATTTAGTACTTGATGTTTGTGCAACTTTACTCTTATTAGTCTCCTTTTCCTTTTCTTTCTTTTCCTTATCCTCTCCTGGTGTATCCCTTTTCTCATCCTCTTTTGCATCGGTGGCTTTGCCACTTGGTGTAGTATCTGTCACTGTCAGTGGATTATTATCCACAATAATATCAGTATCATGTACATTATCTATATTACCTTGCTCAGACTGTACATATGTTTTCTTTGTTGGTTTAGCCAGTACACTCTCATTAATTTTAGGTTTATCTGCCAATGGAGTTTGTACACACTTATCTTATTGAGAATTATCTACCGGTTCATTCAAAATTTGATCCGAGTTCTCCAAAATTTCTTTTCCTTTGGATTTGTTCAGAATGGTGGGAGTTGTTGCCTTAGAAAATTCTTCTTGGGAAGTAAGGAAATCAGGATTCTTTTGGGAAAATTTAGCCCATCCTTCTCTTGTCTCATTTATTATTTCATTGAATCTACCCATCATTAAGCTTATTTTTCAGGGTTTGTTGCTAAATATTGTTCTATTTTCAACTTCTATATATCTTTTCATTTCCTCAGTTCCTAAATCCTCCAAATTGCAGTGAATATAAGCTTTGACATCTTCCACATATACTACGCCATCAGGAACCCTAAAAAATGCACCAGTAGAGTCTTCCTTCATTGCTATTTGAGGAACTTATTTGAAGACATGTCTAATACTATCCTTAACCTCAACTACAGTGGGATTAACAATGAAAGTAGGTGTAGAGGATGATCTGCATGCCATTTTAAAGAAATACCTGGATGGGAATTGTCGGTTGAAAGATCTTGATGACTTCTCAAAAAAATGCTGCAAATCTCTTTAGAATGCCTTTTCTCGCTTTTGATCACCTATGATTTGCCTTTTCTTCACTCTGGTTTTCTCGAGTGCTGGGTGAGTGAAAATGAGTCAATTTTCCCTTTTATCAACAACTAAACCCTAATTATTCATTGTCATAAATGCTTAGTTGTGTGCCCTACTAAATGTTGGTTTCACAGTTTTATGCTGGACAAACCTCCATCAATGATAGATACCACTCTCCATATCTCTTTCCAGATCTCTTCTGGGGAATATGCAAGATTTGCAATAAATTTTCCAAACCCTAAGGCGTCTGCCTCAGTTACCGGTTGAATTTCCTGTCGGTTTACTGGTGTTGTTACCGGTGTAGTTGCATCTCCACTTGGTTCTTCATACTTTCTAACCCATATCTTGGTGTGATCTTGTTGTAATTCATCTACCTTTTTCTTTCCTTTCTCATTTTCTCTATCATTGCTAACCAGTTTAGTCTTGCTTCTGCAGTTTTTAGCAATATGACCTATTTTGTTGCATGCATAACATGTAACATTGTTCTTTTGAATTTCTTTATCATATCCAGTGTCATTCCTTGATCTGCATTGGTTAGCCAAATGTCCAAACTTTCCACATGCATGACACTTAACATTCATTTTGCAATCTTCTAACTTATGACCATATTTCTTGCAATTTGTGCATTGACTGGGAACTGAATTTTAGTTTTGATTTTCTCTATTTCTACATTGTTTAACCATATGGCCAAATTTATTACAAACAAAGAATCTACCATTGAATTTGTAAGCATTAGATTGCCTTACCAATTTCCTTTGGGCTGATGAGTTCTGCATACCGGTTGTCTGATCTTTATTTACAGTACCAAAGCTTTCACCTTATTCAAATCCAAGTCCTCTAGAATCTTAGATCATTCAGTTGTGTAGCACTAATCCTAAATTTTTCTTCATACTCACTTGCACTAATCAGATCATTTCTCAGAGTCATTATTTGTCTTTCAAGCTCTTGTTCATTATTCTGGGATTGTACCAAATCAATTCTCAATATATCATTCTCGTGAGCCATCTGCCACATTCTTCAAATTTCTTCTTCAGAGATACAACAAGATTTTCTTCCTTCTTCTTTTTGTCCTCAATTTCTTTTGACATCCTCATAGCTAGGTGTTGCATTTCATTCTTCATGAGTATGTTTTGTTGACTCGGCTTCTAACATTGTTCCTTAAGTGCATTTTTCTCTTCATCATCCTGGTTTTGCAAAATTTCCTTCCTCCTAGCTTGAGAAGATGATAACCTTTCTTACAAAACAAGAATGAATTCATTAGTAGAATTCAATTCATCTTACAGCTTTAAGTTATTCAACCTTTCAACATCATAATCCTCAAGTGCCATCTCAAGTTGCTTCTCCATAGCCATATTCAATGATTCTAGTTTCATGATCTTCCTCAAGTTGTTAAACTTCCTCCCAGGCACCAGGCTCTGATACCAATTGTTGGAATAGAAGGAATCCAAGAACACTGAGGGGAGGGGGGGGATCAGTGTTCTGCCAGTGATATAAGATTTTACCTTTTTATAACATACACATATAAACTGGCAAATGAAGAAACATATAACATGAAGTAAATAAACCAGCCACATGAATGAACACCATAGCACACTGAATTTTATACGTGGAAAACCTCAAAGAGGAAAAACCATGGTGGGATTTGTGACCCATAGTATCAATTCAATGGCCATATGAAAGACATTACATAGCATGGGGGCCTGCACATGCAAGAAGGAACACTTCCTAGAGCACACTGCTCAACACAAAAGAGTCTCACTGACTATAGGCTTCTGTTGAGATAAAACAATAATGGTGAACTCACAAAATGCATCTGTAATGCCAAAAAGAGTTTCGGTTATAGCTCTATTCTATATCGGTTCATAAACCCTTAGCCCTTTAACCAATATCTCCTTTTCTCTAAGAAAGCTTTACAAACTGTCTACTGACCATTGCATGATATTACTTTTGCATATAAATGATCTATATACATATCCTTCACATCACTTTTCTTCTCCACATTTGTTATTTTCATTCTCTTATATCAAAATGACCTAATAAACTGACTTATATACCCTTTACAAATAATATGCCTTATGTTTACTTACAACACGTTACAAAAGATATTCAATGTCAACTCTATACAATAATTACAAAATGCTTTTACAAATAATATGCCTTATGTGTAGGATGCCGATGTTGGTGCCAATGTCTATCGGTATCTACTAGTATATGCCTTCTATAGAATCATGTTGCCATCAATGACAACATATGAATCTAATGAGTGTCAATTGCTAACAATGTTCTTCCTTTCAACAACTTCATTCTGTTAAGGGGTTCTAGGAGTTGATAACTATCTTCTAATTCCATTCTTCTCACAAAATGAATCAAACTCACTGGATGTGAATTCTCCTCCTCTATCTAATCTCAGACACTTTAGCTTCAATCCTATCATAGTTTCCACCTTAGCTTTTAATATCTTGCTTCTGATTTCTCCCTTAGAAAGGTAACTCATATCATTCTAGAGTAGTCATCAATCAACAACATGAAATACCTATCACCCTGCATGCTTCTCACTCTTGTAGGACCACACAAGTTAGTATGCACAAGATCTAAAAATTCATTTGATGTATACAACTTACTCTTAAATGATGTTCTTGTTTGCTTTCCCAATTAACATTCTTTACATATTGGATTAGAAGGCTTTACAATCTTAGACAAATCTCTATCAGCCCAGGTAGAACTTATCCTTATCATGCAGTCAAAATTAACATGGCACATCCTTCTATGCCACAACCAAATTTCATCTATCTGAGCAATCAAACAACTTTTCTCATCGGCATTCAAGTGAAAGATATTACCTTTTTTGTTATTTCTTGATGCAATCTCTATATCGGAGGCATTCAAAATATTGCATTTACCATTCTTGAATTGTAAATCATATCCCTTGTCAACCATCTATCCAACACTCAAAAGATTATGCTTCAAACCTTCAACATATAAGACCTCATCAGTATTATTCTTACCATGAAAGGAGATAAAACCCTTACCATAAATCACATAAGCTTTATCATCTCCAAATATTACTATACCACCATCATACCTCTCCATATTCACAAATTTTCTTTTATCACCTGTCATATGATGTGAACAACCACTGTCAATTACCCATTCATCTTTCTCTTCAATCTTACCAACCAAAGCTTTCTCCTCAACAATGCAACTTGTAGGATTCACTGGTACTAGATCATCTTCCTTGATAGCAATAAATAAGAATTCATCTTCTAAATTCCCATTCTCACATTCCTCGTCTACCACACCTTCATCAACAACATAATAAAATCTCTTCTGATATTTGTACTTTCGATTAGGCTTATAGGGATTATCATACTTTTCATGCTTCTCATATCTATCATGCTTATCAAATATATCATGTCTTTCATGCTTATCATACCTAGACATTCTTTCAGGACACCTAGAAGAAAAATGTCCTATCTTATTACAAGAGAAACATTTCAAAGGTAACTTTTCATCATACTTATTGGCTCCCTTAGGCAATCTCCTAGCAATAAGTGCTTCAAGCTCATCCAACTCTTTCCCCTTCTCTTTCATCTCTCTCATTTCTCTTTCATATTTTGAAACCCTAGATGAACTCTCTCTCGGATCATACTTCAACTTCTTGGATAGAGGGGATTTAAATGCAGTCTCAAATTTACCATGTGATTCTCCAAATTCACTTAACTCAAATACAACTAGCTTACCAACCAACATATCTCTTGTTACAGTAGTCACACTTAGGATCTCATCAATAGCATCAACTTTATCTTTGTAAGCATAAGGCAAGGATCTCAGCACCTTAGCAAAAATCTCATCTTCCTCAAGAGTTCCACCAGCACATCTGATGTTCATAACAAGTTCATTCACTTTCGTCATAATGGATGTTATGTTTTCATCTTCTCCCATTTTCAGTGTCTCATACTTTCCTTTCAAACTCTACAACTTAGCAAATTTAACTTGTGCATCTCCTTCATACAAAGTCTCTAAATTTTTCCAAATCTCATGTACAGTCTAAAGTCCCATCACAATACTCATCTCTAAATCAATTAAGGCACTTAGCAATGGTTCCTTAGCTCTTATTTTATGTTCAACATCCTTGATTTCAGCAAAAGTAACTGGTCCATTATGAGGAACATTGTAGACATTCTTTGTAATCTTCCAATAATATTTTCCAATGCACTTCAAATGAACTTCCATCTAGTCCTTCCATACAATATAATTATTTCTATCCAATCTAGGACTCTCCTTCTTGAATACATAAGTTACCATCCTAGATCTCCTCAAGCATTTAAGCTTCTTCCGAAGGATCTAGCTCTGATACCACTTGTTAGCAACATCAAGGAAGGAAAAATGAGACGAGGGGGGGGGGGTGGATTAGTTTTCACCAAATTAAACAAATTAATCACTATCTCAGATCTGATCAACTGCAGCATAAATAAAGATAACAACAATAATATCAACACATATAACACCAATATATTGACATGGAAAACCCGGTCAAGGGAAAAACCACGGTGGGAACCTACCAACAATGAGATAATAGTTTGTAGTAGTATGTATAAGTATTACAATGGGGAATGCACATGCATTCAGGCACACTGCCTAGAGTTCACTACTCAAAATAAAATGACCCAAAAGGCTACAACCCTCAAGGAAGGTTCACTACCTTACAAAGATATTCATATTACAATCCGGCAAAAATAAACTGCAAAGAATATCATTTGCTAATGCTTGATGATAGTTCCAACTAAGCTCATATGTCTGCTCTGCAACATTCTCTTCTCAATACACCACAACAAAAGATAAATTTTCTTATTTTCACATACACCACTCTCTGATAATCCAGACTCAACACCAACACATCACCAAACCACCAATTACAAAAATATAACACCTATTTATACAAATCGTCAACCTTGACTACAAGGTTGGCCAAATCCTTAACACCTAATTACAAAATTATACCACATGATACATAAATCAACCTTCAGAATAATACAATATCATAAACAACATAGCATGGATGTAAATCGACTTCTCAAATGCACACCACCACCAAAAATATCACTAAGATCAACCACAACATGTTACACCACCAAAAGTACCACATAACATGAAGAATATCACCAAACCCATAAGATCATCAAGAACATGGACAATGATCAATGTAGACCACCAAGATAAATAGGACATGATTAGGAAACACCAACATGCATGTTAGAATCATCTGCAATAGCTGCACCAACACCACTTAATCAAATCTTCATCAATCAACATGCTAACACTCAAGAACTCTTAATACCAACAACTCAGACAAGAAATATAGCTTGCAGAGAATCAAATCATGAATCATCTAAAATGAAGATACACATGAATATCTAAAACACTCTCCCAAATCTGCAACACAAGATATGATCATATCGAACAAGAACTCCGAAAAAAAATCTTAACACTCAAGAATTCTTAACACCAGTAACTCAAACAAGAAATATAGCTTTTGGAGCATCAAATCATGAACCATCTGAAATGTAGATACACATGAACATCCAAAACACTCTCCCAAATCTGCAACACAAGATATGATCATATCGAACAAGAACTCCGAAAAAAAATCTTAACACTCAAGAATTCTTAACACCAGTAACTCAAACAAGAAATATAGCTTTTGGAGCATCAAATCATGAACCATCTGAAATGTAGATACACATGAACATCCAAAACACTCTCCCAAATCTGCAACACAAGATATGATCATACCGGACCACAACGGATCAAACACCAGAACACTACAACACTAAATACTGAAAACCAATATCCATACCAAAATCCTCAACTCAATCAAATCAAGCATCATGAAGTTAATAAAGAATGAAGTATCTTTAGTTGATTCAACATAGAAAACAAATAAACCAGCCAAATCAACTCACTGCAATCATCGGATCACCAAACAACTCTCTGCAACACCAAAATACAGGAATATGTTGACATTAATGACAACAACATATCCTAGCAGCAACAATATCCAACAAGAAAGAGATATGAAACATTCAGGTTTTGAAATTTGGAACCTTGGAGAAATAAGGAAGAATTATCTAAGGGGGATATTTGGCAAGTTTTTTTGATACAAGTGTTTTTCCATCAATGAAAAAGGAGGAGATTGTTAGAAATAATGGTCTTAGTTGTCATTGATCTCAAACCTAGTGATCTGAATGTGATGCATAATAGTGGAAGATAGGTATGTATGATATGATTTGCAGAACAATGGAAGATAGATATGTAAGATATGTTGAAGACCAATGGAAGATAGGTATATATATATGATATGATGCAGAACAATGGAAGATATGTATGCATGTTGCAAATGACAAACCCTAGTTGTTGTTGATATGTTGCAGTCATGTTTATTGCTCCAAAGATATGTACTATCAGTATGAGGATACATTTATTTTGATATGGGAAGTTTTGGTTTTGGTTGTGGCAATTCGTTTTGAGCTCCAGTCATTCATGCAGTTTGATAGTATGTAGTTGGCTTATTTTAAAAGTGTCCTCCTCCGCACTTTGTGTCTTGATGCAAATATGGTAGTGCAATTTTTGATATGAATGTTGTCCTTGATTGAGATTGTTGTATTCATGGTTTTGGTGCTCCGAAAGTCATGCTCTGGATTGTTATACAGTTCAAATAACTGGAAGACAACTGAGAGGGGGGGGTGAATCAATTGTCATTAGATTACCTTAACCTTAAACAATTAAAGATTTAATACTGGAACCCAAAAGATCAATACCGGAATGCATAAACCAATTACCGAAATAGCAGATAAACCAATTAAGAACAAGAAACAATTAGAGAATAAATACCATCCACATGACACCAAGATTTATACATGGAAAACCGGGTAAAGGGAAAAACCATGGTGAGAAGCCTACCCACAGTCAGATAATACTTCTACAGTAAGTATGTGATTACAAATAAGAGGTGTGCACTTGGAAGAAGTCCAACAACCTAGAGCATGTTGGAATCCAATAACACTAAGAAGGGGGGGTGAATCAGTGTTATACCGGATGAATTAATTTTAGCATTATTAAAACATGCATACACCAACCAGTATACTGGTACATACAGAATTGAAAGAAGTAAAGAAACCAATAATCCAATCACATAAATCAAAATCATAACACACATAATTATACATGGAAAACCTCAAAGAGGAAAAACCACGGTGGGATTTGTGACCCACAATATCAATCCATTGGCCATATGAAGAGATATTACAAAATATAAGGGGTCTGCACTTGCAGGAAGGCTCACAACGTAGAGCACATTGCTCAATCACAAATGGAGCCTCACTGACTACATATAAATCGAGACTGCAATCCGGAGAAGTGTTGAACTGCTAAGATAGCATCTTCTATGCTAGAATATAATTTGGATTTAAGCTTTGTTTGTTCCTATCTGAAACCCTAAACCCTTTACCAGAATAACCCTTACATAAATATCCTCACATACATAATCTCTTTGATACATTTTCCATTATATCACATTCACATATCAATCACCATATCTATATCAAAATGATCTAATCCAACTGACCTATATATCCTATACAACTTATCATGCCTTATTTCAGCTTACATAGATAATTACAATATCAAATTACATGTCAGCTAGATAACATAAATGCATGAATATCAAAAGCAATTGCCGATGCCGAATCCAAGAGATGTTGGCCTCCAATATCAATAACCATATTCTAAACCATGTTGACCTGCATTGTCGGTAACCAAAGAAATCCTTCTATCATGTCGGTGTTGATGTTAGTGTAGTGTTTGTGAAGTGCCTGATAGTACACAACTAAACCAAAACATGAAGTCAGAAGAAAATTCCATGTTTCCATCAATGACAACATAGTGAAACCAACCAATTGAGTGTCAATTGCCAACAATCTCCCCCTTTGGCATTGGTGGGAACACCCATGTGAAAATGGTCAAGGTTTCATATGCCGCTTCCATCCTGCCTGCTCTCCCTTAGCTGAATATTCATTAATGCAAAATACTCCATATCTCCCCCTAATGTATACAAATACTTCTATTCTTTTTCAAATCTATATCACTCCCCCTTTGACATCAATTCCATAAAAAATTCTAAAAAAGAATGTCAAAGATCCAAAAAAAATTGTACAATGAATATCCCAAAAATATCTCACCGGAGCTTAACAAATTTCAAAATTTCTGAATAAGCCTTCTCCAATAGCTCAAGATAAGTATCCCAACCAGTTTTGAAAGTGCAAGAAATAGATACAAGTCCATTTAATATATGTACAAATGAATCTTTCTCACTTACCTCTGTCGGTGTGGGCTTTCCAACCATATCCATACATTATTTCTTATGTACACTAAGTGCATCCAACGGGGGAATCACAAAGCCTCTCAAACTTATGGCTCTTCTTATGATTTTGTCTCTTTCCTTCTCAAGAATAGAAATTTGGGCTTCCAAAATCAAAATTTGACCATCAATGAATGTAGTCACTGAAGTCAATCCATCAAAATAATTAGCTATATTTGTAATTTTCTCCTGAAATTATTTTATCTTCTTATCCACATTAACTATAAGTATATCTGTGTTACAACATACCCTATAAATCTTTGTACATTGCTTCAAATAAATTTTTATCAATTTCAGCTTTTCATCAATCTTCTTCTTCTCAGATTCAATCACCTGACCAAATGCAACTCTTTTAGCCTGAGCGAACCTCTCTAGTGCTTGTTGGTTTGAAACTTGTTGTAAGGATTGAAAATCCTTTGAAATATGCTCAATAATTATCTTAAGCTTGCCAGATGGGATCGCTTCATTGTCAATCTTGCACTCTAGGACTAGTCTGTGTAAAATAGTGATTGACTTACCAATAATCCCTTTATCTGTAGATCCCTCCTTCATTAATTTTTGTGCTACCATCATCATGAGTTCAGTAGGACTCATCTCAATTATGTTTTACTTTACAACCTGCGAGGTGTCAATTAACAACAATGATGGACCAACTACCAGTTCTCTACCAGTTTCCCCTTTCTTCTCCTCTGATGATTTATCTTTTATAGCTTCCTCACTTGCACCAGTGGCTTCACCACTTGGTGCAGTCTCTATAACTGGCGGTTCCTCTGTAGGAACTATAACCTCAACCTGTACATTTGTATCTGGAGGAATTGTTATCCTCAATATTAGTATCTTGTGCATCATCAATCTTTTCACTCTCTGTATTAGCTGGTATCTCAACATCTATCTATACACTTGTATCTACCGGGGGCTTGATTTCCACTATCTTAATGTTTTTCAAAAATGAGGGTGAAGTACCCATAATCCCCTTTCCTTTTCCCTCAACCGGGGTGTCTGTAGTGTCTTTCTTTGATTCTGGTGAAGTAAAGAAACCTTTGTTCTCTCCAAAGAACTTAAACCATGCCTTTTGAGTCTCCTTTATTATATCATTTACTCTTCCTAGCATCAAACTGGTTATTCTATGTTTTCTATTAAAGACTTTTCTATTTTCCACCTCAAGTGTCCTTTCTATTTTCTTTGGAGCAATAGTAACACAAATAGATAACACCTCTTGAATTCTAATATGCTTGTCTTCTTGCATTGTTAACATTCTTCTAGCATCTAACATATTATATAATTCTATCGGTATTTGGTTTTCAATTTCTATTAAGGCTTTCTTATAAATATCCAAATATAATAATATTGTTTCCTCTACCTCTCTTTGTTCATCATCCTCTAAGTGTTCATAATAAAACTATACATTCTTTAACATGCCATCCTTAGTGATTTCATCTACTAACTCTGCACAAGTTTTTGGTGGAATAATAGTCACATTACCAGATTGAATTGCTAGATCGATGTCATTCTTCTTCTTCGTTCTTGCAGTACCGGATGTAGCTAGAGTGGTTACTTTTGGTGCTTGTTTCTGTGTCAATATTTTGAATGTAACCTTCTTGACCGGTTTCTTTTTAGCCTCTACTTTTTTTTCCTTTGTTTTCTTCCTTACAACCCTCTTGAATGCCAAGGGTGTGTCATCCTTAGTTTCAGACTCTGCTGTAACATGCTCAATGTGTACTTCTGGATTCTTCCTCTTCCTTCCTTTCTCCGAGAGAACATCAATTATTTCTTTAATGTCCTATGAGACCTTCTCAAAAAATTTGCTAGCCTTTCCTTCCTGCTTCTCTCTCTTCTTCCAGTTGAGCTCTATTTCAACCTCTTGTGATTTTTGTTTTGCAATACCATAGGGCTTCTCTACCTCATCAATAGGTGCATCAATAAACATTCTTGCATAAGCCTCAAGGATCTGTGCATCCACTTCATAACCCATTTCCTCAATCCAAATCTTCTAGGGCTTAACCGCTTCCATAAGTGTTTCATCCTTCTTCACCATAAAACATATGTCAGTTAAATATTTTTCAACAGTATGCTTAGGAACCCTTTCCCTAGACTTCATAGATTTTTGGAACCCCTTAAAATATCCCCATACTTTATCATCTCTCTGACTGCCTAAAGTAGCAATTGACTATTTCAATTGTCTCCCTACTGGGATATCAAATGCCCATTGCCTCTTCCCAAAATTCGGAGTGTCATTCATGAAAATAACATTACATAGACAATTAAGTTACCATACTGAAAGATTCCTTTCTTTTCTCCCTTAATCTTTCCTAGGTTTATTAACAGTTCATCTAACATCCAACCGCATAGATCCAATTTCTCATTTTCTCTCATCATTGATTGTATGATGAAAGAATAAGTATCTGGTAGATTACTGAGATGGGGGGTGAAGTAGTAACTAGAAAAACTGATACAAACTTCCCAAACTCAAACTCAAACTCATAAAGTAAACTCATCAATGAAATACCACTGTCAAGATCAATATTCATAAGAATACTGGTTGACTGTTATAGCAACTTAACAGTAAACAACATCAAACTTGTAAACATCCAAATGCTTCATTTATCAACACTTTTGATTATCATGCCTTATCAGAGATAATTAATCAAATCAATCATAATATCATAACCACAAAACATTCACCACATGACACAAGTATTTATATGTGGAAAACCCAAATAGGTAAAAACCACAATGAGATGAGAATCACAAGAAAATATTTGAACTCTTCTGAAGTTTGCCCTGTTAGGAGCCTAGCCAGTTAAAGATTTTATAAAAGTCCTGTTAAGAACTGATCCTGTTAGGAATCACCTGGTTAAGGGATTGACTACAAATGCCTTGTTAGAAGAAAATACCCTATAAGGAGTAACCTCAATAGAGGATTTGAAAATCCAAACTAATGGACCACCTTGTTAGAGGATTTAATAAGTAACCAAGCTTGTTAGAACTTACCCGGTTAGGGGATTTCAATTCTGCTGTAATTGTCAGAAAATAACAAGAATTTCTTGATCTGTCTGAATAGCACTACATTTGCTTGATCATATCCATTTAAGCTTCTATTTGCCTTTACTCAAATTGTAGACTCATTCTCTAGTTAGGCAACCACACACTCAATTGATTTCTGCCAACTCTTTCCAACACTCAAACAAAACAACTTCATCGACCTTAAATACAAATCAATTAGGTCAGTAACACAACAAAAATCTAATCCTCTCGTCATCGAGATTACAAACAAGTCAGTATAAGAATCACCATTGTATTTCATAGAAATCTCATCACATCAATCAAGAAAACCTCAACCGCTCCTTGATTACTGCTTCATTGAGCTCAGTAACTCATCATGCACTTTGCATTAGATGCAATACATTTTGTTCCTTCCCTAGACAAACAAACTCGCCAAAACATTTTGAACTTGTCTTCATATAATGACCTTACGTGTCACCATCATTACCGCTCAACATTAGATCATAAACCAACATAACCAATCCAACAACCTTAATCGGTTAGGGTTCAACAAAAACAACTGGTAGGGTTTACCGAGTACATAACATAGAAAGGGTTTAACCTTTTACTCCAATTCCGGTTCAACTCACAAACTTACATACCAGTTTACAATAACCTTCACAAAGCTCTTCCTACTAGTTACAAGACAATATCAACAATAACAACAATATCAACAACATCATTAATATCATTACTGGAAACAGAGTTCAGTTAGTTTGACTGAGTTACCTTATATCTGATCATCATACTACTGAATTTGATGTTTGTGTCGGTAATAGTGCTTATTCTCATAGATCTCCTGTGAGATGTTGCATCGATGATTTTATTCACGTAATCATTCAAAACCTTCTTGTCTGGACATTTCCCAACCTGTGGCAAACCATTGATTTCCCTGATGGCTTCCTTGGTGATCTTATAAGGTCTATCCAACTAGATAAACTCCCTATGTACTCTTCTCAAAACATACCTAAGTATCTCATCTTTGAATTTTGGGATGTCCAGAATGTTGGTAAACCCTAAGTCTTTAATGTGCTTGTATGTCAGTTTGATCTTTCTAAATTCTCCCATTAGCCCACTCACGTACATACCCTTTATTTCAGATGTTTTCAAGTCCTCAATGTGACAATGTATGTATGCCCTAACATATTCAACATAGACAACTCCCTCTGGAACATGGGAAAATACTCCAACCAAATCTTCTAGGGTAGCCACATGCGGATACCGCTTGAAAATTAGCCCGGGGCGGTCCTTGACCTCTACTACAGTCGGATTTGCAACAAAAATAAGAATAGATGATGATGCCCCTTCCATGTTTAAAGATAAATACCTATTGATCACTTTCAGTGAAAACCCTTAACAAATTCTTCCAGCCATTGGTGAAATCTCTCAAGAAGAAATCTGATTGCTCTTAAATGCCTTTGATCGCTCTTAGTCACTCTTAATCACTCTGAAATTTCTCTGAATGCAAGGTGATCAATAATGAAGTGAATTCAATCTTTTAACCTCCGAGGAAAACCCTAATCTTCCATTGACATTAATGACTATCAGTGAAAGATATCGGATCTTGAATAGAACGTATCCATGCCGGATAAGCATCTCCAATGTCTGGAACATTTTTCAGAACCTCTTCCCGGGGCATATTGAGCATCTTCATTAATTTTCCCTACCCCTAAGGAATCTTCCTCAGTTACCGGATGAGCTACCTACCGGTGCAGGAGCAACCTCCTCTGTTAGATAAGTAACCGATGCATTGACATTTGATGATTGTCCTTTAGTCTTCCTAACCTATCTCTGAGTATGATCTTGCCAAATTTCACTAACCTTCTCTTTCCCTTTCTCATTTGATCTTCCATTACCAACTGGTGGATTTTTTCTTCTACAAAATTTAGCAATATGTCCAACCTCATTAGATGCATAACATGTAACATTATTCTTTTGAATTGCTTTGCTAAAACCGGTGAAATTTCTTGACCTGCACTGATTAGCCATATGTCCAAACTTTCCACATGCATAGCATTTAACATTCAGTCTGCAATTTTCTACCTTATGACCATACTTATTGCATTTAGAACATTTACTAGGAGCAGAATCAAGGTTCTGATTTTCTCTCTTTCTTCATTGTCTAGCCATGTGACCAAATCTATTGCAAACAAAACATTTACCATTAAATTTATAAGCATTAAATTGCCTTACCAGTGCCTTATGGTTTTGATCTTCATTAGCAGTACCAGAACTTTGTCCTTACTCAAATCCAAGTCCACTAGAATCTCCAATCTGCCTTTGTCTCTTCAACAACTCATCTAGCTGTGCTGAGCTAATCTTGAATTTTTCTTTTTACTCACTTGCAGTAGTTAGATCTTCTCTCATAATTATTATTTGTCTCTCAAACTATTGTTCATTACTCTGGGATTGTACTAAATCAATTCTCAACATAGCATTCTCATGAACTAACCTACCACATTATTCAAATTTGTTCTTCAAGGATACATCAAGAATTTCTTCCTTTTTCTTTTGGTCCTCAATCTCCTTAGACATTCTCATAGTTATAAATTACATTTCATTTCTCATAACCATCTTCTCCTAACTCAATTTCTGACATTGTTCCTTAAGTGCATCTTTCTCTTCATCATCCCGACTTTGCAAAAGTTCCTTCCTCCTAGCTTAAAGAGATGATAGCCTCTCTTGTAGGACAAGAATGAATTCCTTAGAAGAATTCAATTCATCTCATAGCTTTAATTTCTTCAACCTTTCAGCATCATAATCTTCAAGTTCCATCTCAAGTTGTTTCTCTAAACCCATGTCCATGGATTTAGGATTCAGGATCTTCCTTAAGCTATTAAACTTCCTGGGAGGCACAAGGCTCTCATACCAATTGTTGGAATCCAATAACACTAAGAGGGGGGGGTGAATCATTGTTATACCAGATGAATTAATTTTAGCCTTATTAAAACATGCATACACCAATCGATATACCGGTACATACAGAATTGAAATAAGTAAAGCAACCAATAAGCCAATCACAAAAATGAGAATCATAACACACATAATTATATGGAAAACCTCAACAAGGAAAAACCACGATGGGATTTGTGACCCACAATAGCAATCCACTGGCCATATGAAGAGATATTACAAATTATAAGGGGCTTGCACTTGCAGGAAGGCTTACAGCCTAGAGCACACTACTCAATCACAAATGGAGCCTCACTGACTACATATAAATTCAGACTACAATTCGAAGAAGTGTTGAACTGCTAAGATAGCATCTTCTATGCCAGAATACAGTTCTGGTTTAAGCTCTGTTTGTTCTGGTCTAAAACCCTAAACCCTTTACCAGATAACCCTTACATAAATATCCTCACATACATAATCTCTCTGACATATTTCACATTATATCACATTCACATATCCATCACCATATCTATATCAAAATGATCTAATCCAACTGACCTATATATCCTATACAACTTATCATGCCTTATGCCGACTTACAAATATAATTACAATATCAAATTACATGTCGGCTAGATAATATAAATGCATGAATATTAAAAACAATTGTCGATGCTAGATCCAAGAGATGTCGGCCTCCAATACCGATAACCATATTCTAAACCATGTCGTCCTGCATTGCTAGTAACCAAAAAAATCCTTTTGTCCCATTGGTGTCAGTGCCGGTGTAGTGTCTATGAAGTGCCTGTCGGTACGCAACTGAACCAAAACATCAAGCCACAAAAAAATACCATGTTTCCATCAATAACAACATAATGAAACCAACCAATTGAGTGTCAATTGCCAACAATCTCCCCCTTTGGCATTGATGGCAGCACTCATGTGAAAAATGGTCAAGGTTTCATCTGTCGGTTCCATCCTGTCTGCTCCCCCTTAGCTGAATATTCATTAATGCAAAATACTCCATACTCCCATATCTCGATATCTCCCCCTAATGTATAAAACTCATTATATTCTTTTTCACATCTATATCACTCCCCCTTTGACATCAATGCCATAAAAAATTCTAAAAATAATGTCAAAGATCCAAAAAAAAATGTACAATGAATATCCCAAAAATAGCTTACCGGAGCTTAACAAATTTTAAAATTTCCAGATAAGCCTTCTCCAATAGCTCAAGATAAGTATCTCAACCAGTTTTGAAAGTGCCAGAAATAGATACAAGAGGGATTCTCTTACTCTAAAATCATTCTCAAGATACTTATCCAAGTTTGATGGAGGAGGATTTCTAGATGCCGAATTAAAAGGTGTAACACCATTCATTGTGATTTCCCAAATTTCCTTATTGAGACATCTCAGATGTGTTTCCATCTGAATCTTCCATACTCTGTAATTTGTTCCATCAAGCCTAGGAATATCTCTCCAAAAGATAGCAGCAGATGAAATAGATTAACTTGAACTGTTACTCACCATAGGATCTTCCTCAAGTAGTTAAGCTTCTGCAGAGTGGACCAGAGCTCAGATACCAATTGTTAGACAATTAAAATAACCGGAAGACAACTGAGAGGGGGGGGGGTGAATCAGTTGTCACCAGATTACCTTAACCTTAAGCAATTAAAACTTTAATACTGGAACCCAAAACATCAATACCAGAATGCATAAACCAATTACCAAAATAGCAGATAAACTAATTAAGCACAAGCAACAATTAGAAAATAAATACCATCCACCTAACACCAAGATTTATATATGGACAACCCGGTAAAGGGAAAAAATATAGTGGGAAGCCTACCCACAGCTAGATAATACTTCTATAGTAAGTATGTGATTACAAATGAGGGGCCTGCATTTGTAGGAAGGCCAACAACCTAGAGCACACTGCTCATTACAAAAGGAGTCTCACTGACTACATAAAAATCCAGACTACAATATGAAAGAGAGAATGAACTGCAAAGATAGTATCTCCTATGCCTAAGTACACTTCTGGTTAAGCTCAATACTAGAGGACTAAATCCTCTTACATAAACCCAACTTGATCACCAATGATCGACCATATCCTCTGCATGAATGATTATTACATTATTCGCTCCTTACATATCCATATCCCTTACATCATGATCTACAATGAGATCTTACATCATATATACACAAACCCTCGACCATAAACAATAAGGTTGGCCACCAAACAATAAATCAATTACATAATTACAAAACATGTTGGCCTGAGACCAAACAAACAATATCCAACCCATAAGACATCCCAGAAACGCATCAAGAAGTCCAATCCACAAGTTACATTAAGTTGGTCCATAACCTAGATAAATCGGGACCCAATTTAGGTCCACACATGCTAAAGCAATGATCTTAATCAACCAAGTCTCGAACACAATCACCATCAACATCCCAAATCTCTACTATAAGCCACACCAACACCACTTATGCATAACATCAAAGATCTTCAACAAAGCTCTGTCGGTGAAACCCTCATTGGATCAACAAACCAAGCTTACCAGCATACATGATAGCGTCCGATCACCAAATCAAAACCAACTGACTAAACATGAATCTGAGTATCATGAATAAGCCAATTCCTTAAGCCAAGACATACCGGAGCATACTAGAACATCATGATCTAATCCAACCAGAAACCAAACAACCTACCGAGACCAGAAGGATACCGGTAAAGAAACCAAAATAGCCAGTGTTGACATCAATGACAAAACATCAATGCATCACATAATCAATTCCTCCAAATGGCCAACACAGATGTTTTTCTCCAAAAGTATATTCAGTTATGCAGTGCTAAACAGATCTTCATGTTGGAATCCAAGAACACTAAGAGGGGGGGTGAATCACTGTTCTACTAGAATGATCAATTTTATCCTTATTAAAACATGCATTCACCAATCGGTATACTGATACATATAGAATTTAAAGAAGTAAAGCAACCAGTAAGACAATCACGCAAATGAATACCATAACACAAAGAATTATACATGGAAAACCTCAAAGAGGAAAAACCATGGTGGGATTTGTGACCCACAATATCAATTTACTGGCCATATGAAGAGATATTACAAAATATAGGGGCTTGCACTTGTAGGAAGGCTTACAGCCTAGATCACACTGGTGAATCACAAAAGGAGCCTCACTGACTACATACAAATCTAGACCACAATCCGAAGAAATTATTGAACTATAATGATAACATCTTCAATGCCTGAATACAGTTCTAGTTAAGCTCTGTTTGTTTCGGTCTGAAACCTTAAACTCTTATTGAAATACCCTCTTACATAAATATCCTCACATACATGATCTCTCTCATATATTTTTCATTACATTACATTCCATAACCTTACATATCCACTTCTTTACTTTTACAAAATGATCTAATCAATTAACCTATATACCCCTTTACAACCCATCATGCCTTATGTTGGCTTACAGAGATAATTACAATATGAATATACATGTCGGCTCAATAACATAAATACATGAATATAAATATCAATTACCGATGTCGAATCTCTCAAATGATGTCGGCCTCCAATACCAATAACTTGGATGTGAACCATGTCGGCCTACAATACCGGTAACCAAAGAATTCCTTCTAACCAGTGAAGATACCTATCGGTGCCAGTGAAGTATCTGTCGGTACACTACTAAACCAAAATATGAAGCCAGAACATGTTGCCATGTTGCCATCAATGACAACATATTGAAAGCAACCAAATGAGTGTCAATTTCCAATAATCTCCCCCTTTGGCATTGATGGCAACACTCATGTGAAAAATGATCATGGTTTCCATATGTCAGTTTCATCCCGAGCCTACTCCCCCTGAGCTGAATATTTGTCTGAACAAAATACTCCATACCTCCAAATCTCCTGAATATTTTTCACCTATACTCCCCCTTTGACATCAATGCCAAAAACCAGGATGAAGAATGAAATATTGTACAATGAATATGTCCCAAAATACCTTACCGAAGCTAAATATATTTGAAAATTTCCAGATAGACCTTCTCCAAAATCTCTAGATAGGTATCCCAACCTAATTTGATAGTGTCGGAAATAGATACAAGTCCATTTAGCATATGGGCATATGACTCTTTCTCATTAAGCTCTATCGGTGTGGGCTTACCAATCATATCTACACACTCCTTCTTATGTACACTTAATAAATCCAACCGGGGACTCACCAATCCTCTAAGACCTTTGGCTCTCCTTAAGATTTTATCTTTTTCCTCTCAAGAGATAAAACTGGGGCTTGCAAAACCAAAATCTAGCCATCAATAGATGTAGTCAATGAATGTGAACCATCAAAAGAATTGACTATACCTACAATCTCCTCCTAAATATCCTTAATCCTTTTATTTGTCTCAGTTGTAAGTAAACGTGTGTTACAACATACTTTGTAAATATTAATACACTACCTTAATGCATTATCAATCAATTTTAACTTATCATTAATTTCCTTCCTCTCTGACTTAATCATTTGATCAAATGTTTCTCTGTTTGCCTATGTAAACCTCTTTAATGCCTATCGGTTTGATATATGTTGTAAAGACTGAAAGTCCTTTGAAATGTGCTCTGTACTTACCTTAAGCTTGTTGGATGGGCTCGCTTCTTTGTCAAATTTTCACTCCGGGACAAGTCTATGCAAAATAGTAATAGACTGATCAATAACCCCTTTGTCCATAGATCCTTCCCTCACCATTTTCTGCGTAGGCATCATCATGAGTTCAGTAGAACTCATCTCGGTAATGCTTTTTTGTTCAATCTACGAGGTATCAATTGACAACAATGATAGACTCACTACCAGTTCCTTGTCAGATTCCCCTTCCTTCTCCTCTGATGGTTTAACTTTTATAGCTTCCTCACTTGCACCAGTGGCTTCGCCACTTGGTGCGATCTCAGTTACTGTCGGTTCCTCCTTAGGAACTGTGTCCTCATCCTATACATTCTGACCCGGAGGACTGTTGTCCTCAACATTAGTAACTTTAAACTTGCAACCTTTACACTCTCTGATTTTGTCGGTATCTCAACATTTGCCTGTACATTAGTCTCTACTAGGGGCTCTATGTCTAGTATCTTAATATTTTTCAAAATCGAGGGTGGAGTACCCAAAATACCTTTACCTTTCCCTTCAACTGAGATGTCTGTAGTATCTATCTTAGGTTTTGGTGAATTATAAAAACCATGGTTTGTTGCAAAAAATTTAACCCATGCCTTGTGGCTCTCCGTGACTATCTCATTGACCCTACCTAACATAAGACTGATTATTCTATGCTTGTTGTGAAACATTTTCCTATTTGCAACCTCAAGTGTCATGTCCATCTCCTCTAGAGTAATAGAAACACAAATAGATAACAACTCTAGAATCTTTATATGCTCGTCCTCTTCCATTGCTGATAATTTTCTAGCATCTAATATGTCATATAACTGTGTCGGTATTTGGTTTTCAATTTCTAACAAGGCTTTCTTATAAATATCCAAATACAACAAAATCGATTCCTTAACTTCTCTCTGTTCATCATCATCCAAATGCTCATAATAAAATTGTACATTCTTCAACATACCATCTTTAGTTATTTCATGTACTAATTCTGCACAATTATTGGGTGGAATAGTAGTTACATTACCAAATACAAGTGTAAGATCAGTGTCATCCTTCTTCTTTCATCTTCCTGTACTGGATGGGGCTGAAGGTGTTTCCTTAGGAGCTCTCTTCTGTGTCGGTACCATGATAGTACCTTTCCTAACTGGTTTCTTCTTTGCTTCCACCTTAGTCTCTTCAGTTTTCTTCCTCAATACCCTTTTGAATGCTAAGGGTGTGTCATCATCAGATCGAGATTCTACTGTAATTGGCTCAATGAATATTTCTGGCTCTTTCCTCTTCCTTCCTTTCTCCAGAACAACATTAATTAGTGCTTTGATATCTCGTGAAACCTGTTCCACAAACTTGCTTGCCTTGCCCTGCTACTTCTCCTTCTTCTTCCGGTTGAACTCAGTTTCAACCTCTTGCTTCTTCTTCTTAGAAATACCAAAGGTTTTCACAGTTTCATCGATAGGTGCATCAATTAGCAACTGTGCATAAGCATCTATAATCTGTGCATCAACTTCATAACCCATTTCCTCAATCCAAATCTTCTAGGGCCTGACTGCCTCCATCAAAGTTTCATCTTTCTTAACCATGAAGCATATCTCAGTTGAGTATTTGTCAACAATTTTCTTTGGAACCCTCTCCCTAGAATTCGTATTCTTCTTGAATGCTTTAAAGTAACCCCATACTTTTTCATCTCTCTGACTACCCAATGTAGCAATAGATTATTTTAGTTTCCTCCCTACCGGGATATCGAATGCCCATTGTCTCTTCTGAAAAATGGGAGTCTCATTAATGAAAAACAACATTAAACATACAATTAGGTTTCCATACCGGAATGTTCCCTTCTTCTCTTCTTTGATCTTTCCTAGGTTAATCAACAATTCATCCAACATCCAACCACATAGATCTAAGTTCTCATTTTCCCTCATCATTTTATGTGCTGCATAAATGCAGGAGCTAGAAACAAAATTTAGTCAGTTTGATTGAGTTACCTTGTAACCAATGACCATGCTTCTGAATTTGATATCTTTGTCAGTGATAGTACTAATCCTCATTGATCACTTGTTTGATGTTGCATCAGTGATCTTGTTGACCTAATCATTAGAAACCTTCTTCTCGGAACATTGTCCAACCTACAATAAATCGGTGATGGCCCTGATGGCCTCCTTCGAGATCTTATATGGTCTATCCAATGAAATAAATTATCCATGCACTCTTCTCAAAACATGTCTAACAATTTCATCTTCAAATTCCAGAATATCCAGAATGTCAGTGGAAACCCTAAAGAAATCTTCTCATCGCTGGTGAGAACTCTCAAGAAGATATCGATAGCACTGAATCGCCTTAGACTTCCTCTGAATCTCTCTAAATTTATCTGAATGCAAAGTGATAAAAAATGAAGTGAATTCATCATTTTAACCTCCAAGAAACATTAATATGTCATTGATATGAATGACTTCCGTTGGAAGATATTGGATCTTGATCAAACATCTCCATGTCAGATAAGCATCTCCGATGTCTGGAACATCTTCTAGAACCTCTTCCTAGCACATAAGTAGTGTCTTCATTAATTTTGCCTACCCTTAAGGCATCTACCTTAGTTATCAGATGAGCTTCCTACCAGTGCAGGAGCAACCTCCTCTGCTAGTTGAGTAACTGGTGCATTTCCATCTGCTAATTGATCTTTTGACTTGCTAACCCATCTCTGGGTATGATCTTGTCGAATCTCATTTACCTTCTATTTTCCTTTATCATTTGACCCATCATTACCAACCGGTGGATTTCTGCTTCTGCAAAACTTAGCAATGTGTCCAACCTCATTACATGCATAATATGTAACATTGTTCTTTTGAATCGCATTGCTAACCTGCACTGATTAGCCATATGTCCAAATTTTCCACAATGATAACATTTAACATTAATTCTGCAATCTTCTATCTTATGACCATACTTATTGCATTTAGAACATTGACCAAGAGTAGAATCAAGGTTCTGGTTTGCTCTATTTCTACATTGCCTAGTCATGTGACCAAATTTATTACAAACAAAACATCTACCATTAAATTTATAAGCATTAAAGTTCCTTACCTGTGTCTTATGGTTTTGATCTTCATTTGCAATATCGAAACTCTAACCTTGTTCAAATCAAAGTCCACTGGAATCTCCATTATGCCTTTGTCTTTTCAATAATTCATCAAGTTGTGTTGAACTAATCTTGAATTTTTCTTTATACTCACTTTCAATAGCCAGATTATCTCTCACAATTATCATTTGTCTCTCAAGTTCTTGTTCATTGCTTTGGGATTGTACTAAATCAGTTATTAACATATCATTTTCATGAACCAACCTTCCACATTCTTCAAATTTTTTTTCAAGAGATACAACAAGATTTTCTTCTAGTCTTCAATCTCCTTAGATATCCTCATAATTATAGCTTGCATTTCATTCTTCATAACCATGTTCTCTAGAATCAGCTTCAAACATCTCCCATTAAGGGCATCTTTCTCTTTATTATCCTTATTCTGCAAAAGTTCCTTCCTCCTAGCCTCAACAAATGACAGTCTCTCTTGTAGGACAAGAATGAATACCTAAGCAGAATTCAATTCATCTTGTAACTTCAAGTTCTTCATCCTTTCAGCGTCATAATCTTCAAGTGCTACCTCAAATTGCTTCTCCAAACTCATATCCATGGATTTCGGATTCAGGATCTCCCTCAAGCTGTTAAACTTCCCTTGAGGCACAAGGCTCTGATACCATTTGTTGGAATCCAAGAACACTGAGAGGGGGGGGGGGAGGGGGGGTGAATCAGTGTTCTACCAGAATGATCAATTTTATCCTTATTAAAACATGCATTCACCAACTGGTATATCGGTACATATAGAATTGAAAGATGTAAAGAAACCAATAAGCCGATCACATAAATGAATACCATAAAATAGAGAATTATACATGGAAAACCTCAAAGAGAAAAAACCACGGTGGGATTTGTGACCCACAATATCAATCCATTAGCCATATGAAGAGATATTACAAAATATAGGGGCCTGCACTTGTAGGAGGGTTTATAACCTAGAGAACACTACTCAATTACAAAAGGAGCCTCATTGACTACATACAAATCCAGACTACAATCCGAAGAAATGATTGAACTTCAATGATAGCATCTTCTATCCCTGAATATAGTTCCGGTTAAGCTCTGTTTGTTTCGGTCTAAAACCCTAAACCCTTACTAGAATACCTTCTTATATAAATATCCTCACATATATGATCTCTCATATATTTTGCATTACATTACATTCCATAACCTTACATATCCACTTCTTGCCTTTTACAAAATGATCTAATCAACTAACCTATATACCCCTTTATAATCCATCATGCCTTATGTCAGCTTACAAAGATAATTACAATATGAATATACATGTCGGCTCAATAACATAAATACATGAATATCAAAATCAATTGCCAATGTTGGATCTCTCAAATGATGTCAGCCTCCAATACCGATAACCTAAATGTGAACCATGTTGGCCTGCAATACTGGTAATGAAAGATTTTCTTCTAACCGGTGAAGATACCTATCGGTGTCGGTGCCAGTGCTGGTGAAGTGTTTGCCAGTACACTACTAAACCAAAATATGAAGCCAAAACATGTTGCCATGTTGCCGTCAATGACAACATATTGAAACCAACCAAATGAGTGTCAATTGCCAACACTTCATGCTCCAGTTTCCTTTGGTTTCTTGATTTCTGGTGATAATATGTTGATGATTAGTTGTTCATGTCTTTAACATCATAATGTTGAGTTGGATCATGTTCATTGTGCTCTAGCAGCCTGTTATTTTAGAATTTTGATGACATGCTCTTTCTAGGTCAGGCCGACCTTGAAAGATTATGTTGTTGTTTTACTTTGGTGTTTGTAACATGTGGTTTGACCATTGAAATATCTTTTGGGAAAATGTTATTGAAGCTGACTTTTTGTATATTCTTATTGTTACACTCATATATATATATACATAGTCATATTATGTTTCATATGTGAATAAGAGAGAAATGTATGAGATGGATAAATTATTGTAAAATAAGTAAAGAGCAAGGTGTTCAGTGATAAAGCGAAGAAGTTGATGTTGAATAAGAAAAAGAGAAAGACAGATCTAGTGTGACAGTGTTTTGGAGCAGTTAGATAATGGAGTGCTTTGTAGAGTTTTCTTAATTGGATCTATTGCAAATAATTGGTGTGTTGTCTGAGCTTAACAAGAACTAATCCCATGCATATGTAGATGCAAATTTATCAGGTTATTTATTTTCTTTCTAGAAGTGAGTCATTGTAATATGGCTATGAGCCTCTTTTTTAACCCCATATAACTAGTTTTATTATCTTGAGAGTTAACCCTCTCCATTGTTTTTCCCATTTGGGTTTTCCAAGTATAAAAATGTGGTATCTCTCTTATGGTTGTGCATGTTGTGCATTTTTCCTTCCATTGCATATTTCATTTCTTGTTGAGGATATCTTGGATCTAGATAAGTTTTAGATTATCAAAGTGTTTTATTTTTTGGGAATATTGATTCAACCCCCCCTCTTAGTATTTCAGTCTATTCAACAAGTTGCATACTCTCGCTAAAGTGGGGACTAAATGTAACATCCTAAATTGTACTCCTACAATTTTATCCTCACCTAGGCCTAACTTTGGTGTTTTGTTTTCCAAGGCCTGATTATAAAGCTATTTTTTTCTCACATCACCCATCTATTCTACATTTTCATCAATTTCCTAGTTCTACCCCCAATTTGGAGTCCTAATTTCTAGGATTGAGACGTACCATGCCCTGGTCCCAACTTAGGACTAGGGTGTATGATGCCTTGATCCTAAATGTGGACTAGAGTATACCATGCCTTGGGCCTCTTAATTGGGCCCCAAATTGAATGTTCCTAATGGTCATCATTAATGAGTGAGAATTTGGATCTCGTGTTGGCCTATTTCAGGGGTTCAATTTGATTTTTGATGATCAAGTATAAAATGAGGTCTACTCCTCTCATTTAGAAACCAAATCGATCAATTATCAGATTACACTATCAAATTTAAGTGAGAAAGTAATCAGTCATTCACCAAGAATTGGAACAAAAGTAAAGTCAAGTTCAAGCATTGAAGATGGAATTCATGATTAATGTTTTATGAAGACATCCTACATGAAACCCTAAAACTTTGTGTGAAGAGAAACAAAACTTCATCAAGGTAAACATTATGGTTTCAAGAATTACATTTAAAATTGAGTCTTTCCCTCAAAAGGAAAGTACTTTATTGTAGTCTTTCATTACTTAAGGAAAAACCTTATTCGCAACACATTTTCCTTTCTTTTTGTGTGCAGAAAATAGGTGTGCAGTTGTACCAGGTAGAGTCAATAGTGATGAACAGGTTTTGATTTTGACGACATAAAATTTTGAGGACCAGGGCAGATCTGGGCTACCTAGTCTTGAAAAATTAGGCCAAAATTCTAAGAACAGGTTCTACAAACCTCTTTTTTCCTAGATCCAACTGTTGGCATTTTCATGAAGATTGCATTAATGATATGCTATGTTGTCATTGATGCCAATTGAACTGGTAATGATATTAATGATGTTGTTGTTATTGTTGATATTGTCTTGTAACTGGTAGGAAGAGATTTGTGAAGGTTATTATAAACCGGTATGTAAGTTTGTGAGTTGAATCGGTAATCAGAGTAAAAGGTTAAACCCTTTCTATGTTATGTAACTGGTAAACCCTACTAGTTGTTTTTGTTAAACCCTAACTGATTAAGGTTGTTGAATTGGCTATGTTGGTTGAGTGGTAATGATGGTGACATGTAAGGTCATTGTATGAAGATAAGTTCAAAATGTTTTGGCATGTTTGTTTGTCTAGGGAATGAACAAAATGTATTGCATCTAATGCAAAACGTGTGATGATTTACTGAGCTCAATGAAGTGGTAATCAAGGAGCGGTTGAGGTTTTCTTGATTGATGTGTAGAGATTGCTATAAAATCCAATAGTCATGCTTGTACCGACTTGTTTGTAATCTCGATGAGAGGATTAGATTTTTGTTGTGTTATCGATCTAATTGATTTGTATTTAAGGTCGATGAAGTTGTTTTGTTTAGAGTGGTCAAGAGTTGGCAAAAATCAGTTGAGTGTGTGATTGTCAAACCAGAGAATGAGTGCTTAATTGGATCTAATCAAGCAAATGTATTGCTATTCAGACAGATCAAGAAACTCCTATTGTTTTCTAATAATTATAACAAAATTGAAATCCCCTAACCGGGTAAGCTCTAACAAGATTGGTTACTTATTAAATCCTCTAACAAGGTGGTCCATTAGATTAGATTTTCAAATCCTATACTAAGGTTACTCCTTACAGGGTATTTACTTCTAACAAGGCATTTGTAGTCAATCCCTTAACTGGGTGATTCCTAACAGGATCAGTTCTTAACAGGACTTTTGTAAAAGCTTTAATAGGCTTGGCTCCTAACAGGGAAAAATTTAGAAGAGTTCAAATTATCTTGTGAGTATCATCTCACCATGGTTTTTACCTATTTGGGTTTTCCACGTATAAATACTTGTGTCATGTGGTGAATGTTTTTGTGGTTATGATCTTATAATTGATTTGATTAACTATTTTTGATAAGGCATGATAACCGAATGCATTGAGAAGTGAAGTATTGACATATGGTAAAGCATTTGGATGTTTACAAGTTAAAGTTTTTTTACTGTTAATTTTTTGTAACAGTCAACCGGTATTCTTATGAGTATTGATCTTGACAGTGGTATTTGATTAATAAGATTACTTTGCATGTTTGAGTTTGAGTTTGGAGAGTTTGTATAGGTTTTTCTAGTTACTGATTCACCCCCCCCCCTCTCAATAATCTATCGGATACTTATTCTTTCATCATACCATCACCAAGTTGGTGGCTCAATGGGGCATCTATAGCTTAGTGTTTCTATCTGTTCACTTCAATAATTCATGGTTTTACCCTAATTCCATAACTGCATTACAATTCAACTTAAGAAAGTGGCTAATTATAACCAACCAATTGAATCCAATCACAATCTCAATCTCTTCCTCATTAGGATTGAACCTAGATATATTGGGTTCAACCTTCTTTCAATGTAATACTGATTATTGGGCTATTTAATGGATTTACTTAGTGAAACCCTAATTCCTATTTTTTCACCACATTATAATCTTGAGGCTAAAGTTGACCATCTTAGTTTCCCTTTGACTCTTGAGATGTGACAAGGTCACTTCTCAAATTATCCCACGTGTTTAATGCAAGGGCATCAAGGGTGTAAGAGAAATGTTGCATAACCCAAAAATATTGTTTCTTTTTCAATAAGGGTTAAACATGGCAATGCTACTATTTTTAGTAAGTTGGTGTTTATACACGTATAGACACAAAAACTTACATAGACCTCTATAATGGTGAAATAAAGCTAATGGTGAAGAAATCACTTCAATATCACTTGTCATTTTTTAGATATTAATATTTTCATTTTTCCAAAGAAATAAAAAATGTTCAAAGTCCAATTTGAGACACTTAGAGACTCCAGATGGGCCTAAAAATTGGCCAAAAATCCAAAGGTTCCCTAACTATATGTTGTGGAGTGATGTTGTTTCCAAGAGCTTTCCAACGATATATTATAGCTGAAAATCCAATCGTTGGATTAAAAATTATGACCCTGAGAACTTGTACTACCAAAATCCAAAAAAATAAAAAATATTTTCTTCAGTAAGAAAATGGATGGTTGGACTTATGGCATTCAAAATGGGAGTTACACTTTCTATAATATTCTAGGGCAGTTAAATATTTTGGATAAAGAAGGCAAATGTAAGTTTCTAAATGTAGTTCTAGTAGTGCAGATTGTGTTTCTAGCTTGTATATTATTGTAAAGAGAAAGCTTACGTAGTTGTAGCATGTTATTTTATGAATTTTGTAATTTCATTTCATTAGGATGATAAAAAAAAACTTTTTCCTTTCTTGTATTTTCTATTTATTTCTATTTTGTTGTTGTGTGCATGGGTTTGTAAGGGAGTACCCTTTATTAGCCATTCCAAAAGAGAACAAACATTCCTGCTTGATAGACTTTATTACCTGTAACATCCTAAAATTGCACCCCTCGCAATTTTCAACTACATTTGGGTCTTCACCTTAGTGTTTGCACCCCTTGGCCTGATCGGAGACCTGAATATGCTCATGTGCATCAAAAAAACATTGCAATTCAACCTTGTGTTATGCCCACACCTTGATCCTGCCCCAAAATAAGGCAGGACCAGGGCATGGCACCCTAGTCCTCACTGGGACTAGGGCCTAGCACCCTAGGATCCCCTATTTTGGGACCTTCCTTGATCTTCTCCCCTTGGACCTAACTCAAATTTGAAGTGGGAATTCCCTCCTATGTCATCTAAAGTCGGAAAATCAGTCAATTAAACTTACTAGCAGGTATATAAGAGGGATTTCCCTTCATTTGACATCCAAGGCAATCTAACAAAATTCAATCAAGAATTCGAGCATTCAAGAGATCAAGCATTCAAGCATTAAAGAAAAATTGAGCATTTTCAGTCTTCCTTCAATCTTTCAAGCAACAAATAGAGACAAGATTTCAAGCATTGAAGAGGAGATCAACATTCTACTTCATGAAACCCTATTTCGATGTGGAGGGAAACAAAACTTCACAAGGAGGTATAAGCATTCAAATTCATTCAACTCAACAACCCCTCAAAGAGGAGGATTCCTACTTTCAGTCCTTTCATTTACATTATTTCAACCACTTGGTTAATTTCAAAACCAGGGTTTGATCTGAAGACAAACCCCTATTCCCAACATATTTCCTCTTCTTTCTGTGTGTACGAAACAGGTGCGTAGCTGTACTTCTAGAATTAAGCTTTATTCACAGAGATGGAAAAACCCTTTTCGATGCACGAAAAGTTTGGAGGACCAATAGGATGGATCCCCTATCCGGACACATGGTCCTTGCAAATTTTGTCAGATTTTGCAAAGCATCTCCAAATCATGTCAAACTTAGATCGAGGTGCATGGTTGAATCCCAAATCTGTAGCTCACTGTTTCCACATACTTTGTCTCCATTTTCAGCATTTACTCCTAATTCAATTAATCAACTTACAAAAGAGGTTCAATTGCAATTCTATCCATTCCAATCTACTTAGTATTCAATCCTTGCATCAATTGGGATTGGATCTAGTAGATTCATCCCCCTCTTTTAAATGTAAAGTCCCTCCCAAGTGAAAACTTGGAACCTAGTGAATTCCCTCTTCTTCCAAGCGGTAGATTGGCTATGGTTCCCCAAATTTTCCACTTTACATTTTGGTGAACCCAACGTGTCTTATGCTTCCTTCTAATTTTTTATTTTCAGATCTGAGTTCATGCAAATTCAAATTCAAATTTCCAATTATAAGCTTAATTTCTTTGTAATTTTAAAAAATTTAGAGGTTAAATTCACAAAAACCCTAATTTTGTTTATAGATTCAAAATTGAGATTTTCATTTGCCTAAATTGGAATGATAGATTTAGATTCAAGAACTCTTCATTTTGCAAATCAAGTTTTCACTTACATTTTTTATACTCAAAAAATTTAAAAATTAAGTGGTTAAATTATAAAACCCTAATTTTTAATTTTCAAATTGTGGATTGTGTAAATCTTGAATTAATTTTCAGATTTGGTCTTTGCTTCAATTTAAAAAAATTATTTTCCCTCCTTGCAACATTCAAATTTTCAAATTTAAATTTTTCAAATTAAGTGGTTTATGCAACAAACCCTAATTTTTAAAGTTAAATTAATCTTCTCTAATTTCAATTCTTCCTTTAAGCATTTAATTGGATCAATTAAATCTAAAATCTCTCTTTGTCCCTCTAGACATCATAAAAGTTGGCCCTTAGGTGTGCCCTTTTTGTTGTCCTTTCAATTAGAACTTTTATCAAACATCCTAAGTGTGTCCTATTTTGACCTTCAAGACTTAATTTTACATATCTAGGCATCTCCAATTTCCATATCCTTCTAGAATTCACATTAAAATCATAAAATCTTGCTTCACTGAAAAATCTGGAAAAAAGTTGGTCGGACCATGTGTTCGTACCAAGTCATTACCTACTTGGTCCCAACTTTTTTTGCTCAAATTTTGGGAACTTGTTTTGATTGTATTTTATTGCACAATTCTAGAGATTTATGAAATTTTATTGATTTTAGGTCACCCTAAGGTCGAAAAAAATCTAAATTTCAACATTTCCATGGTCAATTTGAATTTTAAAATTAAGTGGTTCACTACACATACCCTAATTTTGAAATTAAATTGATTTCTTCATTTCAAAGTCTTAAAATTTTAATTAAGAGATTAAAATTGGATAACCCTAATTTTAATTTTGACTATCCCTCCTTTCAAATTTTCAAACTTTTAACCCTAATTTTCAATTTATTTTCCCTAGTGCATGATTTTTACTACTATTGGTCCTACCTATAGTATCCCCATTAGAAGAAGTTATATAATTAAGGCATACCAAGGTTTAATTACCGAGGAAATGGAGCCTAATTTGGCTATCTTTTAGAATGAGGATATTGCTTCTTCTTCCCATCCTTTAGATATTCCTGTTTATCCTCTTGATAATTCTCACAATGAGGAGGAATCACTAACTAGTGTATCCATTGACCAATTGGCAAAGATGGACAATCAATTTGACAATCTTCAACAATGGATGAGTCAAGAATACCTGGAAAGTGATGCTCTTGCATTGATTGAAGGATTAAAAAGAATGATTCAAAGTGATAAACATGGTGTTGATATCTTGCGTGGTATTGGTCATATTGTTGATTCTAATATCATGCCTATGAAGGGTTGTGCTAAAAACCTAGGTTATACACAACCTTCTAATCAAAAGTTAATCATTCTATTCCTTTGACAACTTCCATGACTAGTGTTCCTACCTTCACATTAAACATCATGGCTACTTCTACACAAAATATCACACCTATAAATGTTATTCATGGAGGAAATACCTCTTCTTTCATTCCTCCTACCAAGAATGTTCCCCTTGTTACCCAATCACATCCACCACCTATAAATGTTAGTCAAGGGGGAAACTCCTTTAATCACAATTCTTTCATTCCTCCCATACATCTTCAATGTGCTACCCAATCTTCTCCATTACCCACTTATCATAGTGTTCCACCCCTTATTATCAATATCTTCCTTCATTCAATAATTCCACTCCTCCATCTCAATCAAAAATTTCTAGTTACAATCCTTCTACTGAAGCCACAATCAATAGTCTTGCCCAAACAATGTCTTCCTTACAACAACAAATAGCTTCCATGAATCAATCCAAGTATAATGTGCCCACATTTGATGTAGCAATCCCATTATCACATGACATTGTTAGAGCCATCACTCCTAAGTATGGAGAAGTCCCTCAATTGGAACTTTATAATGGAAAAAGTGATCCTTTAACTCACGTTAAAACATTCCAAGCTTTGTGTAGTGAATTTGCTCATGACCAAAGATTGTTAGCAAAATTGTTTACTAGAACATTAAGGGATAGTGCTTTGCAGTGGTATTGTTCTTTGCCTCCTTATTCTATTACTTCTTTTCAATAACTGGCTAATGCTTTCATTCAACAATTTCACAATATCATGTAACTTTGACTAATTTAATGCATTGTAAACAAGGTGTTAAAGAAAAAGTGATTGATTTTATTGGTAGATATAAACATTTTTATTCTCGGATTTCTATTGTTGTGCCTGATCAAGATATTCAAAATATTTTCATTGCTAATTTACAAAAAGACATTAGGGATAAGCTTCTTTTAACTGAGTTTACTTCCTTTCCATAGTTGTGCATAGTACTTCACAATTATCATCTGACTGTGACTCAATTGGAAAAATCATCTCCTTACATGGCTTCGAGTGATAAGGGTGATAGTTCTCAACAACCATTTGTGAAGTTCAAACCAAACAAAGGATTCATCAAATTCAATGACAACAACAATAGTCAACTCGTAGGTGCTACAAGTGTGCCTCCTTTATCTAAATTATTTAAAAGAGAAAATAGTTTACTCCTTTGAATGAATCTTTGCATAGCATTATGTCTCAATTAATACAAAAGAATGTGTTGAAACTTCCCCAAATCAAACCAATTGATCCATCCAAAACAACTTCCCCTTACTTTGATGCTAAATCTTTTTATCAATAGCATTGTCAGCTTGGTCATGATACTGAGAAGTGTTTTTCATTGAGAAGTAAGATTCAACAATTGATTGATAACAACACTATATCTATGGTATGTGTGAGTGATAAAGGAAACAAATACGAAACTCCTCCTAATCAGAACCTTCAAATTTTCACGGATCCTTTACCATCCCATTCCACTAATGTGATTGAGACTAAACATCTTGCTTTCTCTCCCAATGATGTTAGCTTTCAAACTAATAACGTGGTGAACCTTGTAGACCAACAAGAGCCTCCTTAGGATTTGTGCATAACATTTGATCCTAGTGAGACTATTAAGGCACCTGATGGACCATTATACCTAAGTGAAAAAATCAAAGGTATACTCGCTAGAGGAGTCCTTATTGATCCTACTTGCATTGTTAATGTGATAACTGAAGAATTTCTTTATACTTTGCAATTTCATCAAGTGATATATGATGATACTAATGTGATAGTTAAAGTTTTTGATGGCTTCTCTTGTCATTCTATTGTCTCTATAACACTTACTATTGATGTTGGCACTAAATGCTTAGATGTTAAATTTGTTGTCATTCCTATATCTAATCAATTTCATGTGAAGTTTGGACATCCTTGGCTCTCTTCAATGAAAGCGATTGCTTCTACTGTTCACAAGTGTTTGAAATTTCCTCATAATGGTGAAATCATAACTGTTAATCATAGCATATTTCAACCTACAATGAGGTGTGGAGATGTTTGTCTTGATTATTTTTGGTCCCAACAATTCAAGCCTCTTGAACCTAGAAGTGATGCTCTTTTTAGATCATATCAAAAATGGAAAAATGAAATAATTTTATCCTTGAGTAGACCTAGAAATTCAACACTTAGCATTCCTCTTGATGATCATATACCCCTTCTTGAGGATAAGATTGTTCTTCCTCCTAAGGAAAGAAATAATATTCTTCCCAAAGAGGCACCTATTTATTCTCCTAAAGAGAAGAGTATCCTTTCTCTCAAGAAAAGAGATATTCCTCTTCCTAACAAAGAACCTATTCCTTCTCCTATGGATGAGTATCCTCTTCCTCCTAAAGGTAGAAAAACTCTTCCTCCTAAAAAACAAACTAGACCTATCCCTCCTCCTCATGATAGGCCCAATCTCCTTCCTACACCTCCCATTCCTCATTTTTAATGTGTGGTTTCTCCTCCTTCATCTTATAGAGATAAATGATCATCCTTTCCAATTATCCAACTTAAAATACCTCAACCCATTCATCCTTAACTAAAAGAAGAAATGAATCATATACCTACTAAACCTAACCTTCCTCAACTTCAACCAAGACTAGACAAAACCGTTGTGTGAGAGAACGTTGACAGAGACATCATGCTAGAGCTCGTGAAGTTGCTTCCCAAACCATTTCTTCTCCTAAAACACCAACAATTGACATGATTCCATTTTCTCCTAAATAGGATGTTCAACCTAATTCTCCAAGATGCAAAATTCTTAAGACAAATGATGGTTCAATTTCTATTCCCATTAGAGCTTCTATTCTTATTAATCGTGATGAAGAAATAGGTGAAAATGTTCATAATGATGAAAATGTTGATCCTAATATTTCTGAAGATGAATATGAATATGTTGACATTGACAATGACTTATTTGCAAAATTTTAAAAAGCATTAATTCTAGCTCCTAGTAATGAACAAAGTGACTTGGCATTAGAGCATGGTCCTTGTTTGGAACTTGTGATAGCCCTATCTATTGTGCTCGATGTGGCTCCTCTTGCAAGTTGGCCACCTTCCCAAATTAATTATTAACAAGATCAGGGGAGGATGACGTGCTTGATTAGCTTCATTAGCACTGTAGACTCTCTCTCTCTCTCTTTCTCTCTCCTCTCTTGCTTGTTTTTAACATTCTTCTATTTGTTCTTCCTATCCTTCTATTTGTTGTCCCTAGTGTTGTCTACTTGAGGAATATGTAAAGCATTGAGATCTCTTTTGGTCTCTCCCATGTTGACTCAAAAGACACGTGTTCCCTTCTTCCATGGTGGTTTCCTCTCTATGGGGGATGAGGATGATTCTATGCATACATACATATACATGATATACATGAGTTATCATAAAAAGAAAATTGACTCCAAAGTTAGCTGAAACCACCTCGTGCTTTGTGTTTTGTGTTCATTATTCTTTGATTTATCCTCTCTTGGTGGCTAAATATTTATTGTGATAATGTGCTTATCTTCTTTAGGTGTATCCTACCTTCAAGAAATTGCTTCCGGTAAGGCGTATGTAATCACTTTAACGTGGGAGCATACACTTCGTTCATATTTCTCTCTTTTTATACTTAAAGTTACTTAGCAAACTTTGTCTTTGCTTTGTAATTTTTGGTATTCCTTTCATGGCTCATAGTAAGAGAACCTTACTAGTTGTAGTCATGGTTCTCTCTCTCTCTCTCTCTCTCTCTCTCTCTCTCTCTCTCTCTCTCTCTCTCTCTCTCTCTCTCTCTCATGGTCTTCCCTTTTACCTTATCATTGAATACATAAGATCCTAAAGTCCACTGGGGGCTTGGTGAATCTTTCCTCCTTGATGTGGTGAAATTATTTCAATCTAAATTCCTTGTACTTTACTAGAAGTATTTTCTTAAGCTCATACTCCTGCTAAAGTGGGGGCTAAATGCAATGTCCTAAAATTGCACCCCTAGCAATTTTCGACTATATTTGGGTCTTTGCCTTAGTGTTTGTTCCCCTTGGCTTGATCGGAGACCTAAATATGCCCATGCGCATCAAAAAAATATTACAATTCAACCTTGTGTTCTGCCCACACCTTGATCCTACCCCAAAATAGGGTAGGACTAATCCCCTATTTTGGGACCTCCCTTGATCCTCTCCCCTTCAACCTAACTCAAATTTGAAGTGGGAATTCCCTCATTTTTTGGCTCAAGTTAGAAAATCAGTCAATTAAAGCTACTAGCAAGTATATAACAGGGTTTTCCCATCTCATTTGACATCCTAGGAAATATAACAAAATTCAATCAAGAGAGCAAGCATTCAAGAGCAATTGAGAATTTTTAGTCTTCCTTCAAGCTTTGGAGTAGAAATAGAGACAAGATTTCAAGAATTGAAGAGGAGATCAACATTCTACTTCATGAAACCCTAATTCCATGTGGAGGTAATAAAAAATTCACAAGGAGGTATAAGCATTCAATTTCATTCAATTCAACATCCCCTCAAAGAGGAGGATTTCTACTTTCAGTCCTTTCATTTACATTATTTTAACCACTTGGTTAATTCCAAAACTGGGGTTTGATCTGAAGACAAACCCCTATTCCCAACACATTTCTACTTCTTTCTGTGTGTAGGAAATAGGTGTGCAGCTGTACTTCTGGAATTAAGCTTTATTCACAGAGACCAAAAAACCCTTTTCAACACATGGAAATTTTGGAGGACCAGTAGGAGGGTGCCCATGTCCGGACACATAGTCCTTGCAAATTTTTTCTAGATTTTGCAAAGCAACTCCAAATCATCTCAAACTTCTTAGATCCAGGTGCACGAATGAAACCCAAATCTATAGCTCACTGTTTCTGCATGCTTTGTCTCCATTTTCAGCATTTACTCCTAATCAATTAATCAACTTAAAAAAGAGGATCAATTTCATTTCAATCCATTCCAATCTTCTTAGTATTCAATCCTTTCATCAATTGGGATTGGATCTAGTAGATTCATCCCTCTCTTTTGAATGTAAAGTCCCTCCCAAGTGAAAATTTGGAACCTAGTGAATTCCCTTTTCTTCCAAGTGGCAGATTGGCTATGGTTCCCCAAATTTTCCACTTTATATTACCATAGAAAACTTTATAGGTTACATAGTACTCAACTTGTAAATTGTTACATTATTGCATTCAAGACAACAAAATAGAACAAAAAATTCAATTAAAAAAATCATTAAATAATATCATAGATGCAAAAAACTAGGAATTTGTCCAGAGATATGTAGATGAGATAATTGACATGGTATTGAAAAATAATAACTTGTTTAGAATAAGTATACAATGTAGGGGAATTCCTTTTTGACTCTTTGCAACTATTATTACATTTGCAATACAATTCTTTAAAGAACTATGCACTAGAACCATTAACCATTTCCTAAATTTTCTTGCAATAAATGGTCTTGAAGCTTTATTTTTATATAGATATGAGTTAGACCACAAGACATCATATAAGTTGCATGGATTTAATGATATTAATATATATTTGCAATGAATGAGATTGTTTATAGTTCTAAGGACAAACTAGCCTTTTAAATTTTAAAATTTCAATTAACAAGTTCGACTCAATCTTTGCCTTTAGATAGTACAACTTCTTATAAGAGTAATATGACTTTGGTTGGTTCTTATTTTCCTCTCTAGGAGCTAACAACCATTCAATATTTTTCCAAAAAATAACCATTCCATTTACACAAGAATGTTGTAAACCATCAACATCACAAGGTGTGCCCCTTGGTGGGATGGGGTATGTGCAATAATTTATGTCGTTAATGCTTCACATATTATTTGTTGTTGTTGGAAATTGACACTCTATTGGTTGGTTTCACTATGTTTTCATTGATGGCAACATGATTTTGGTTTCTAGCTTCATATGGTGTACCGATAGGCACTTCACAGACTCTAGGACACCGGCACCAGCACCGACACTGGCAGAATAGGAGATTTCTTTGGTCACCGACAATGCAGGGTGACATGGTATGGTAAAGGTCATCGGTATTGGAGGCTGAAACATCTTGGATCCGGAATCGGCAAACTTGTTTTAATGCTTATTCATTTATCTTATATGGCTGACATGTAAATATGATATTGTATATATCTTTGTAAGTTGACATAAGGCATAAATTTGTATAAGGTATATAGGGGAGATTGATTAGATCATTTTGTAAGAAGTAGAAGCATAGATGGATATGATTATGGATGTGATGTAATGCAAAATATATCAGAGAGACTATGTATGTGAGGAATTCATTGTATGGGTTATTCTAAATTGAGGTTTAGGTTTTTAACCGAAACAGACATAGCTTAAACAAGAACTGTATTCTGGCATAGGAGATGCTATAATAAGCAGTTCACACTTCTCCAGATTGTTGTCTGGAATGTTATGTAGTTAGTGAGGCTCCTATTGTGATGAGTAGTGTGCTCTAGGCTGTAAGCCTTCCTACAAGTGCAGGCCCATCATATATTGTAATATCTCTTCATATGGTCAATGAATTGATATTGTGGGTCACAAATCCCACCATGGTTTTTCCTCTTTGAGGTTTTCCATGTATAAATATGTGTGTTATGTTTCTCATTTATGTGTTTGGCTTATTGGTTGCATTACTTCTTTCAATTCTATTTATACCAGTTTACCAGTTGGTGTATGAATGTTTTGTTAAGGATAAAATCTACTATTCCGGTATAACACTAATTCACCCCCCCTCTCAGTGTTATTGGTTTCCAACAGTTGTTTGATTTATAGGTTTAAAAGGAATGTTGGTGCAAACACCTTGCAAAAGTGGTAGCATATGTAGATTTAACATTTGATAGAGACAAGTGTATGAATGTTGTTGGCATTTTTGATGTTTATGTTGTGATTGTCATTGATGGACACACACTTGTATTGAGATCCCCTTTATATGTATGAGCTCATGCTCAACCAGTATTTGTTCCAACCGGTATGTTGTATACTAGTCTCTAGACTAGTGGTGATTTTGCAGAATGTGTTTCCCGGTCTGAAGCGGCATGTCGACCCCAAGCGGTTCGCAAATCACAAGTGGTACAAGGAAGCAAAGCGGCACAACACATTCTTACCAGTCTTCATTTTTGTCAAACCGACAATCGGTATTTTGTATGAACCGGCAACACTCTATGATGAGTTACCAACTGGGATTTTGTGATGAGTTACCAATCCACCGATTGTTTAACGGTGCCGACACATTGATGGTGATTCTTGTGTCATGTTACTGAGTATGTCTAGATTCACTGAACCTAGGAAATTGTAATGTAATCCTATTGGACCGACATGAAATCAGATTCCTTTAAAAGGGCATCATGTCTAGGGTTTTAAGTTGTTGAAGAAGTTGCGAATAGGGTTTATGTTGAGCTAGGGTTTAAGGTGGAAGTGGAGAGCGATCTTATCAGAGAAGATCGAGTTGTAACTGAGAGAAAGATAGAGGAGACTGAAGTAATGCTGGAATGCATTAGCTGTTAGCAATACTGGATCTAACCAAGCAATTTGTGCTAGTAGATAGATCAAACACTTGTTGATTACTCACATCTTTGACAAGTTTGTAGCCCTTAACCAAGTAGGCCTCAAAGCCTTTGTAAAATCTTCTAACAAGGTGGTTCACACATGTGAATATAAAATCCTTTAACAAGGTAGTCTTTAATCAGACTTATCTCCTAACAGAGAGTGAGATTCCTAACAGGATTTGTTCTGGTGAAGAACATTGTAAGACCTTAACCGGTCTGATTTCTATTCTGCAGATAGTGACTTGTGAGTTCCATCTCACCGTGGTTTTTCCCAGTTGGGTTTCCACGTCAAATATCTTGTGTTATGGTTGTATTGCTTTTGTGGGTGAATGTTTTATTCATATTTTGGTTTGTATGTGTGATAACCGGTTTGATTGTCAGACTGCTTTACCAGTTTATCTTTAGACTATGTAAGTGTTTTAGTGCGAAGATTTTTGGCATACTAATTCACCCCCCCCTCTTAGTATTCATCAATTGGTATCAGAGCCAACCTTTCTATAAGTTTAACCACTTGGAAAGAGATATGGGGGAATACACATTGAGGGAACTTACTCAACAACTCACTAAGTCTGAGCAAGCCTATGATGATCTTATGGTCAAATACAAGGCATCTCAAGCAAAAAGAAGAGAACATGTAGAGAGGCTGATGGAACTATCTGAAAGTAGTTCTAAAGATGAAGCTAACATGGAAGCTATTATTGCTGAAGTGAATAAGCTGAATGATTCAAACTCAAATTTGAGAAAGGAGTTGGAAGGATTGACTATTCGGTTTAGCCAAGAGCTTGAGAACCAAAGAAAAACTGAAGATCTTGTAAAAGACAGAGATCATGAGATCTCCAAGTTGAAACATGAGATTAGTGCACTAACTGCTTGCCTTCATGAGAGTAGAATGGAAAAAGAAGACATTCAAGGAGAACTGAACATTGCCACCTCTGAAAATGCAAGTCTTATGGAGACAAACACTGCTATTTCCAAAGAACTCTTTGAATCAAAGGAAATACTAGCTAAGTTTGGCAAAAGTACAGTCAGGCTAGAGCAAAAGATTGAGTCATCTAGACCAACAAAGAATACCAATGGTCTTGGTTTTTCTGGACATGAGGAAGGAGAATCCTCAGGAACAAACGCTGAAGCATCAAAGAAGAAACTAGCACTCAAAGGAAAAAGTAAGAAAAAATTCAAACCTATTTGCTTTAACTATCTTAAAGAAGGATGCACTGCTAATGTATGTAGGAGCAAAGCCTACAATAATTTTCCTTATTTTATCAACAATGTACCTAGATCCAATAAGTTCAATGGTCATTGTTATGTATGCAACAAGTTTGGACATAGAGCATTTGAATGTAGGTCTGTAATGGATAACACTAGAAGATATCCTCAGAGCACCCAAGGAACTAGTTCTGAATCTTTTATGAACCAGAACCACAACTGGTTTAATGTCTTCAATCATCAGTCAAGAAGCGGTGGTTATTGAGTGGCAACTGGATGGAGAGAAAGTTGTATGATCTGTCATGGTCATGGTCACACTGCTGCAACATGCAAAAGGAAGAATGGAAACATGTACAATGGACCTTGGAGAGCACCTGGACTTGTTTGCTATCACTGCAACAAACCAGGTCACATTGCAAGATTCTGTAGAAGCAGAAAAAGTATATCTGATGATATACTGGCCACTCAGGAAGGAGAAATAGATGTTGAAAAAGTTCAAGAAGACATGAAGAAAATATGGAAGAAGAAACTAGTATTATTAGAGGAGGAACCGGTTTCTACACCTAGTGTGGAAATATCAGAATCGGCAAACTAAGCCTCAAAGGCTTAGGGGGAGAAAATGACAAAATGCTTTTGAACCCCCGATTAACACTGGTAAAAGACCTTAACCGGTATGCTACACCTATCGCTTGGCAGAAGACCGGAAACGGTAAAGAGGCAAATTAGGGTTTACGCCCTAATATAGAAGCATTAATGATGGTAGGTGAGAGACATGTATAAATGCATTTTTCAAATCATTTCTCGCTATCTTCTTTCAAGCGAAGAAAAGTTTTCAAGTGCAGAGCGAAGAAAAGGCAATTTGAGCTTAGATTTTGAGAAATTGGAGAGCTTTGAAAGAGATTCAAATATAGTTTGCAAGCGGTAGTGGAGAACACAAAGCAGTGATTTGGCATCCGACGGAGAGCGAAGTAAAGCAGAATCAGGAAGCCCTAAATTTGCGTTTGAAAGGTATTTTTCATGTTCTTGAAATACTCTTCAATGGCTTCCACATCTCATACCAGTTCAAGCACATCTATTGAATCAGAAAGTTTTATTCAAAGAAAGGGCAAATATAATGCTTTGTCACAAGTTCCAGCTGGAGTCATAGTCAAAGAAGGAATTTCAGACTATATTGATTGCAATATAGAAGACCTAGGGTCCTTAGCCATTCATACTCAATTAGGTCTATTTTGCGGAAAGGACAAAAGGATCAAACCAGAGTTCAGTATCTTAGAGAAGAAGAAACTCCATAATGTAGTATATTTTCTGGAAGATTTCACAGAGGATCACATCAGAATCATCTTGAGTCGATTCCATGGTGACAAGATGTACCTGGAGAGAATGCATGATATCACGCCTGAGGCAATTCATGTAGTCATCAGTTTCTGCAACACAAGGGAAGTGCTATCCCTAAGAACGGTAAGCAAAATGGAAATGACCAAGCTCATCGGTTCGACAAGTGATTCACGAGGTATGACAGTTAATCCTATCAAGGATGAACTGGTAAAATACACTTGCATGGTGATAGGCTACAAAACATTCTCAGCCAGCAGGATTAATTTTGTATCTGCTGCAGTGGTAAATGCCACTTACCAGATGATTATAGAGGATAAATCATTTGACTTATGCACTGATATGCAAAGGCAACTCCTGTTAAATCTCAAGGCAATCAAAAAGGACAATTCATTGAGATTTAAGTTTGGACAACTACTGGTAGGTTTGTTTTTCTATTTCCAAGGCTACTTTCTGGGTGTAGGAGATGTCCAATGGTCCCTTGACCAACTGGTAACCAAGCAGATAAAGGAAAGTGTGCAAGCCATTGGAACCGGCTACCCTGAGATACTGAACAAATACTTTGATGAGTTTAGAAGAAAGATGAGTCAGAGGATGCGAATCTCAGGTGACATAGTGAAGAAGTATGAAGATGACATCTATTTCACTATTCAAGTGGACAAATGTCTAATGGAGGATGTTGAGCCTAGAATGGAGGAAGTGGAGCCTATGGGCTATGAGGTCATGTTTGACATGCTGGAAGGGTATGCTTCAACCCTTATTGCCTCGCCTCTTGATCGAAAGGTGAAGCGAACCAGAACCTACTTGGAGAGGATCACATCGGTTGAAGAACCATTGGTGAAGAAGGAAAAAGAACCAGTAGCCAAGAAAGCTAAGGCAGTGCCTACGGCATCAGCACCAGCTACCATTGAGACTCCAAGAGTGATCAAGCGATCACCGGTAAAGAAGAAACCGGAGGTAACACTGGCAAAAGTCTTCAAAAGAAAGAGGAAGACTAAGGCAAATGAACCGGACTCCGAATAAATTAAGTCTGATGAACAGCCAAAGAAGGCTAGACAAACCAAGAAGGTGAAGAAGAATGAACCGGCAACATCTACACCAGTAAATATAGATATCTCCTCTTACAAACCTTTGACACATTGTCAAAGAACAGTAAAGAATATTAGGAGAAAGTTACTTCATGATTTAATTGATTATTGTGATGATTTCAAAAGTGAAGAAAAAGATGAAGTACTACAGGAAATCATTCTTTATTTATGCAAAAATGACCAGTCACCATCAGAGATTAAATCTCAAACACCGGATTCATTGTTTAAAGCATTGGATAACAAATGGTGCATTGCCATTGAAAAGGAACAAGAGATTAGGGAGAAATTTTTTGCACATTACTTCCCCAAACTCTCAAATTTAGAATTATTTGATGTATTAGATCAAAATAAAGGTCTCTTCTTCACAAGGAGAAGAAGACTCTGGTTGTTGGAAGGGAGAGTTGATGATGTAGAAAAGGATACACATCAACACATGGCCCATGCTGTCAGCTCACACAAAGCTCGAATGGCCAACCTCCAAGTAGAAAAGGAACTGGTTATTTCCAAACCAGATGAAGTTTTTGATGAGGAAGGAAACTTGGTGGAGGAACCAATCGACACCATAGATGTCAATGCCCTGGATATAGAAGATGTCACTCAAGACATACCTTCTAAGGGAATTGAACAGGCGCAATAGGCCGATCAAGGTGGTGAACAAGCTGTGGACACATAGCAAGTGGCAAAAGACAAGGAAGAAGAGAAAAAGAAGAAGGATGAAGATGACAAACAGAAAAAGGAGGAAGAGAAAAAGAAAGAGGAAGAGGAGAAAAGAAAAGATGAAGAGAAGAAGAAGCAAGAAGAAGAAAGGAAAAAGAAAGAAGACGAGGACATGGAAGAAAAGAAGAAAAAGGAAGAAGAAGAAAAGAGGAAGAAGGAAGAAGAAGAAAAGAGGAAGAAGGAAGAGGAAGAAAAGAAGAAGAAAGAAGAGGAGAAGAGGAAGAAGGAAGAGGAAGAAAAGAAGAAGGAAGAGGAAGAAAAGAAGAAAAAGGAAGAGGAAGAGAAGAAGAAGAGGGAAGAAGAAGAAAATGAAGAGCAGAAGAGGAGAGTAGAGGAGAAGAAAAAGGTAGAAGAAGACAAGGAAGAAGAGAAGAGAAGAGAAGTGGAAAAGAAGAAAGCTAAAGAAGCCAAGGAACGTGAAGCGGCAAAAAGCTCTCAGGTGGAGACTCCAAAGGCAATCGGAAGTCAACCCTCACCGGTTGATCTTTCTAGTGCTATCGATCTCCAATCTGCAAGCAAGTCAGAGCTTATGTAGAGCATCAAGGTTGCTCAAGAGGGCCTTGAGATCATTTGCAGGAAAAAGGAACAAGACATCATTCAGGCAGTTGTAGACACACTTACTGGTTTAATCCCTGGTACTAATCTTCCTAACACTAATTCATCACTAGCACAACTCAAACTTCTATATATTGTAGTGGATGATCAGGTGCAGAGCCTAGAAGAAGCAGCTGAGGCCAATGTAAAGAAAGAGCACCAAAAGGCTCTTAACGTTGCTCTAGTGAAGAAACTGAATGAGCTTAGAACTGAACTGTCAAAGGATAAAAAGGACATAAGGAGTGTTTTGGATGAGGGAAACTTGCTACTTAGCAAAATCTGTCAACCTCATCTGTTCTATGATGATGTGCTAGCCAAGAAGCAACAGCTTCAAACAGACTTACATTCCTACTTAAGCACATTCAAAACTCCTTGCGACTCCTTTGCAGCATATGGGCAAACCGTTCACCGGTTCCAGATCCAGTCAACCAAGATAGAGCAAGAGATCAGCACAAGGTCTAGGGATTTGCCGGAACTTCAACTGGTATTACTTCCACGACTGCAAATTCTCTAGAAATGCTATCTGAACCTGGATGCACTGACAGTCACCCAAGAACTGAGAACAATAGAAGCCATGGAGGAACAGGTATCACAAATGCAGACAGAGAAGGAAGTGGCAACCTCCCTACTTGAGTCCTGGTCTCTCTCCATGAAACAATTTTTGCAGGACTACAAAGCGGTTTTTGACAAGTATTATTCATTATTGTCATAAACTCTTTTATATATATATTGAAACAGGTTTTTGCAGTGGTACATTGTCATTGTTGGCAAAGGGGGAGAAGTATATGGTTTTAAAATTTTGATGGTCTTAAATTTTTTGAAATTTTGATATATCAGGGGGAGAAATATATCAGAGGGAGAAGTATCTTTTTTGAAATTTTGATATATGTTGTGATATATCCTATATGCTTTGACGATTATGCTTTGAATGCAAAATTTCTATACACTCTGTTGAATAAGGGATAGTGTATATGCTTAGGGGGGGAAATTTTGTTAATGGCAAGTTTTTGTTGTAAAACACTTAGATGTCAAAATTTTATTTTCCTAAGTGTTGCCATCAATGCCAAAGGGGGAGATTGTTGGAATTTTTGATGTTTATGTTGTGATTGTCATTGATGGACACACACTTGTATTGAGATCCCCTTTATATGTATGAGCTCATGCTCAACCGGTATTTGTTCCAATTGGTATGTTGTATACTAGTCTCTAGACTAGTGGTGATTTTGCAGAATGTGTTTCCCGGTCTGAAGTGGCATGTCGACCCCAAGCAGTTCACAGATCACAAGCGGTACGAGGAAGCAAAGTGGCACAACACATTCTTACCAGTCTTCATTTTTGTCAAACTGGCAACCGGTATTTTGTATGAACCGGCAACACTCTGTGATGAGTTACCAACCGGCATTTTGTGATGAGTTACCAATCCATCAATTGTTTAACAGTGTCGACACATTGATGGTGATTCTTGTGTCGTGTTATTGGGTATGTCTAGATTCACTGAACCTAGGAAATTGTAATATAATCCTATTGGACCGACATGAAATTATATTCCTTTAAAAGGACATCATGTCTAGGGTTTTAAGTTGTTGAAGAAGTTGCGAATAGGGTTTATGTTGAGCTAGTTTAAGGTGGAAGTGGAGAGCGATCTTATCAGAGAAGATGAATTTGTAACTGAGGGAAAGATAGAGGAGTTTGACGTAATGCTGGAATGCATTAGCTGTGAGCAATACTGGATCTAACCAAGCAATTTGTGCTAGTAGATAGATCAAACACTTGTTGATTACTCACATCTTTGACAAGTCTATAGCCCTTAACTGGGTAGGCCTCAAAGCCTTTGTAAAATCCTCTAACAAGGTGGTTCACACATGTGAATCTAAAATCCTCTAACAAGGTAGTCTTTAATCGGACTTATCTCCTAACAGAGATTGAGATTCCTAACAGGATCTGTTTTGGTGAAGAACATTGTAAGACCTTAACCGGTCTGACCTTAACTAGTCCGGTTTCTATTCTGCAGATAGTGACTTGTGAGTTCCATCTCACCGTGGTTTTTCCCAGTTGGGTTTCCACATCAAATATCTTGTGTTATGGTTGTATTGCTTTTGTGGGTGAATGTTTTATTCACATTTTGGTTTGTATGTGTGATAACCGATTTGATTGTCAGACTGCTTTATCGGTTTATCTTTAGACTGTGTAAGTGTTTTAGTGCGAAGATTTTTGGCATACTAATTCACCCCCCCCCCCCTCTTAGTATTCATCAAATGTATGGTTGACGTCATAGTAGACCATGAAACAATGTCAGTTATTATGATTTTTTGTTTAGCTCTAATTTCTCTTGAAGATTTAAAATTCAAATAAGCCTTAGATATTCACATCTAAAGCTTGCAAATATTTAAAAGTGAAACATCTATAATCCAGAGTGCATGCAAAATTTCCTTTCTAGATTCTACATTTTGTTTTTCTCTCTTAATTTAGAATTACTTGTGGCCGGTAAATATAACAATTTTGAAAAAAAAGTTACATGGTATTGAGGCTAAGGCCTTCTATTTTTGGGTGTCATCTCACAAGTGAAGAATGAAAAAAAACATAATGTATTATTTTCTTGATGTAAGCTTTCAACTTTGAGAATATTCTATTTGCACATGCATGAGAAAAGAAACCATTCTTAAGGTCATAATTAAGATTAGAGGCATGACTCAAGTTCACAATTAAGAATACAACCTAAAAATGCTAAATATTTCATGCATTTATTTTCTCTATTAGATTTAAATACCTTCCAATTTAATTTCCCATGAGCCAAGACACACAAGAGATGTATCTATAAAGGAATAGATTGTTCTATTAATATATTTATATTAAGAGTGAGATGATTAGTACAAGATGTCAATACAAATTTTTATGTTTACTTTTGATCTAACCCACTTTTTCATATCTACTTACAATCCTATCTATAGGATTTCAACTATGAGGAGATTCTCTAAACATTTGCACAATAAAGGAAAGAATTTTTAAGGTTATAATGATACAACTTAAAAATGTTAAAGATTTAATGCTTACACGTTGTCTTTTAGATCTGGTGCTTTTATGCTATACATAATTGTATGTTGAAATTGATGTGTACATCTGAACAACAATCAAGAATGTTTGAATCTAACTATTATGTGTATAAAGTTGTGACCACTGACATGCATGGTCATAATTAGAACTACTCTAAAACTTGCAATAGGAAAGAACTAACAAGAATATTAAACTACATTAAGAAACCAAAGCTTAGGTCCTACCAAATCTATTTGAAAACCCCTACCCATAAAGCCATGAATTTGGATACTATGGAAGGAAAGTGTAAGACTCCCTCACCAAATAGTGAGGAGATAGACAATAAGAGAAAAAAGGTATTGTCAAAGAAGAAAGTGGAAAAAGGAGGGGAGGACTTAGAAACTGCTAATAGCTCAACCCATGTGTCTGAATCTAGTAAATATGGACCCATTGATCTTACCTAGGATATGATGTTGGATGTGGTGGAGGAGACTGCAAGGGATTCACCAGGGACCTGTAAAAATATTCAGTTAGGGACCTATTTGAAGTTTACTAAATTGGAAGTGGAGCTGAAAAAATCTAATGGGAGGTTGGTCGAGCTGGAAAGAAAATGGCTAGCATCTCTAGGTTTAGCCTGAGGCTGGCATCTGTTAGGTCGGTTAAGAACCTTGGAACAATTCCATAGGCTCATTGAATCTAGTCACCTTTTACATTTTACTGCTCATTAAAATTTTCTCTTGTTAGAAAAAAAATTCATAACTTATAAACATAACAATATGTCTACCGGTTACCAATCAAACTAATTCTACTATACCGATTCTCTATTCTTCCTAACTGTGATTGGAGAATTCATCATAACTCGCTCAATACACTAAATCTGCTAATGCAGTTTCGAACATAGGTGCATATTCCTTTCTTCAACACTCCTGTAAAACTACAACATCTAACTCTTCACCAATCATCCGTACGAGTCACTTTGTGCTTGTTTACTAGTTGACAACAACTTAGCAGTTTTATTGTCTAACTGGTTCCTCTATTGGTTAGGCTATATCGATTGGTCTAGATGACCTAGATGACTAAAGAAAACATGTTTTCCATCAATAACAACACAAATAAATTCATCAAACAACCTATTACAACTATATCATCATCATCAAGCCAACAATCTCCCCCTTTGGCATTGATGGCAACACTTAGGAAATTTTTTGTCTAAGTGTCACATTACAACAATCATGACTCAACTCAAATACATAATGCAAAACTCCCCCTTAGAAATTACATGCTATTACAAAATTTTGACTGACTTATACTACTCCCCCTTTGACAATAATGACAAAGGTAAGCAAATACATTACAACACCAAAATTTGCATTACCACATGTAGAAGACATTTTGAGAAAAATATCAGCAAAATTAGTCTTCAAGACTTTCAAATCATTCTCCCGTGTCTCCAAAAGAGTAGATGTAATCTCAATGTGTGTTAGAACATGGTATGCAAGCTCTTCCATAGCATCAAGTTTACTCATTTCAAGTGTAGTCAAAATTCCCTTTGTCTCTTTGTATCCTCTCTGCAAAATTTCTAATTTGGGGACTAGATGAGTTTGTAACTCCTGCAATGATGTAGTCCTCTTGATCTGTTCCACCTCATATGCCTTAAGCTTATTTTATATCACTACAATAGATCTACCAAAAATTAAATTATTGAATCATTTAATGGATCAAATGATTCACTCAAACTCTTAAGCTCCTGCTGAGCTTCCTTTCTTCTCTTATCAAGATCATCAAAGAAAAATGAAAAGATACAGATTGTAGATAGAATTTTACCTCCATTCTTCAAGGCTTCTTTGATTTGATCCATATTCATAGTAAGACCTTCTCTGTCTTTATCAATTTCCTTGATCAATGTCTCAATTCTTTTCCTTTTATATTATTTCTCTACATTATGTAGAACAACCTCTCCAAGAATTTCCATTTGCTCCCCTGTTGTTGTGACCAAGTGGTCCATTTTTTCAATAGGATTTGTGAGACTATCGGTATCAGTCTCCAGTAACAAACTGGAAAATATGTCAACTGTAGCCTATATAGTTTGAGCTTCTCTCCTCTAAGTTCTCATTATCTTCTTATTGGCCTTGGATTGCATAGCGGATGCAATCTCCATCAGTTCTGTTGGACTCAACATATCCATATTTATTGGGCCTTGACTGGCCATTGTATAATCATCCTCCTCATCATCAATAATTTTCTTTTAAGTAAGTGATCGGTAGGTCACTTTCTGCTCTTGTGCTTCTTCTTTCTACTTCTCTTCTTCCTTCATCGGTGGCTCTGTAGTTTGCACAACATCTATTTGTGCATTCTCTTGTGTATCTATCTTATCTTCATCTTTACCGGTTGGAATTACTTCTGGTATCACTAGTTGTTCTTCTGTGACACTAGGAACTGATGTGGGAACAAATGTGGTACCACCTTCTTGTTCTATCTCTGTCATCTGGTATTTGATGAATTTCAATCACATCTAGTAGTTCACCTTCAATTATTGGTGCTTCGGAGAGATCTTCTTCCTCAAAAGAATATATCTTCTCCGGTTCCTCTTTTTCAATTCATAAACACTTTTTCAAAATTTCTTCAATCTCAACTTGCACAGACTAGGACTCACCAACAAGCAATCTTGTTAACCTCTTTTTGGTACGAAATAATGGTTTTGAATTTGAAAGAATTTCCTACATTTTCTCCTTGGAGGTCTCTAGTTGTAAATACATAAGTACATACTCTATTATTTCTTTATCCCGCTTAATTGCAGTTTGCCATCGAGCTTCCAATTTTCTATACAAAGAATCAGGTATTTGTCCTTGTAATTCAATCAATGCTTTTCTATAATGATTCATAAACCAAACAATTGAATCCTCAATTTTTTTCTGCTCTTCCTCACCAAAATTGTTATAGTGCTTATGTACACCAATCAATATACCATACTTTCTTATATTCCTCAACAAGTTCTCAAGAGAAGTAAGTTTAGTTACCCGTGGCTTAACTAATTTGATAGTGGGTGAACCACTTTAGACTTATTTCCCTCAATTATTTCTAACCACCTTCTAATTCGGTTTCCTTTGCCTCTTCCTCCGGTACAGCCTTAAAAACTAATTGTGCCTGTTATTTATTTCTTTTTCCTAATTCTTCTTCTTGATATTTGCACTCCTAGTTTGTCTATCGGTGGAGACACTAGAGGTTCCTTCCTTCCTTGCTTCAAATCTATTTCTTGCTTCAACAATCATCTCCTTTGTGAAGCCTTGTGCAACAACAAATTCCTCAACCTCTTTCCTAATCTTTTTGGCCACTACCAGTTTGGCCAATTTAGCATGTACCTTTAATGATTTCTCTTTAAATGTGCCAAACCTAGGTACATTTAGATCTACCAGTTTAGATAGGAGGTGGTCAACATAAATAATCAATATATCTTTTTCTACCTCATACCCCATAGGCATGACACATGAAGTCCTTGGATCTGTAGCCTCCATCTGACAAGTATCAGTATCAACCATAAAACAAATGGAGTCTTCATACCTTTTCACCACATGCTCCAGTATCCTCTCCCTGACATACATTTTCTTTTGGAATTCCTTGAAGTATCCCCAGATAGTCTTAGTGAACTCATTAGAAAGCATCTTAATGTTGTTCTTTATTTGCAAGGATTCCGGTGTATCCATAGACTATTGGATATCTCCTATACCAGGAAGGTAATTCTAGAAAAAGAAAAACAATCCAATAATCAACTAACCAAACTTGAACTTTTGTCGCTCTCCCTTCTTGATTGATTCAAGATTCAATACCATTTGGGCTCTCAAGGCCTCTGCTAGGTCATAATTAACATTATCTTTCAACATCCGGTATGCTGTGTGGATAGCAGCTTCGGGAATGCTATTCATTTGACTCGAATGGTATACTTTGTAGGTGATTATCATGGATGCAAACATCACTTCTGGATTTTCTATATCATTCACTGTCATGGCATGACCATCCCACTTCGACTTTGTCAGTCGAATAACCTCATCCTTTGAGATTATTCTCAAAGTAGAGATTTCACCAGTAGCCCATAATCTGGTGACTGCATGGATGGCCTCTTTTGTGATCTTGTGTTGTCTATCCAACCACATAAACTGATCATGGATCCTGCTCAGAACATATCTCACACGCTCTTCTTCAAAATCATCTAGAAAGTTTACAGCATGGTGAAAACCCTTATCGGATACCCTTCTGAATTCATCCTTTATCAATCCTTGTTTATCGTAGTATTAAGTATTGATCAAAGATGGCAAATGTTCCCAAATCCTCTAGTTTTCAATGGATGTACGATCGAATGCCCTCAACATGCAAAACTCTGTAGGGTACGCTGGATAGGGCTCCACTTGGATCTATCTCTATGGACTTATGAGGATGTTTCTTAAATTCTGGTCGAGGTCTTTCGATAATATCAACAATATGTGGTGTAGCCATTGTGAAAATTCAAACACAGATTCAGATTCACAGAGAAATACCTTTAGACTTCTTCACAACTAGGGTTTTCGGTCTAAATGCTCTTCCACTGATTCACTTTTCCACAAATCCTCACAATCTGCTACAACTTCGCCAAAGTAGCAATCAAATGTTCTTCTATGTTTCTGTCGCTCTCCAAATGTTCTCTCAAAAATGCTAAGTGAAAAATGAGACTATAAAATGCCTTTTTATTTTCCATTTACCAACTACATTTAATGCTAAACTGGTTGAACTAATCGCCATTCAACCCTAGAACTTGCTACCGGTTCACATATCACATCCAATTTATAGATTAAATCTCAAAATCACTTCATAACATCATTTTGCATCAAACATGCAGATTTGACTTACCACACACCATTTAGGGGGTCCGGAAATGGATCTGACAATATGCTCCCTCTAAGCTTCATACATAGCTTAGTTTTCTGGTGAGGGATTCTCCACACTAGGTGAAGAATTGGAGTCCTTTGATGGTTTCTCCTCACTTTTCTTCCTCCATATCTTATTCATCTCACATCTAGTTTCTTCCACATCTACCTTCTTCTTTCCTTTCTGGTCAATAGACTGATTAACCGGTTGGTTCATTCTATCTCTACAAAATCTTGCAATGTGTCTCAGTTTGTGATAGTGGAAACATGTCATTCCAGATGCTCTCCAGGGTCTAGCATTTCCTCTATTAGTTCTTCTCCGACAATTCATAGCCACATGATCATAGTTGTGATATATTGAACATGTCACATTCCATCTATTCTCCATTTCATATGGACTAGACCGGTTCACATAAGGTCTCTGCCAAGTAGGGTTCCTCCGGTCATTGTAAGATCTTTGACATTCACCATTAGACCTCTGATTCATGTATGGTCTATGATTTTTCACTCTTGACCTGCACTCAATAGCTCTATGCCCATACTTGTTGCAATTGAAGCAATATCCATCAAAAGTACTAAGCTTATATCCTTCATATGTATTACGTCTATATCCATCAAAAGTAATGGATCTACTTCTACAGACATTTGCAGTATGAACTACCTTATGACAGTTAAAGCATACTAATTTGTAGGTTCTCTTACCAGTGTTCTTCTTAGTCTTTGGTGCAGATTTGGCTTCATACATAGTGTCCTTAGTACCAGATGACTCTCTTTGTTCAAAGGTTGTGTATCCCAAGCCATGTGTATCTCCTTTCTTCCTTTGTGACTGAATCTGCTCATCAAGAATAGTAGTGCTCTTGTTGAATTTAGCTAATAACTCATTTGCATTATCCAACTCCTTGGTAGACTCCTCATTCTTATTTGTGAGACTTTCTCTAAGAGACATAGCCATGTCTAGATTAGCTTGTATTTCCTCTTTTCCCTCTTTTTCCTCATGAAGATGTGCATGCAGGGTACCAATCTCCCGGTTCAACTTAATGGTCTCATTCTTCTTATCTTTTATTGTGTCTTCAGCTGTCCTCCTAGCTTCCAACTCTTGGCTCATCTGGATGGTAAGGGCTTCCAACTCTCTCCTTAGATTTGTATTTTCATCATTCACCTTTTCCACCTCATTAGACAAGGCATCAATGGTTTCTTCCTCAGATGAATTATTTTCACTAAGTTCCATCAACTACTTAGCCAACTCTCTTCTCTTAGCCAATGAAGCTTTGTACTTGACCTTTAGTTCACCAAGGGCTTCTTCAGATTCTGCAAGCCTGTGTGAAAGCTCTCTATAACTCATTGAACCTTCCCCCATGTTAGCCTTAGAGATCCTTCCCAAGTAGTTAAACCTTAAGGGAATTAGGCTCTAATACCAATTGATAAACTTATAAGGCACTGAGAGGGGGGGGTGAATCAGTGCAAGAAAAACCTTAATAAATTTGATAACAACTTTCACCAACTTGAAAATCAATAAGCATGTAATAAATATAACCACATAAGAAAACACCCAACAAAGCATGCAAACCATAATACAATGATTTTTCATGTGGAAACCCAAATGGGAAAAACCATGGTGGGAATTAGAACCCACAATGATCTTCTAACTGCAGTATAGAAATCTGACTGATTAAGGTCATATAACCACCCTATTAGGGGCACACCCGATTAAGAGTGTTTTAGCCCAGTTAAGAGATATACAATTAGGCCTGTTAGGAAGTTAGCACCTAAGTGCCTGATTAGATCTGCTTATGCTCAGCTTCTATCACTGACTAAACATAAAACCCTAACTTCTCCTTCCACCGCACGATCAAATTATCACTCTTGATCCATGATATCACACAACTTACATCTCCTTATAAAGAACTCTGTTAGGTCAGTTAAGAAACTTGGAACAATTCCCTAGGTTCATTGAATCTAGTCACCTTTTACATTTTCCTGCTCATTACACTTTTCTCTTGTCGTAAAAAGAATTCATAACTTAAAAACATAACAATAAGTCTACCGGTTACCGATTAAACTAACTCTACTATACCGGTTCTCTGTTCTTCCTGACTGTGACTAGAAAATTCATCACAACTCGCTCAATACACTGAATCTGCTGATGCAGTTTTGAACATAGGTGCATGTTCCTGTCTCCAACACTCTTGTAAAACCGCAACATCTAACTCTTCACCAATCATATGTACTAGTCTCTTGATCATCGCTATGTTCTTGTTTACCGGTTGACAACAACTTAGTAATTTTGTTGTCTACTTGATTCCACTAATGGTTAGGCTATACTGGTTGGTCTAGATGACCTAGATGACTAAACAAAACATGGTTTCCATCAATGAAAACACAAATAAAGTCATCAAACAACCTATTACAACTATATCATCATCATCAAGCCAATAGTGATTTAGTTGGAGTCCCTGCCAATTGCAAAAAAATGTAGAAAATAGTAGAGATTAGCAAAAAATATTGATCTCTAGTGTGGAAATTGCAATTGAGATGAATGGTCAGAGGAATTTTATTTGTTTTATTGGCAATATAATAGATCCTTAGATCCTTAGGGTTATAAGAAATCTATAAGCTTTTACAAAATCATGCTAAAGAATTGTCAAATAATCACAATCTCAAAGATATGCAATGTTTTGTCTAAATGAGAATAAGCAATACAACTTATTTAGTTGTACTAAAAGTAGATATGGGAAATAACTGCAAGATATCTAGAAAATAGTACAGATCCTTCAAAATTTTAACGAAACCACTATATCCTTCAAATCTTTGTTTGATGAAGGAGTGGAACTAAAGGGATACCTAGATGTAGTAGTGTAGATATTTCGAAAAATCTCAGTCCCTTTGACTAGATTCTCTCATATTTGTAGCTCCCAACCTTTGTGTCATCCTATAAAAATACTTACAAAACAAAAAGTAGAAACCAATCTAAATGTAATAAACAGGTATAAATTTTAAAACCTTAACCCTAATGAAAAAACGGAATGATCCTATAGAGAACACTATATTTTTTTCTTTGAATTTGAAATTAAATTTGGATAATTATAAGTTCATTTGTTGTCAAATAAAATAATAATAATGGTGGATCAATGCAGTGTTGTCTCTATGTGTAGATGACAAGCAAAGTAAAGAATGATATTTTGAAGAAAATTGATAGTTCATAGGAAAAGTTGAAGCGATCATATTGCCATATAAAATTATACATGAAATTAAACTTACAGAAGGATTTGTACATAGTTGAAATTGAAAGATGTAGTTTCACTACTTGAGCATGAACATGAAACTTTCTGTCGGCTTTTCAGATAGTGCTTTGCAAATTTAAAAATTACGAACACATTCAAAGGCTATGTAATTCCAATTTCAAATCACAATCTCCCTGCACATGTTTGCTCCTTTCCAATTTAGAGCAACAAAAAGGCAATGTTACATTGAAAAGGGGAGGAAAAGTGTAGGGCAGGACAAGCAAAAAGATTTTTTTTGCTTTGCACATCAAATAAATGCAAATAGATTCAAATTAAATGCAATTCCTATTTCAAATCACATTCTTTTTGCATGCATTTGCCCCCTTCTAATTTATAATGATATACAAACATTGTTACATTGAGAAAGGGGAGGAAAAGTGCAGGGTACCTCAAGCAAAAAGATTATTTTATTTAAGGATAAATTCTCTTCGAGGGGGGTGATGAAATGGTCTTGTAGGAGAAATTTTTGAGAATTGAAGGGTTGTTGAGAAGCATAAGAGATTAGGCCACCAAAGGATCTCTCAATGAAGAAAGAGGCGGTGTTAATGGCAGCGTGTCCCAAGGCTATACCGACAATGACAAGGATGAAAGTAAGGTTGCAACGGGAGTCCTTTTTTTGCAACAAAATCCTATCTTTGTACGAAGGAAAATTACTTGTAGTAAGTTTCTTGCACCCTCTTCTTCTATTGAGAAATCAATTCATTAGAATACACATACTTCCATTGATGCTTTTCATCATCTTCTTCATGTTTGATATCCTCCATGATTTCTTCTTTAATGGGGAAAGCAGCTTGGAGGATCCTAACTATCACAAAAGGGTGAGTCTTAATTGACAAAGTCTAAGCACTAACTTAGGTGGTCAGGCCCACTAACACCCTTCCCTTTCCCTTTGTGCATTTGTCTATTACCTTTTCCTAGGCTTAATTGACACACTCTAAGAATTGACTTAGGTGGTTAGGCCCACTAATACCCTTCCCTTTCCCTTCGTGCATTTGTCTGTTATCTTTTCCCAGCCACTGTTTGGAGTGATTATTGTTTTCCCCATTTTTGCACATCGAGTTGTGAATATAGACTAAGTATGGGCTTAGGCGTAGTGAATATAGGCTAAGTATGGGCTTAGGCATATAAGAATTGTAATAGTAAAATATAAAATTTAAGTTGGGTTGATTTCATTGAAATAATTATTTTATAATTCCACTTCAAACATTATTTATTTTACTCCAATCTATTATATTATAATTCTCTCATCTATAAATAATTAATTTTAAATTATTAAATACTTATAGATACATAAAATAGTGGTTAAACACTTTATATAAAGTAGGGATAGAAAAAAATTAATTATAAAGTGTCTAACCACTATTTTATGTATCTATATGTATTTTATAATTCAAAATTAAGTATTTATAGACTACATAAGTATAATATAATAAATTATGTGAGTAAAATAAAATAATTTTTGAAGTAAAAAATATATTAAAAAAAAATTCTTTTATAAAAATTAATATTAAAATATTTTTTAAATAAATTAAAAAATAAAAATAATATATTTAAATAGTGATTTTCTAATTCGCAAAAATAAAAAATATATAAAGATATATAGAGTAGGGGTAGAATTTTTTCAATTTTAAATAGATTTATCTTATCTAATTAAAAAAATTAAAAAAATTTAATACTTTATATTTATAAAAATTATAAAATTTCTAGCTACTATTTTACATGTCTATGTATTTTTTATAATTTAAAATTAATTACTTATAGATGAGATAAATATAATATAATAAATTATGTGAATAAATAAATAAATAAATTGTTAAAATAAAACATATATATTTCTTAAATAAATAAAACTATAAAATTCATTTTTAAATAAATCATTATTAAGATATATTAATTTTATAATCAACAGAAAAAAATATAGAGAGACTGCAAAAAAAAGTTTGAAAAATAAAGTTACCACAATTTCGAAAAGGCATAAAGTGATTTATTATTGTATCTTGAGAAATGCATATGAAGAAGGTATTTAAAATTGGAAATTTTACCTAATGCTTAATTAAGCTTATAAAATTAGTGAAAGTAGGCACAATAATTCGGAGTACCGTAGTAATGAATAATTAAAAATGTTTATGTGAAAAATTTAGGCGCAAGTATTGAGAATTAGTTAAACCGTTCTCTCTAAATTGACTTTAAATTTCTAGAACATGGGAAATTGGATCTAACAAATAAATATTTTATTTATATCTCAATTCTTACAAATTTCAATTCATACTTGTAATTTTTATAGTGGTTATTTGTACTTGTATTCATTTGTTTATGCATATTATTATTTAATTTTTTATTTATATAGATATTTGAATTGTCTTTCTTTTTTATGTTTTTTTAAGGTTATTTTAATTGTTTTGGTATAAGAATGTTATCATATATATATTTGAGTTGTCAATTGTACAATTTTAATTATTTTAGTATGTCAAGGATTGTATTATTTTTATTATCACATTCATGTCATTACATTCAATCTCTTACTATGGTTATAGATTTCTTCTAAGTCTAATTAATACTTTAATGTACAAATGATTTACTATATATATTTCTATTAATGTTGCATATTCAACTATACATTTTAAATATGTTTTTAATAATTTTAGTGCATGAGGAATTTAATTATTTTTATTATCACATTCATGTCATTACACTCCACCATTTGATGTTGTGGTAGGTTACTTTCAACCTAACTAGTACTTTAATGTGTAATTTATACATAATATATATATTTTTATAATGTTGAGTTGTGAGTTATACATTTTTTTAATGATTTTATAATTGTTTTACTACTCCACCTCTTATTGTTTCTATTTCTATAAGTCAAGTATTCCTCTCAGCCTACTTAATCCTTTGATGTGTAGATGACTTATCAAATATCTATATTTTATATAAAGTATATGTTTTTTTTATTAATGTTGAATTGGTAGCTATACATTTTCAATATTTTTTTAATTACCTTAGTATGCCAATGATTTAATTATTTTTATTATTGCATTCATGCCATTATAGTCCATCTCTTGCCTGTTGTAGGTTACTCTCTTATTCTAACAAATAATTTGATGTCTAAATAAATAATACGTATCAAATATTTATGTTTTATATAATATATGTGCTTTATTATTAACTAGCATATATATATTAAATTATATATATAAAGAAAGTCTAGAGATATTGAGGCTTTCAATTTTAATTTCTATTTAAAAAATATAATTCAATATAAAATTAAAAAATGAAATCCTCCATATCTGACTTTCTTTATATATATAATTCAATATATATATGCTAGTAGCATCCACAGTGGCAACTCAAAAGAAATTAAATAAAAAAATAAGTAAGATAGAAAGTAAGAATTTTCATTAACATTCTCATAGTATTATACTCCACCTTGGTTACCATTATAATGTCTCTTCATTAACCCTTTTCTCAAAATAAATGAGCTTCTTTAAAACTATAATATAAAGTAACCCTTATTCACTGAGATTTACTTATCTCCCAAAATCAAGGTCATCTTTCTTTGTAACCATGTGAACATAACACACTCTCTTTTTGGTTCTTTAGAGGAGTAGGGCCAATAGTTGTATATGGTTCAATTGTTCTACACCCACTTGTGCTTATAATATCAATCATGTCATATGTTTATACGATATATTGTAAATAAATAGTCCACATGTAAATCAAGAATAAGAAAGTGTTGCTCAAAATGGACCCATACTAAAACACATGGAAACCAATAAATGTTATATAAAAAAAAGCATAAATACATTCATTATCAAGTGAAATTAATATTTTTTTGTTTTAAATAAAATATCATAACTATCCACTAGATAAGTGTGTAATTTATAAAGTAAGATGCTTATTTAAACATGTATTTTTGTCATAGTAAAAATTATTATTCCTATGTGTACAACTATAGGGATAGCAATGTATATGTATTGGAGTGTTTCATATCAATAATTTGTCCTATAAAAATTATCAAAGGTGGCACAATAAAAGCCTCATGTTTTCTATAAAATGTGAAGGATTGTCAAAATATTTTAGAGTTGAACTATCGGTCCATTTGTGTTGGATATAAGTTCTATTTTATACAATAATGTGTTATTTTGATGAGTTGTAGATGAATCACACCTCCAAACCTTAGTTTTAGATAGATAAGTATCAATTTAATATTTCTAAAAAAATACAGTCTTATGATATTCCATGTAATGGCTACATGTTGAGGAACTTAGCCTACACGACTACCGATCCATCTCCCCTATTTGTTTTAAAACCTACTTCCACTTTTAAGTACAAAACTTGATCGAGAAAATAATTATGTTTATTTTTTTAATATTTAAAATTATATGAAACACATTTACTGAAATCCCATTAGCCCATATTACTAATTTTATGAAAAAATGTGTAGGATACTTTTTAACCCATATCAACTTTTTGAGGTAATTTAAGTGTTCTTTCTTGTAAGAGAGTATTGAGTGGCTAACAAAGCTTGTAATTTTGATAAAAAAATATACTTCAATAAGGGATAGGACCCAGTATTTGAGCATGTTCCAATTGTTGTGATAGAAGTTGATCTAATACCCCCATACTTGTTGATTTAATGTCCAATTTTTGTACAAAATTGCACCAATAATTGTGACTTTAAAGTTGATATTGCTAATAATGAGTACCAATAATTGATTGAAATATACCTTTTGTTGTGAAAAGAAACCAATCATGTGATTCCACATCAACTGCATAAGTATTGGGGCACCCTTTGCACACCTATTGGTCTCACCTTTTTTTGGGTTGTTTTGGACACCTCGGTAAAAAGCATGCTGATGTGGCATCATATTTGATGATGTGGCCCTAAAACATTAGTTATAAGAAGGGGACTTGCCAAGTAAGCTGTTGTAAAAAAATGGGAGTGATTTGAAATTTCCATGTAGGATTTTGAGAAGCGCAAAGTTAGGGTTCACAACTAATAGGTCATCTCCCCTACTTATCAAGTTTATGCCTAGATGCACATCGATAGTTTGTGTACAAATTTAGGTAAGTTTGTGTTTTGGTCAATAATAAATTGTACTAATCACTTGCCAATATTTTTTCATTTCCCACTCAAGGATAAAGTGGATTTTGAATATTTGTAGCTACTATTGGGAATAAAAGAAGATGCCTTGTGTCCATACAATGCTCATTTATGCCTCACCCAAATTGTCCACCTAAAGTGCATAAATAAGCATTAAGACTGACAAAATGCTACCAAATGAAGAAGGATTTTAAAATGACAATGTTATAATGGCTTTTCCATTGATATTAACTAAGTTCAACAAATACTAAAAAGGTATTAATGTTGTTTTGTGTTGAAATTTGATACATTATGAATAACATATTCTAATAATAAGTTAATATGAATAACCTTATAGACATATTTATTACTATTATTATATATAAATTTATTTATTGTATATACTAATCAAAAAATAAGAAATTATATACACATTAAATATTTTTAATATATTTTAATAGCTTATATGCATCTTATAATTCATTCCTCAAGCTTTATAAATTACTTCAAATGAGCTATTATTTTTAGAAATTAATTTTTTATTTTAATTGGTTTAATAAAATATAAAAGAAACCTCAAATTTACCTTCAAATCCCAATGATGAACTTTGACAATTCAATTTTACATATGAATATGTAAACATGGTCTAACAAAAACTACTAACACATGTAAAAAATCCTCTACAATTTTTTCTTAAGATTTAGATATAACTATTTTCTAAATAGAGAAAAAAAATTCATCACAAAGTTTACATTAACATTAAAATTAATAACTAGATTTTCTTCATTCTCTTAAACATAATAAAAAATAATATAAATAAATCAACCTACTAGAATAAGGGTTTATTAATGAACAGATCCTTAAAATAGTAGGACATTGCTTGAATTTTATTCAAAACTATTGAGTGTCCCTTATCTTTTACATATTCATATTAAGATTCATTCCTACAAGCATTCTTACACATAACAAACAACTTTAGAATCCTTTCTTATGAGAATAAAAGAAATAAATTAAAAACTTCTACAACTAACTAGAACTATAGCAGGATGAAGTTTTATATTAGTATTCAATCAAGCTTAGAATTATACTATGCTTCAATTACACTACAGGTTAAAGTTATGGTTGCATTATGGTTAGATTTATGTATAGGGTTAAGGTTCCATGAAGGTTGCATTTATAGCTAGGGTTACATATAACATGAGGTTACCATTTAATTATAGTTTAATGGTAGGGGTAAGGTTTAACTAAACCCTAGCCCTACTTAAAACCTTACCTTAATAAAATCCTCATACTAACTATTAGTGAACAATAACCTTAATTGAACTAAATTTTCACCCTAATTAAACCTCAACATTAGTAAGTTACCCTTGGAGATGAGAAAACAATTAGGGTGTTTACTTGCATATAATAAACACAAGATACAAACAACTCATGCAATAAACAAATAAAAAACCTTATACCTCTTTCTTCTCCCTTGGATTAAGCCTTTGGTAAAGTGAATAATTCCCCCCTACCTCTCTTGATTGGATTGGCTCCTTGATAGGATTGTGGATTTCTCTCCACTACACAACAATAAGGGGTTGAATGGATGCATGGTGTGATTTATTGGATTTGGCTAAGTGTGGGGTAATTTGGGAATAATAAGGGTGCAATGGATGATCTCTAGGATTCAAATGGACAACATGAACATGCTTGGATAATGGATATGGAAATGAGGGGAGGAGACTCCAATTTATAGATTAAAGGAGGTCTGAAGGGCCAAGATTGATTTGGAATGAAGGGCGGAGATTGAAAGAAAGTGGGAGAAGATTGAGAAGAAAAGGTGTGGGGTTCAAGAGATTTGCCATAAAGGAATTTATTGTATCCACATCCTACAAGATACATGGGGAAGAGGTCCACAAGTACATTGGGAAAGGAAAAAGGAATATAAAATTACTTGGATAAAGGGAGAGGAATTAAAAATCCCAAAATAAGGGATGTGTGGGAAGAATAAAAGGATAAAAGAATTAAAAAATTAATTGGGAAGAGAGGGCATGAGGATGTGCAAAGGATTTGAAATCCTTTGACATTACCAAAGTTGGTGCATTTAAGGTTTGGAAGGTGGAGGGAGAGAAACCATTTACGGAAAATGATTGACTTATTCCTAATCTTGGTGATTAGGAATGTGCAAGTGATTAAGAGGAGTGATTAGGTGGATTAATGAGGGATTAGAGTGCAAGTGGGAAAGTTAGGAGGATGTGATTTGAGGAGAGATAATGAGTGGAGGAATATAAAATTAAGAGATAATGATAAGTATGATTATAGAAGAATGAATTAGGCTAGATGATGATTAGAGAAAGTGATTTGTAGGAACCACATAGTTGGGTTAATTAATTAAAATTAATTAACTGTGGAAATTAGAAGAAATAATGAATTAGGTGACTTTAGAAGAATAGGGAAATAATTAATTTATCGACAAATTAATTATTGGAATATAGTGATGAAATTAATTAAATTTGATTTAATTAATTTTAAGAGGAATAAGGATAAACACAACTAAATAAATCAATTATTTAAGAAGTCTTAAATTAATTAAATATTTAATTTAATTAATTTTAGATGTCTATATTTTGCCCCTCTTTTACACAGTGACAAAATTGGCGGTGGGTAAATGACAGAGAAAAGATGCCCCAATGTGAAGACGTGAGTAGTGTATGCCCCCTTGAGAATTTAACTGTAATTTAAAAATTTTCAAGAAAATTATCAAAAAAGAAGAAAATGATTGGAAAAGATGAAAAATGAAGAAAAAAAGGAAAAGATAAGAAGGATTTTGGAGGAAAAGGAGAAAGGATGGAGGAAAGGTGATAGGAGGGCGAAAGGAGGGCCTATATAAGCCACATGGGGCCCAAGGAGGGTTCATTGTCACACACATAGTCCACTGATCCCATAGAGAGTAGAGAAAAGGAGAGGGATAGCACACATCCCACATCATAAGCACGACATTGAGAGGGTTTTCTTCTTCAACAGATCGCCCAAGTATGGACCACTGGTATGAACACTATCCCTGACTCTGTGGTTTACTAGATTAGCATTTATTAGGGATCATAAATAGGGGGAAAAGATGGTGAGGCATAGATGTCAGTTGCTAAATTGGTGCTCGCACTTGGGGATTGCCATTTACGAAGATGATCCCCACATGCACAGGCATGAAAATGCCTTCATAGACATCGATCACTGAATCAACGTTTGCACTGTAGGAAATGGGGAATAAGGGTAGAGACTGTGAAATGTAGTCGCCTTCCTATGGATAAGCGCACAGGGTGTGGTTTCGGTGTCTCCACCTAAGGAAACATCATCTTCACTTGAGGGGAAAAGGATGGAAAAAGAGAAGTAGAAGAAGGGGTAAGGGGTGTCAACAAAATCCCCCAAGGGTAGGCTTAGGTTATAATTCTAGAGGAAAGGGATAATAAAGTGGTTTGAATGGCTCTAGGAGGATCTTGCATTCTTGGGGTCACAGGAGCACTGACCTCCTACCATGGCTTTTTGAAGTCGGTTGGGCAACACCAAGCGGACTTTGTTATCCTAATACAGGTTGGGGTTGACTGCATAGTGGCCTCAGATTCAATGCCACATGGTGATGATGCCAATAATAGTTGATCACTGGCATAGTGAGGTGTGCACCTTTCACCAACCTATAGATGTAGCTAGCATCACCCTTCTTGATGTTTGGTGGATCCTGAAGGTTCTCATCTGAGGATTCATCCTCAAGTATAGATTAGAGAATGAGGTGTAGAAACTTAAATTAATTATTTTAATTTATTTATTTAAATTCCTCGCATAATTAATTTATTAATTGTGCCAATTCCTATTCCTTTTCAATATTAATTAAATATAATTAATATTGTTTCTATAGTCTATTGATTGATTTATTTAATAAATCAATCTACTTTTATTCTTCTAAAATCCCTAAAGTTATTTCTCTCCAAATTCCTCCTTTTAATTAATTAATCTAGGTGATTCCTACAAATCACCTTTTTTCTAATCCATCATTAACCTAACGAATTCTTCTAGAAGCCCCCTAATTTCACTTATCATTATTCGTCTAATTTTTAATTCCCTCCACCCATTCTCTCTCCTAGTCAAATCCTCCTACAAATCCCATTTTCCCTAATCCCACCTAATCATTCTTGTAATCCCTCTCCTAATGAGTTTCTAGTGGCTAATCTTCATGATTAGCCACAAAGTCAACTCCTTGTCTCTTCCATCCAACCACCTTCCTTAAATGCCCTTTTCCTAGGTGAATGTGAGATTTTTAAAATCATTCCTCTAGACATCTCCTCCTCCAAGGAATTTTTAATTCCTTCTTATTCCTCCAATCCCTATGACTATCCTTTTTGAGAAATTTTTAATTCCTCATCCCCATCTCTCAAAGAATATTTTATTCCTTTCTCTTCCCTAGGAACATTGGGAAGTCTTCCCAATGAGCCTTGAGAAGTGTGGAGACAAGAAATTACTTTAAGACATATCTCTTGGTCTCCACACTTGTCTTGTCACCTCCTCTTGGGCCATGTGTGGGCTCACATGGAATCCTAACCCTTCATCTTGGATCAATCCTAGCCCTCTATTTCTTCTCCTCTTCCCCTATAAATTAAGGACTACATCCCCTTATTTCACATCTCCAAATTAACCAAGTTTAAGTTGTCCAATTGAGTCTGAAATCTTCCATAGCATCCAAACTCTATTGAGTTTTTTACTTATCCATCACTTAGTCAAAATAACTCATCCATTCCATGTAATCATCTTGTGCACAATATTGGAGAGTCATCCATATTCAATAAGGGAGCCAATCCAATCAAGTCAAGGAGGGGCGCATCTTTGGCTTCATCAATGACTCAATTGGAAGGAGAAGGTATAAATAGTTGTTTTGTGTTTTATATGGTTTGTTTGATGTTTTTTTATGTTTTGTGTGTTTGAATGCCCTATTTGCATACTAACCATCTAATCACACCTTGCTGGTTTTTCCCCTCTTCATTTTGGCATGTCCGGTGGGACCCATGTCCCTAAGATTTAATATTTTTTGGAGTTTTTGTGAGTTTTTTTGTCGCAGGTACTGGAACAGCGTGAGTGACTCCAAATTGGCGTGAGTGCCACAGGTTCAGTGCGAGTGACATGAGTTTTAGCATGTGTGCACGTAATTTAGCGTGAGAGTTTTGGTGTATTTTCTTTTTTTATTACCTAATTAATAGCAAAAAATGCACAAAAAGGGAAAAATTCAAGAAAAAGAAAAAAATCTATTAGTTAGTATAAGATTGAAATCTTTTTTATTCCAAATTTTTGATTCAGTGCGAGCGCCCAACATTTTTCAAAATTTCAAATTTCTGGGTTTCTATATGTTGTTTTTGTTGCTAACCTATTTCAGCACGTACGCTCGCGTTTTTACGCGTCCAACTTTACATTAGCGTGACCACAAGTATATTTTTTTTTTATTTTTTTTTTGGTATAGTTCTTGCTGTTTTTTAATTTTTTGCCCCTTCAGCGCATACACAGGTGTTTCGGTGTGGGTGTCTACAAAACAACGCGAGCGCTGTTGCTATAGACCTTTGTCTACTAATCAAAATTTTGAAGTTTTTGCAAGTTTTTTGATTAGTCCAAGACATCATCCTAGACTACTAATAGTTGTTTTACAACTCGCTTGCCAAAGAATGCATTAATTAAAAAACTACTAATCATTTGGTTTTGTAGGTTTCCAAGGAGATACAAACAAATTTCATGTCTTTCTTTTTTATCTTAGGCACCTAGATTTAATTAGGAAGGTAAAAGAACTAAAGTTCTTGATTTTGTTTGGGAAAAGTGTGAAAGTAGGAGAGTATGCTCTTGTCTATCTAGACAATCACAAATCCCGACCTTTGGCACTTTTCTAGTTTGTTGAGTGCTTTCCTTTAGCGGGTCTGCCATCCTGATTTTCTTAGGCATTGGTGAGAGGGGAATGACCCAAGTGAGTATGGCTGGACCTGGGCATTCTGACTCACTATAATAAATAGGCCTCTTGAGATGAAAGTTTCAGAGGATGGAGCTATTTGGGAGTTCACTCTCATATTGGGCATTTTGTAGGGCCTTTAGGTCTCAATAACACTTGTGTGACTACATATTTCTTGGTACTTTGTAGGGCTATAGGCCTCAATCACGCTTGTGCGACTACAAGGAGTAGTCTTCGAACGAAAATCCATATTAAGAATTCTAGGATTAGAGGCTACCCGATTCACCTCTGAAAGGTGGATAATATGTGTGCAATGGAGATAGTAACTCCCCCAAGAGATTTTACATATCGTGCCCCAATTAGCGTTTGGAGTCGGCTAATATGGCATTGGAAATAATTTTGTGAGACCCAACGATCATATTCTGATTAGTTATTGGGTGTGTACCTGAGTTAGCAAGCAAAGGTTTTTCTCCTCAACCAATTCCTTAGGGTAGCTTGATATGTTTGATGTGCTTATTTGAATTAATGTCCAATGTGTTTTCTTTGTCTTCTTGCCAAGAGTAGAATTAGTCAACATCCTAGTCATTATCATCAAATTCAAGTCTAGTCCACATCATATTCAAGGTCATGTCCTAGTCACACAAAAGTTTTTAACCAACATCAATCAAATCCTAGTCATAACAAACTCAAGTCTTCCAAACAAGTCCCAAACTACGTCGGAACTCCGTCCATCTCATGTTTCATAAGTCCAAGTCATATAAGCATCCCAAGAAGTCAATCCACCAACCAATCAAGAAGAAGAAGCTCACACAAGCACAACTTATTAGACATTGGAAGTTTTGGTACACAAATCGCAAACTCTTGCTTAAACATAGGACCTTTTTTCACCATTACCATGATTACATCCATGGTCATACCAATGAGTTCAATGCTAGTGATGAATTAAGAGTCTGTGCCCTCCATCAAGGTTCAGGTTTGTCTTTAACATCAACTATCATTAGAATCAGGGTGGTTGCATCCCTTCATACAACTTGCCATCCAAACCAATAATCTATTGAGTCATGTTCATGCTAGAATAGCCTAGTCATCAAATTTCTTCTAATCATCACTATCATCTCTCTTTGATCAATCATCCTCAATCTTTTCCTAAGGACTTAACACATCAATTGATCACAAATCAATCATCTTCAATCATCAAATCAATTCTCAAATCTAAATAAAACCATCCTTTAATCCAATTTAACCTCATGTTAAGGTTTAATGCTTTGTGAAGTTTTATTTAGACCTCATCCTTAATCAATCAATCATTTGGCTTTGTGCTTGAAGAAGAATCCTCTCCAAGTACCTTTGCCCTATCCTTTGAGTTGATCAAGACTCTTATCTCACGTCTTTATTTTTCTTAGGGTCATTAGTCAATCCTTGGTAGAATAAAGACTTTGATCATCATCCTAAGGTTTAAATTTTACCCAACTTGGTCATTACCTTGCTTGTGGTTTCATCAACATTTCCCACCTAAAATCCTCATCCAAGGACTAAGGTGCAATCTTAATCAAACCTGTGTCCTAATCCAAGGACTCTACCAGTCAATCAAATCCAATTTCATCAAATCAAAATTAAATCCAAAATCCAAGATCCTTCCTAAGTCCTTTCATCAAATTTATTCTTCCTCTAATCAACCTTTCTAATGCTATTCTTGTATGGTCACAACTCGATCTCAAAAGAAAAAGATGGCCGAACAACAATATGGCATGTTAGACATTACTGTCCTATATGAAGACTCTACACAAGATCTTACACAAAGCCTGCAACCCAGCATCCAAAATCAACCACAAGACCCTAATATGGTTGATCAAGATGAACTCTCTCCGAAAGTGCGAACTTTCTTAGAAGACTTATAATCAAGAAATGTTGGAGAAATTCATCTGACATAATCCTAGTGCTCTTCTAAAGACTCTCCTTGAAAATGGATCTCAAATCCCCCCCAATTTTGATAGATCCATTCTTGGTCAACAACCACAAGGAGACCTTGCTCCTACTTATATCGTCACACCCATTCTTCAACCTCAATAAATCCCAATCAATAACCCCCCGCAACATCTATGCCCATGGTCTGCATTCTATCTTCTTCCTTCTTAGCATCTATGCCAATATCAAATCTGATCTTGTCTATTCTCCAACATGCTTCTATGCCATCTTCTTCTACCTGACCATATATTTCTATTCCACAATTCTCCATTCCTCTCAATAGTGTTGCTAACTTCATTCAAGCTTCACTTCTTCCTGTCACAACAATTTACGGGTCGCAACCAACTATCACTCAAGTCCCCGTGACATCAGTCATCACATCTCACATCCCTGCTTCCTCATCATATCAATACATGAGTGGTAGTGGTCCATCTTCCATGACTCATCTGATTCTAGGGGCAAACACAATTCATCATGTCCAAAATCCACAACAAGACCTCATTGAACAAATCTAGGACATGAAAAATATTATCAAAGACATGAAGGAAGGGACTAACGAGAGGAAACCTTACTTGCTTGAGGAATTATGCCCTTGTCCTTATGACCTGTCTATATTAGTTGCATCATACCCACTAGGGTTTGAGATACCTAAGTTCATGAAGTATGAGGGAAAAGGGGCCCCTGAGACCATGTTCATGAGTTTCACATCTTATGTCAAGAAGTCTCCTATAGTGACTTATACTGTCGAAGGCTCTTCCCTAAGAGTCTCATGAGAGATGTTCTTACATTGTTCTCATCCTTACCTCAAGGTTCTATCACCTCCTTCCTAGACTTAGTAGAGAAGTTTGTGGCTCACTATGCCTACAACATTGCCAATGATGTTTCCATGATGGATCTTTGTAACATGAAACAAAGGCCTGGAGAGACTTGTGCCAACCTCTTGCAAAGATGGTGACATCTTATCAAGAAATTCTAGTTGGACATGCTAGAACAACACCAAATTGAATTATTTCAAAAGAATTTGGTGCCTGAACTATCAAGACCTTTGACATCTCAATGTATCAAATCTTTCCAAAAATTGACTGACAAGGGCCTAGCTCTTGAATGTGTCTTGTTAGAGGAAGGAACCTTAAAACATTACCAAAAATCAAGTCAAAATTCTTCCTCTTGCCATAATGATAAACCAAAATTTTGGTCCAAAAACAAGAATGCAGTCAATGATGGTGTGAATGATGCAAAACAGGTCTAGACCATGGCCACTCCTCCAAATCCCACCACTACCAATCACCAATTCAACAATCAAAACAATAAAAATCAATCTCAAAAACCCCATAACAATGTCTCAGTCTAGGGGTGACCACCCCGATCCAATAACAAGACTCTAAGAGACTTTACTCCTCTTGTCGAGTCCATTGAAGTGGTGTTTCAAAAGCTTGTCCAAGTAGGCACAGTGGTCTTCCCAATAACTTGCCCGTTTGACCCCAATCAATCCAAACCTAGGTGGTATAATGAGAATGAGTATTGTGAGTATCACCATATCAATGGGCATGATACACGAAAGTGTATGAAGCTTAAAATCTACATACAAGATCTCATTGATAGAGGTGAGATTAAGGTAGCAAATTCAAAACCTAGTAACAATAGTGACAAACTCAAAATGTACCAAGAACCCTTCCCAAAAAATGATAAAGGTAAAGGCTCATCATCTAACGCTGTGAACTATGATTACACCAATCATATAACGGGCTTTGAATTTTTAGTGGGTCGCATTGAGCCTACGAACAACCATGTCAATCAACTATCCAAGGAGCTAACCCTCCCCCTTCCCAAAGTAGACCTAAGCCTACTAAGATAGTCATTCAAGGTGCTACACCTTCCGCTTCCCACTCTCAGAATGACTGCAACATAACCACTTGTTGAGGCAGAATCACTTTCCAAGGAGCTCCTCCCCCACCAAACCCTCCCCCCATGTCTTCCACCCGCTGATATGACCTCTTTGACCATCTTGGGAAGACCCCCACGTAGATCTCCATCCTAGAAATTCTCAAGACTTCTCCTATCCACTATGAAATTTTGGAACAAGCCCTCCTTGAGTCTTGCATTCTTGATAATATCAATGCTGCCCAATTTCAAGCTCTCATTGGAAACCTTGCCGCCTAGCAACACCTTGTGTTCCCTTCCAATGATGCTCCTATAGATGAAGACCATAATAAACCTTTGCACACCAAAGCCCTTATTGAGAAGCACAAGGTCAAACGTATCTTGATAGACAGTGGATCCAGACTCAATTTCTATACATACAAGTTAATACAACAATTGGGGCTTTCTAAGGACCTGGTAGATACATCAGGAAGAATCACAATAAAAGCACATGACAATGCAAAAAGAGTTTCTAAAAGCATGATCACCTTGCCTCTTCAAGTGGGTCCTATTACAATTGAGACCCCTTGCCAAGTCCTAGATCTTGATCTCCCTTACAATATTATCCTCGGTCACCCATGGATTCATTCCTTGTAGGCCATCCCCTCCACTTATCATCAATGCATCAAATTCCCCTTCAATGGAAGAGAGATCACTATCAAAGGTGATCCACAACCCTTTCAATATTGTAAGATCTTAGAGGGGAATAATCCATATCATTTCCCACTAAATAGACCCTCTCCAACTCCTCCATCTGACACATCAAACATCACCTCCAGCTCATCCCAAGTAGAGCCCAAAATCAAGATCCTGGATAATGGTTGTGGAGAATACAAACTTGAGGATGTCTTATTAATAGGAAATCTCCCCTTATCTCCCAAGTCATTCGACAAACCAAAAGAAATAAAAAAAGATCAAAAACCTGATATACAATGCAAAGATACCACCTTTCAGCAATGGGGTTCACTTGATGAGGAGAGCCTTGAGACAAATGCCTCTTCATGGTTGTATTGGGAAGAAGATGAAGACCCAACAAAAATACCTAATAAAATGTATCCAAAAGCATTAGCTATAGTAGAAAAGATGGGTTACAAAGGACATGGATTGGGACTAGAGGAGAAAGGAAGAAAAGTACCAATAAATCCTATCTCATACAAGTATAACAGGGGCTTGGGGTACACTCCAGTGCCTAAGATCACTATCACTGGTGCCCCTTCAAGTCCTTCTTTGGATGTCGAAGACTCTGATGAAGAGGATTTCCATGAAATGCCTTTTGAATATGAAGATGACATCTTCTTTGATACCCACATCAACACCATCACTCCCATAACCCCTCTCATTCCACACAAGCTACATCTTGTCCACCCAGAACTTATAGACCAGGGCCAACGAGACAAACCCGCTTTAGATGTCTACACTGATGATAACCCTCTCATAACTCTCCTGACTATGAGTAATTTGGAAGACTACAACAAAGTGTATGACATTCAACTGCATGGAAAGGGATACTTTGGTAGTTAGGTCAATGCCCTTAGTCGCAAAAAAGATAATAAAAAGAAAAGCCATGATTCCCTAGGTGAAAACCTCTTCGAGGCACCTTTGGATGAAGAAAAAGTTTTAAAAAAGGGCGTATTTGATAGTGAAAACCTGGAAAAGGCACTTCAGGATGAGGGACTTGAACTCCCTACCATTGGTCATCTTCCACAAGATAGGTCAAACTTTCTAATAGAGGAAACAAATAGTATCAATATGGGCACTGAAGACATTCCAAATAACGTGCTCATTGCCAAGTCCCTCATGGATCAAGAGAAACAAGACTTCATTAGTTTCCTCATAGAGACAAAAATCAACTTTGCTTGGTCCTATGCTGACATGCCAGGTCTAGATCCTGACTTGGTGGTTCATAATCTTGTTGTTCATCCATATGCAAAACCCGTAAAGAAGAAGTTATGCAAGATGCATCCACATATTGAACTCTTGGTCAAAGAAAAACTCCAAAAGATGTTGGATGCAGAATTCATTAAGCCAATAGACTATCCTTAATGGGTATCCAACATTGTACATGTTGGAAAACCCACTAGGGGCATCCACATCTGTACTGATTTCCAAAATCTAAACAAGGCTTGCCCTAAGGATGATTTCCTGCTCCCCAACATAGACATGATTGTAGATCTCACAACCAGACATGAGATGCTATCACTTATGGATGAATTTTCCAAATACAATCAGATTAGGATCGCAAAAGAAGATCAACACAAAAATACACTCACAACACCGTGGGGGACTTTCTATTACCGGGTCATGCTTTTTGGTCTCAAAAATGTTGGAGCTACATATTAACATGCACTGCCAATAATTTTTCATGACCTCTTGCACAAAATCATGGAGGACTATGTGGATGATCTTCTAAGAAAATCAAAGACAAGACATGAGCACATCCCTATCTTAAGGAAGATCTTTGAAAGATTGGAAAAATACAAACTATGCCTCAATCCTAAGAAGTGTGTCTTTGGTGTCACATCGGGAAAATTGCTAATTCTCATTGTTTCCTGTAGAGGTATCGAGGTTGATCCTGCAAAGGTGAAAGCCATCATGGAAATGCCTCCCCCAAAGACCCTTAGATAGCTGCATAGCCTCCAAGGGAAACTCCAATCTATCAGGTGCTTCATCTCACAACTTGTAGATAAATGCCATCCATTTGCACATGTGTTGCGCAAAGACACAAAATTCAAATGGGATTGCCTGTGTCAAAAGGCTTTTGAAAAATGCAAATAATATTTGACATCACCTCCAGTTCTTATGCCTCCTACTCCTGGAAAGAATCTTCTTTTGTACATATCTGCTACTACGGTGGCATTAGGGGCATTATTGGCATAGATGAATGATAAGGGAAAGGAGCATTTTATATACCACATCAGTCAAACACTCATAGGGTATGAGATCAATTTTACCCCCATTAAAACAAAATGCTTAGCATTGGTATTTAGTACACAAAAATGTTGGCACTACATGCTAAACAACAAAACAAAACTGATTGCTAAGATTGACCCTCTTAAATATCTCTTGTCAAAAGCTGCCCTCACTGGTAGAACTAGTAAATGGGTCATGTTGTTAAGCAAGTTTGACATTGAATATGTGGATATAAAATAAATCAAAGGACAGGTAATCGCAGACCAACTGGCTGATGCTCCACTTCCAGGTGACCATCTGATCCTTACAGAATTGCTAGATGAATTCATAATGACTGTCATCACATCCTCCACATGGTGGTTGCACTTTGATGGCTCTTGCACCTAAAATGGATCGGAAATAGGAATATTGTTGATCACACCTCAAGGAGATTGCATCCCAAAATCATACAAGATAGACTTTGCATGTACCAACAACATCACAGAATATGAGGCACTGATTACTGGACTACGCTTGGCTATCCAATGGAAGATATTAGAATTACAAGTCTATGGTGATTCCCAACTTGTCGTAAAACAATTCAATGACGAATATCAAAAAAAAGATGACAAGCTTCTTCCCTATCGTAGTATGGTTGAAGATCTTAAGAATCATTTAACAACAATCAAGTTTGATCAAATTCCATGAACAAACAACAAAGCTACATATGCAATGGCAACCATTGGCTCCCTCCTTCAGATGTCGACACATAGTCAGAAGTGTGAGTTCTTGGTCAAGTAATTATTCACACTGGCATACAATTTACTAGAATCTAAAATGGTGTGCATACCTATTGGTCCTGAATCCCCCTTGTATCAAGAGACCTTCACTTACATAAAAGATAACACCATTCCCACACACTTTACTAAAACCCAACAACAAACCTTCATCCGTCGATGTGCTCATTACACTATCCTTGGAGACACCTTATTCAGAAGGCATTTTGATGGTTCCCTCCTAAGGTGTTTAGACAAACAAGAAGCTGAATGGGCACTATGTGAAGTGCATAAAGACATCTATGGGGAACACTTAAGTGGGCTCACCTTGGCTAAAAATATGTTGCAAACATGATATTACTAGCCTAAAATGGAAGTAGATGCATATAATTATGTGAAGAAATGTATCCATTGCCAAAAACATGGCGACAAGATCCATGCGCCATCACAAGAATTGTAGTCGTTCATTACATCCTAGCCTCCTAAGGTGTTTAGACAAACAAGAAGCTGAATGGGCACTATGTGAAGTGCATAAAGACATCTACGGGGAACACTTAAGTGGGCTCACCTTGGCTAAAAATATGTTGCAAACATGATATTACTAGCCTAAAATGGAAGTAGATGCATATAATTATGTGAAGAAATGTATCCATTGCCAAAAACATGGCGACAAGATCCATGCGCCATCACAAGAATTGTAGTCATTCATTACATCCTAGCCATTCTCATAGTGGGGGCTCGATCTCATTGGGAAAATCCACCCTACATCCTCCAATGGTCATAAATTCATTATCACCGCCACCAAATACTTCACCAAGTGGGTGGAGGCCATCCCTCTTACCTTTAGCATTGGTAAGTAGATCTCCAAATTCATTCTGAACTACTTGATTTGTTGATATGGAATCCCCAAAGTTATCATTATAGATAACATCATACAATTCAAAAATCAGGATGTGAAAGAGCTCTACCAGAAATTTGATATCCAACCTCACTTCTCCACCCCATATTACCCACAAGGTAACGATCAAGTTGAGGCTTCTAACAAAACCCTAATCAAAATCCTCAAAAAGGCAGTCCTGAAGTCGACTGTGATTGGCACCTCCAACTCCACCCTACTCTATGGGCTTACCACACCTCCATTTACACACCCACAGGTGCCACCCCCTATTCCCTTGTCTTTGGCTCTAAATTCATCCTCCCTCTTGAGATCGAGATCCCCTCTCTAAGGGTGTCACTGCAGGATATCCTCCCAGACAAGGAATACAGAGTTGCCAAAATACAAGAGGTAGAATTGCTGGATGAAAGGTGCCTCAAGGCCTTAAACCATCTCTGGATATATCAGAATTGTCTATGCGTGAGTTAGCACAAGAAGGTCAGAACCTAGGAATTTTAAATTGGTGATCTCGTCCTCATGGAAAATCAAAGAAATCTTCAAGAAAGAGAGAAGATAGGCAAGTTTGATCCTCATTGGCCTAGACCATATGTGATCACAACAAAATATGGATCAGGGGCATATCAGTTGGCTACTCTTGAAGGAGATCCTTTAGATGATCCAATGAACATCATTCACCTAAAAATATTCTATGCCTAGTCCTCAGAAGGTCAACAATTGTCAAAAAATCAAAAAAATCAAAAAATCAAGAAAATATTATAAAATAAATGGGAAAAAGATCTTGAAAAAAGATTGTCACTCTGGTGAAAACCTAGTAAACAGGCACCTTGTGACACAAAAAAAATATAAAAAATATAAAAAGTAAAGAAAAATCAATTCGTCCATTAGTGAAAACCACTTTGTGGTGCTATGGGCAAGTAACTTGGTGAAAACCTGCATGCAGGCTCTGAAGTAAATTTTTGAGATCCATCATCTATCAGGGCAGCAATCCATCACCTCATATCCATCATTATCACTATCCAATTCTCCCACCATGACATTCCTCCACTCCTGCTAGAATAATCACTCGTATGATGATGAGTTTTCACCTAAATCATGAATAAATATTGTCCCATCAAACTAAGCTTTTTCCTGTGCTTGTGCCTCTGTGTGAGCTTCATCAAGTCTTGAGGTTATTCTTGAGGCCACAAGTTAGTCTTTAGGGTCATCTGGTCAATTTCCTAGTCCAAATCCACCCACCATATCCTTTGCCCTAGGGATGAATCCTTCCCTCGCCGGACAGTTTAATCCTTCATCCTAATCCTACTCTTGGCAAGAGACATCAATTGGTCATGTATGGGTGACTTGTTTGATTTCTTGGATTTTCATTTTGACTTGCATATTTTTTCCTACGACTGCTTGGATCTTCCATATCTAGGTATGTTTACAATAGGTGCATACTGGGGCACATTTTCATAGCATGGCGTGTTTTGGATCTCTCTTGTATGAACCGAAGACCTAGTACTAGTATTTATCAACACTTACCTTCTTGTGTACAAGAGATATCAGTGTGTTTGAGGGTGTCCTTGCACGTACCCACAACTTTGTATCAGTGTTCCTCAACACTTTCATAGCTATGTGTAAGGAATTCCCGTTTGACTGTGAGTCATTCCACACCTTGGGTTTCTCATGGCATCTTGGTTCCTATAATCAGTGGTGCTGATTACCTATAGCAATATTAAACTAGGTTGGGTCTCCACATATTTTTTGCACAACTCTCCCCATCAGTCCTTAAATTCCTAATTCTATCCATCTAATAATCCCGTGGACTCTTCAATTTCCCCCCCTCCCCTATTCTTCTATTTCAATATAAGATCGTTGTATTATTACAAGCATATTCACATAAACATTTTGTATTTAGAACACATCACTCATTATGTTATCCATTCATTTCAATGTCGAGTTAGGTGGCATCATTCATTTCATTATTTATCTAGATTCCATTATCTATTCATTTTACATTATCCATTCATTGCATTACATTACATTACCTTAGATTACATTATACATTAATCATTTCCACAAGCATTAACCACTTAGATTGCATTGCATCCTACACCCATCTTGCATACATCATCCATTCATATTAGATGGCATTAATTCATTTATATTACAATCATTTGCTTAGATTACATTCATTATCCATCTTGCATTTACATTGCATTACATATGTAGGTGGCATTACATTTATCATTCATTCCTCATTTAGATTGCATTTATTACTCATTTAGACTAATTTATCATTTATCAAATCATTTGCATCCACATCTATTATTGCATTGCATATTCATCATACATTAAACATCCTCATATATATCATATATCCACATCAAAACATCTCAAAAACATGTGCACCCCCATAATCACTCATCCTACATTCCATAACATATCATACAAACATGCACATGCATCTATCCTACATCCATAAACATGTGAGTAACGCATCATAAGCATACATATATAAAAATCCACCTTGCATCACAAATAGGTCAGCACAATACATCCATAATCATCATCCATGCATCACATCGTAAAATAATAAATAGAGTACATCATAATAAGATACATGCATCACCACCACCAAAAATCATATATATATGAGCTCAAAAAGATGAATATGTTTTTCATAATACAATGATCACCCCAAAGGGTCAAAATATGACACATAAGCCAAAATGGAGCTAGCTCTCTCCACCTGTCTCCCTAGCCCCCTCCTCAGGACCTCCTCCCCTGGATCCTCTTGCTCCCTCTACTCTAGGTGGCCTAAAACCCACTGATCCACCTATCTGCTAGCTTTATGTGGACCACTGGCTATGTGTCATGTGGGATCACACACTCTCAGTGTACGAGGTTGCTCGCTGCTTCATAGGTACCACTCCCTGGTATAGCCCTTATAGTAGGCCACCTCCTGACCTACCCTCTCTGCCCTCTCTCTCTGCTATTTCATATCAAAATATAGCTGCCCAAACCCTACAGGGACCAAAAGCTGATGTGCCACATCCCTCTCCCCCTGTAGCCATGTGATATCCACCTCCACCCTCTGAACCCTACCCCACAGCTCCTCTATCTCATCATCCTATCAGTCGAGAACGTCCTGTAAGGCACCAGTAGTGGTCCTTGACCATGCCTCCTCTAGCATCTGCTCAGACTCTTCCCTATCTATCTTCAAATCATCTAACATCATCCTCATGGTATGGAGGTTCTCTATCAAGTCTGCTATCTCCCATTGAAATTGATCCACCTTTGCCTCCTGGCCCTTTCTATCTCTAGCTTGTCCTCAAGTGAGTGTTGTCTTGCCCGAGTGACGTCTCTCTACTACTGGAGTCTATCAAAATCATCCTATGACACTCCTCCCCTAGCCTCTGACCCTGCACCCTATACTTGTGCCTCTCGAATGTCCATAGGTACGACCTCCTCTCCCCCATAATTCCCTCCCTCAGTTGCCTCCCCTGCTAGTATTGCTCCTGCCTGTCCCTGTCCTGCCTTAGGCTCTCTCCTCCATATGACCCTAACCCTCCTTTTCTATCTGCCAGCACTCCTCCATGCTACAAACACATCCCTCTCACCAAGCCCATCATCCTCTCCGCCAACTACCTCATCTACTAGCAGCTGTAGCTCATCATCTTCTAGAATGCCAAGAATGGTAAGGCATACTAAAAAATATGCCTCCCACCAGCTCCTATATCCTCCTATGGTCCCTAGATCCTCTCCTGCACCGAGCCGCTGATCCCAAACCAAATATGGTGCCATGTAGAAAATGGTCCTGCCCTCCAATGGACTCACTATCGGCACACAAAACCTCTCCTCTTGTGTCATCTGAGGATACAACGATATGGCTCCCACTATGTCCTGGACTAGGTCAAACTGTCTCACTACTCTATAAGGGGCGTAATACTCCATAATATAAATAAATCTCCCAAACAACCACATCTCCACTCCAGCCCAGGGAAACTACCAGTCTACCCTCCATTTCTCACTATCCAAAAATGGCCACCATATGAACTACAAAAGCTTATCAAAATGCAGCGCCAAAACCATATCGATCCTATTTGTGTATAATATAGCAGGCCCCTATACTTGTCTATATATGGTCATTGATCTTGCCTATCCTGTAGACCTAGTGTTTGTGTAACTTCTATATGCTCCCAAGCCCAGATATGAAGAAGTGTAACTCTTGCAGATAAGTTGGCATACACCCTGTACACCACAAGATGCATATCATGGTACAAGTAAGACAACATCATGACTCTCGAGGCATACTCCACGCAATCATGAACTATGTAATAAACACATCTGGTCCATCCAACTGGAAACCCATGTCCTCCAAGATCAAGTATAATCCGTCTTCTCAAAAATCCACAAATAAAAAGTACTAGATGAGGTATATGTTGAATACCCATCTCCCTACCCAAATGCATCCCCCTCCTATCTAGCATCAACAAGGTTTCATACTCGCAAATCTCACACAGGTAAAAATATGCTGCATCTAATCGGTACTCTGGGATGACACCACGAATGAGGATCTTCAAGATCCAAGATCCTCCATACATCTAGTAGAGTCACTCTCGCCTAGCCGGTAGGTAGGTGGAAGTTGTTATACTTACTATCCCACCTCTCCACTAAAGCTATCATCATCACCATGTGGGCTCGAATCCTCAACTACCTACCGACAATATGCAACCCCACAACAGTTAGGATCTCTAACTCATTTGACCGCAATCATTGATATAATCTCATGGTCACTGGCCAATTCTCCCTCGATGCTAATGGTCCCAAATCTTCCTGCATCCAACAATCCAATTCATCATTTCATATCCTTAAGCCCTATCCTAGCCCCTGATGCACCTATACCTTACCCCAAGCCAAGAATTCTAAGCCTATTTTTCCATCCCTTTCTTCTCTAGCGCACACACTGATTAACTCAGCACTCACGCTGATTAACTCAGTGCTCGCACCAAACCCATGGCACTTGTTCCATTCTATAGGCGCACATGCTGACAGACCCCTAGTTGGGACCCTAGACCGGACTATTGCGAGTGCACGCACCACGCTACCTTTTTCTCCCTCCTAACCTAATCCTAATCTACCCTAGTGCGAGCACTGGCATTGCAATATCCCTTTTCCCTCCCCAACCTAACCCTAACCTACCATAGCATGACCACCCACGCTATGGTACCCTTTCCTAACCCTAAACCTAACCCTAACTATCCCCAACGCGAGTGCCCACGCCAAGCATGAGTGCCTGCGCCAAACACAAGTGCTCGCCCCAAAATCCCAAGTTATTCCCTTCCAGTCATGAGTGCTCATGCTATTCGCTAGTGCTCGCACTACTCTAGAGGTGCGCGCGCTAAAACAATGATCAACATGTCCGCCTCGTTAAAATTTTACTCTAATTTAAGCCCTAATTCTATCCTAAATCTACAAAATCATAGAGGAGGATAGTCGTACATACCAGTGGTCCATAGCCCTTGGGTCTCTCGTATCATTGGATCCTCTCGACGCGATGCTCACAGGTGGGAATGCAATCCATCTCTTCTTTTCTTCTTCTAGGCTCTAGGTTGCTCCAATGCTTGTGTGTAACAATGCCCCTTCATTGGGCCCTTTGTGGCTTATATTGACCCCATTGTGGGCCCATTCCCTTCATTCTCTCCCTCCTTCTATCTCCTCTTCTATTTTTTTCAATCCACTCTATCATTCTTTCTCGTTCATTTCTCACGCCTTCTTCTTTCTTCTTCTTTTCGAGAATTTTTCGTCAATTTTCTAAAAAATTCCGAAAAAATTCTCGAGGGGGCATACACCACTCACGTTTTACACTGGGGCATGTCTTTTTTGTTCTATCTTTTACCCATTGCCAAATTTGCCGCTACGTAAAAGAGGGGAAAAATGTAGACACTTAAATTAATTATTTTAATTAATTATTTAAATTCCTCCCGTAATTCATTTATTAATCGTGCCAATTCCTATTCCTTCTCAATATTAATAAAATATAATTAATGTTGTCACTATAGTCTATTGATTGAATAAATAAATCTACCTTTATTCTTCTAAAATTTCTAAAATTAATTCTCTCCAAATTCCTCCTTTTAATTAATTAATCTAGGTGATTCCTACAAATAACCTTTTTCCTAATTCATCATTAACCTAATGAGTTCTTCTAGAAACCCCCTAATCTCACTTATCATTATTCTTCTAATTTTTAATTCCCTCCACTCATTCTCTCTGCTAGTCAAATCCTCCTACAAATCCCATTTGCCCTAATCCCACCTAACTATTCTTCTAATCCCTCTCCTAATGAGTTGCTAGTGGCTAATCCTCATGATTAGCCACAAAGTCAACTCCTCGTCTCTTCCATCCAACCACCTTCCTTAAATTCCCTTTTCCTAGGTGAATGTGAGATTTTCAAAATTCCACATTCATCTAGACATCTCCTCCTCCAAGGAATTTTTAATTCCTCCTTATTCCTCCAATCTCTATGACTATCCTCTTTGAGGAATTTTTAATTCCTCATCCCCATCTCTCAAGGAATATTTTATTCCTTTCTCTTCCCTAGGAACATTGGGAAGTCTTCTCCATGAGCCTTGAAGAGTGTAGAGACAAGAAATGCCTTTAAGGAATATCTCTTGGTCTCCACACTTGTCTTGTCACCTCCTCTTGGGCCATGTGTGGGCTCACATGGAATCCCAACCCTTCATCTTGGATCAATCCTAGCCCTACATTTCTTCTCCTCTTCTCCTATAAATTGAGGACTCCATCCCCTTATTTCACATCTCCAAATTAGCCAAGTTTATGCTTTCCAATTGAGTCTAAGAAATGTTCCATAGCATCCAAACTCTACTCAATTTTCCACTTATCCATCACTTAGTCAAAATCCCTCATCTATTCCATCTGATCATCTTGTGTACAATATTGGAGAGCCATCCACATTTAACAAGGGAGCCAATCCAATCAAGTCAAGCAGGGGCGCATCTTTGGCTTCATCAAAGGCTTAATCCGTAGGAGAAGGTATAAATTTGCAAGGTATAAATAGTTGTTTTTGTGTTTTATATGGTTTGTTTTATGTTTTTATGTTTGGTGTGTTTGAATGCCCTATTTACATACTAACCATCTAATCACACCTTGCTGGTTTTTCCCCTCTTCACGAGGATTTTTATCTCCATAGTTTGTGTTGTACTAATTACCTATTGATGGATGCAATGCAACCACATCAATGGATCCCATGAATTGTCCTATTCATCTATGATTTGATTAGCAGGAGGATGATGCCTGACCTCAGTGGGCATGGATTTTCAGTAGGCTGGTATAGGTGTGTATATATTACATTGTCGAGGATAGTGTTCAATATGCATGGGGTGCTGCTATATTGGGGCAACTCTATCATGATATGCACATGTATGTTTATTGAGGTTATAAGAACCTCAAGACAAGTGTCACATTGCTCCATATATGGGCATGGGAGCTTATAGCAGTCACATGGCCCTTGGGAGTGCAAGCACGAGGGTCGAGATACCCTACATCAACAGGTATAAGGGGGATTCTTCACTACACCCGCATCAAAGCCATATGGTTTTGGAGGCACATTTTTAATGAGATCATGGACTTTACTTGGCACCCATATAGAGATTATGAACGATGGACTCACAACATTTTTCTTGCTTAGGTTTAGAGTCAGTGATGGTTGTTTAGTAGGACTATTCATGTTATTGACCAGCATTTGTCTCACAAGATCATGCAATAGTTTGGAGAGTAGTAGGACATAGTGGGCTAGGAGAGGAGACACCCTCACATCACCAGGAAGACTGCCACATGGGGAGATGCCATCGGGTCATTTATGGTTCATCTTAGTTGGATAGGTGCAAAGATTGTCATCTAGTAGGAGAGACCAGAGATAGTAGATCCAGGATGCACTGGGCCCTATGTGCATGGTGGGAGGCTCATAGGCCTATTCATCTTACTATTCCTTAATTTCTAGAGTCAAATGAGATCATTCCCTCAATGTATGAGATAGTTGGACAAGAGGGGGATGTAGTTAGGGAGGGAGGAGCTACATGAGGAGCTATAGTTAGGCGGTAAGCACCATAAAAATAATGTAGGGGATAGATTCTAACACCTTTACAGGTACAGGTACCAATAGAAGAGGCAAGACTAGCCCCACAGGTTGAGGGGCCACCACCAATACATGTACAGGTAGAGAGGATGGATGTATAGGTGGAGGAGGGACAAGTACAGGGATAGATCTCTTAGGCCATTTTAGATCAAGCCATTTTGGAGAGAGATGTAGAGAGGGCTCAGGAACATGGCCTATACGACTAGCTAGCAACAAAGAGGCATAAGGTAGAGTAGGAGAGAGTCAAAGTGGATAGATTATAGATGGAATTGGACAAGGTGAAGACGTAGGGGGAGGCTTTGAGGAGATACCTTGAGGCTGCTATATTTGAGATGGATATATACCCAATGGAGGAAAACACTACCTCCAAGATGCTAGAGGCTATGAGGGGTGGAGGATTTATCGAGGAGATGAGGAGGATGTATGAGGAGATGGAGTGGATTGATGGGGGGTTGCAGACACTGAAAGATCGGGTAACTAGGGTGGAGGCAGATGCTACTCGCCTTCACAAAGAGAGGGATGTGGCTTGATGGGATTTAGATATAGGATAGACGATAACCCTTTTCACCAAGTCTATGGATGTGAGGAAAGGAAAAAAGAGAGCTCTCTGAGAGGTACAATACTACCACAACCTATATGAGGGTGCACTAATAGCTGATCACCAAGATCCCTCTTGTGCTGAGAGGACTCGGTTGAGACAAATCCATAAATAGACTTTGGTAGAGTCAATGGGGATGAGAGTCCCAAGACCACCACCAGCAAGTTCATCTAGTACTTGGGCAGATCAAGATGTGATGGACAAGGAGAGCATAGGCTAGCTCTCAAGTATGTGTGACATTTTGACCCTTCATGTATATTCATTGTATTATGATTGGACAGATTATTTTTTAAGATATATATGAGATGAGATATGATTTTTGGTGGAAATCCATATATGTACTTTATTATGGACTTTTGATTTATATGTGATGATTTATGATGAATGATTTGAGATGGTTGATTTATGCTTATGATGATGCATGATGATGATCATCTAACATGTTTGTGATGTAGGATGGGTGTATGATATTTATATGACATGTGTTATTTGTGATATGCCATGATTATGTCTAACCTATGATGTATGAAGGATGGGATGTGAGTGATTGAAGTATGATCTATATGAGTATGCAATTATGACATTAGATGGATACTCAATGAATGATATTACATGATATGTAAAAATGAGATAGCTATAGTTATTATGATGTGAAATAAAAGTGTATGTGACACTTATAGTTTATGCAAAAATGAGATAAGCTTATGTTCTAAATAATATGGAATGAATTGTAATGAATGAAGTGAAAGTATAACTAATGATTCTAAAAATGGACCTAATGCACATATGATGTCTAATGAAAATGTAAGATGCAATTAAATGGGAATGCACATCTGAAATGCGAAAATGAAATTAAATGATAATGAACATAAAAATGATATAGCAACTATATGATAATGATAATGAACATGATGAAAATAATATGAATGTACCTAAATGATAATGACATAAATGCATGAATTGAGCTAATTCCAGTAACAATGAATTAACCTAATGCAACTAAAATGAATAAATGATAAGGAACATTAAAATGTATGCAAGGACCTAATGCAACTGAAATTTCAATGAACATTTAAATGTAGGAAATAAACTAATGTAAAAGGTGAATGAAATGATAACCTACATGAACAATGCAACGGGATGGAAATGGGAAATTTTTGTAATGAGCTAACTATAATACAATAAATAGGACTAGATAGAAGAAAAAGGGGGGTGGAATGAATAAATTGAAGTCTCCAAGATGCTAGGTGAATGATGAAACTAGATGAATGGAGGGGGGTGGGGGTTTTGATTTCTTGTTGTGTAGATGTGGAGAGTAAACCTAGTTTGATATTGCCAAGGAATGTTCTACACCACTAATTATAGAAATCAAGATGTTGTGAAGATCCAAGGTGTGGACTAGACTCTCAAACAATAGGTATCTCAATGCACACAGGATCAAAAACATCATGATGATGTAAATGTAGGATTACATGATTGTACAAGAGAAACCTTCAAACATGCCATACCACAAAATTTGCCCCAATATACACCAACCCAAGACATACCAGGATATAAAATGATCATGGCAGCCCTAGATAAGAGTAGTGATAGGACACAAAATGCAAATCAAAGAAAAAAGACCAAATCATTTAAACAACATACACTTGGCCTTGAACTGGCATCTCTTGCCAAGAGTAGGACTAGGATTGTGATAATGTGTCAGACATGGTAAGGATGCATCTTGATGGGAAAAGGTGACTGCTATGATTGTTTTAGGCAATAGAGTAGATGGAAGTGCAAGTTGTTGGAGATATGGAATCCGATTGCTGAAATTTGATTAGCACAATGTGGATGGATGTTAGGGTGATGCGCAAGTCAAGAAGAAACTCAGGTTGATGGGATACGCTTAGAAAATAGGGGGAAGCTCAATGTACTAGAATAATCCTTATTCACAATTGGGACAATCCTTAATCCTTATTCACAGTTTGGACAAAATCTCATCGTCTCATGGATGGAGAATTGAATGTGAAGAATCAAGGCAGATAATGTGGGTGATCAAGACATATGCAACCTACACAAATAGAGGGAGAATAAATGGTGGGCTAGGTACCAAATTAATGGCTTATATTACTAAAGAAATATGGATGCTAGGATGGGTGGAAGAGGAGGTAGATGATGGACTAGATGAAGAATTAATGGCATACATTACTAAAGAAATATGGATGTTGGGATAGGGGAAAGTAATGCAAGTAGGGGGGAATGAGTGTCTAAAAAGATAGTGGACCTGACTTATTTACCTTGATGCCTAGAACTAGGTTTTCACCAAGGTACTTGCCTATAATGCCGCAAAGTGGTTTTCACTAATGGATGGATTGATTTTTCTTTTTTCTTTTTGTGTTTTTTCATTTTTTTTGTATTTTTTATAATTTTTGATATCCTTTTTTTGATTTCTAAAAAATAGTAACCTCTGAAGAGTAGGCATGGAATTTCTTTAGATACATAATGTTCATGGGCTCATTCAAAGGATCTCCTTAAGGTGTAGCCAAGTGATAGGCTCCTGATCCATATTTTGCAATCCCAATTGGCTTGGACCTTATGTCATCACTACAAAATTGGATAAGGTCTTGACTTTCTTGTTGTAGCTCAATCATAGGCGATTCTAATATACCTAAAGATGATTCAAGGCCTTGAGATGTCTTTCATCTAGTAGTTCCAGCTCTTGAAATTTTGCCACTCTATATTCTTCCTTGGGAAGGATGTTCTACAATGATACTCAAAGTGTGGGAATTGTAGACTTTCGTCCACCATGCCTTTTCAAGGAGCTATCTTTTTATTTTCCTTTGAACGAGTTTAATTTTGAATCCTTACATCTTCCACATGTCGGCATGACTTGAATTCTTTGATCTTCTCTTTTCCCTTTGATAGGAAGCTATGAGAGACTGATGCATGGTGGGTCACTTTTCGCTCTCTTTTGGTGGGACCACATTTTAAAAGGTGTTTTTTCATTTTCCAATGTGGCAATTCCTCATGAAGTGCCTTCTACTATTTTGTTATTCTCCTAGGATGCTCCCTCCTAATGCCACGTGGTTCTTATAAAGATCTTTGGATGACCTTGGCGTGCATTTTGAGATGATGGGGCATTTTTTGCTAACAATATGCAGTTCAACAATGGCCATGGGTTCCCCAGTTTGATCTGATTGTTAGAAGATTCACTACTGGTTGCGCTAAAACCTGTAGTCATTATCCAGCTCCTCATTAGGTTGTTTCATAGTTGCTAATGGTGTTGCCAATGGTGCATATGGTTTCTTCTCTCTCTGTTTTCTCTGCCAGGCCATTGGTCCATGATTATATAAGTGTTTCTTTTTTCTTTTGAAGGGGGGTGAGAATTTTGAAAAGAAAATATAGACAATATTTATGGAATTACGTGTTTAACTTGTGAGTGTACTCCTGAAACTATGATAATCAGATTGTGCCTGGGGCCTATATGATTAATATTTTCAGTGTGCATGAATATTTTTCTATGCATCTTGTAATTTTGTACAACTTCAGGAATATATGTTGTAAGTCTCTACAGATTAAACTATGTCTTTTGAACTTGTTATCTATTTAATGAATGACATTTGTTGCTTTATGTTGAATGGACTATTTTTTATATTTCAATCATGATCTTTTGGGCATGTAGATTGTTGAATGGGCCTTAGAGATGCACATATGTGAAGTTTCTCTATGCTTAGAGAGTACTAAAAGCATTTAGCACATCACTATAGAGTAGTTTTATTTTAAGTTTTCCTTCTTTCCCTTTTATCCCACCATGTATGGAGAGCTGACTTCAAAATCCCCTGAGGTCACTCAGTGAACACACCCAGGTCCCCCATCACTAAGTTTCCCATAAGACTATTTTCATAGAAGATTTTTTATTGATTAATAGTTTCTTTTTCTAGCATGCTTAGTGGGAACATTTTCCTTTTTCTCTAAAAAGGGTGTATGAGTCATAGGCCGATTACTAGGAGCCAAACTACAACAAATCTGAGTTCATTGCTACCACCCCTAGTTATAGTCCAAGCAATATCAGGAGTTGGAGTGCAAATCCCTATCTAGGAAGCCTACATCCCAATGGCAATCCAACCTATGAGGAATTTTATCACTTGGAATAGAGGGAGCCCTCTCATCCTACCCGTCTCTCCTTCTCAATGGGATGCTATCCCACATCTGCAATAAAAGCTTTGCCAAAATTCACTAGAGATGATTCTAAGACCCTCAAGGAGTATTTAAAGGATGTGGCTGACGTGTGCACTATACACAATGTCACAAAACAAAACATAGCATTAAGATTGCTTGCAACTTCTTTTAAGGGGAAAGCCCGAGATTGGTATAGATACCTCACGCCAAATCCAATAGGAAGTTGGGACCAGTTGGGAGATCGAATTTTTGAACGGTTTACTGAAATGGGTGATAGATCTTCTCCAACGTAGCAATTGATCACAATAAGAAGGGCCACCCAAGAAGTTGCGACAGATTTAAATACCAAATTTTAGAAGACATGGCAGAGAATACCTATATTTGCCTATCCCCTTGTGGACATGGCTTGCATTTTCTATTTGAAAGGATTCAATTTCAACATATCTGTCATAATCCAATCTTTGGGAGGTAACACTCTTCTAGATGCTTATGAGTTAGCTGTTTGGGTGGAGAACAACTTAATTGATGTAGGGAAGCTCCCACCAAGACCACCAATGCTCATCTTTTCTGACCTGTCAATCCAAATGCCTGAGCCATCACCTCCGAGAACATCCACACCTCAATCTATGTATTTTTATCCTAATTCTCAATAGGCAAGATCTCCCGCTCCCTCTTCTCTAGCTACAGAGGTTAATGATATGAAAAAATTTCTTAGAACCTTTTCAAATGAGATCATCAACCTTAAGAGGCAACAAGAAACGCTTGCTCTCCCCCCTTTTCAAAATTACTAAAGCGCAAGACCCCCTTACCTATAAAACCAATATCAAGGTGATGGAAAAACTAATCAAAGTCAGCCAAACAACCAACTTGTACCCGTGCCTACCCCTTTGCAAATTGTACCTCCCAATAATAGAAAATAATTGGTAGTGGGCCAAAATAACTTCGTGGATGACATCTATTCATGGTGCTTCCCTTGCAATGATACGCATATGCCATATAATTGTCCACCATAGAATTTTCTGAGAGGAAACTTGCAACAAAAGGTGGTTGAGAAAAGGAGTCAAGGAATAGGCCCTGAGTCTAGGGTCTATGCTTCTCCAGGTATAGATAATACTTCAGTTACTACCCAAATGCAGGGCATGTCCTTAGAGAAAGAAGTTGATATTGCTTTGGATCACGCCCTCTTTTCATGGATGGAGGATGAGGAGACTATCCTCACAAATGATGCTTCCACATCATTTGCAAAGGTACTGCAAGTGCAGTCTGATTATAACCTCTTCCCCAAGTAGTGGTTTATCAGAGAACCTATGATGCAGTAGCTGAAAGCAAATACAGAGAAGCTGACAAAATAACTTGTTGCGGTCTCCAGTTCTCAAAAGGAAAAAGGTTTTATAGCTTACAAGGGCAAAGACTTGAAGGCTGCCATTCCCACAATCATTGACATAGTGGAGCAGTTGAAGAAAGCTCCCACTAATGTGTCCTTATGGAATATCCTCACTATTCCTAAATAGAAAGATCATTTGTGGGAGGCACTTGGTGAAACAAAAAAACCTATCTACTGAATTAGCAACACAGGAACTGCACAAGAAGATCGATGGACTTGTTTCAAGAAACTAATTGCAAACCCTGATGGTGCTTACCAACAAAGGCCTTGAGGTTTCTGGTGACATGAAGGAAGGTAAGCCAAAGCCCAATCCTTTCTTTTTTACCCTTATTGTTCGAGATAAGTTACTTCACAATTCCATGATTGATTATGGCGCTAGTACTACCGTTATGCCTAAGCAAATATCAGAAGTCTTCAATTCGAAATATGAACCTGTAAGTAGGGGGTCATGCAATTAGATGGGAACAAAGTCTAGACTATGGGAATTATAAAAAGCAATTTGCTCACCTTATTCTCTTTCCCTAGCATCATGATGACCCAAGAAGTAGTAGTCATTGATATCCCACCTGTTTTCAGCCTTTGTCTGTCCCAAGATTTTACTACGAAGGTCGAAGGATATCTCACTTTGGATAGGTATCACCTTATCATTAGGGCTAACCATGGGGCTAAGTTAAAGATATTGTCTGAACCTCTCCATTCAGAGCACATAGCTGATGAAGCTATGATTAACTTTGAAGCTTCCCACACATCCATCTTTGAAAGAAAAATGAAATTTTTAGAGATATTAGAAGATGAAGAAATAACCAAAGATTGATCTGCACATCAAGAGGTTTTCTTGAATGAATTCATAGATGCATATCCTTACAGGAACTACCATGCTATTAGAATTGGGACATATGTTATTTTTGATGAAGACCAACTAATCCCTAAGGTGTCAAAGGAACTCCAAGATAGAGAAAAACAAAAAGAAGACCTGACCTCTAAAGTCTGTACCCTCCGCTTTGACAGGGCTAGATGCAAGACCAGATCTGGAGTAGGCATTTATCTCTTTTCGCCTTCCAGAAAGCAAACCTTGAGGTCTTTCCATCTTCAATTTTCCTATTCAAACAATGAGGCAGAGTACGAAGGTTTGGTTCATGGTGTGAGCCTTGAAGAACACCTCGAGGTCAAACAGCTGAGAGTTTTGGGGGATTCATAGTTAGTCATCCATCAAGTCTGGGGAATATCAGCCACAAAGAATGTCTACATGCATTCATAATGCCATAGAGTTTGGGACCTAATTGAGAGCTTTGAAGATTTTAATGATGAATAATGATGAATAGTAAGTACCAAACCAGTACTGAGAGGGGGGATGAATCATTACAGACAAAACCTTCCCTCAACCAGTTTGACTACAAATACTACACTTAACTGGTAAATAGTAACACCGGTTTAAATCAGGACACTACCAGTTACACATAGTGAGAGTATGAATGACATAAATCGGTAAACACTTAGATCTTTACACAATCTAATATCTCATTTTCACGTCACCCGTATGCATAAACAAGTAATATATCATCAGAAATATAATGACTACCAGTTCAACATGCTTTACCACTTGACATAAAATATTAAAGCATCACATGAAAAGCATCACACATGACACACTGATTTTTTCACATGGAAATCCAACGGGGAAAAACCACGATGGGGATGAATACCCACAAGTTGTTCTTTGAACTCTTTTGAAGTGTTCTTTGTTAGGAGCCTAGTTTGGTTAAAGACTTTTACAATAGGTTCTTCTAGGAACTGATCCTTCTAGGGACCACCCGGTTAAGGGATGGCTAAATACTTGGTTAAAGGTTAGAACCCTGTTAAAGGTTACCTCGCAAGAGGATTTGAAGAACTCATTTAATTGAGTTGCCCTGTTAAAGGATTTACACAAAAGCCTATTAAAGCTACCCAGTTAAGGGATTTTCCAAGTACTGAAATGGTTAGACGTCAACAAATAATACACTGATTTGATAACAACACTCAATGCCAAGGCAGATCCACTTTAGCTCCTTTGCTTCTGCAATCACACTCTGTAGGTATCAATACACTTCTCTGATCTAGAAAGAATCAAGTATCTCTTCACTTGGATACACACATAGCATTTGCCAATGACCTCAAAATGAAAAACATCATCGACCTTATAGAAAACAGATAGGTCGGTAGCATAAACCCTAAACCGTAAAAATTTAGGTTTAACAATTCAATCGGTTCAATCCTGACTATTAATCATACTGCATTGAATACAATAGTCTTAAACATATCTCAAGATGTTATCCAACGTTCATTCTTTGCCGCTTTAGGAAGTTGATAACCCATCATGCGCTCTCCACCATTTATAGAGACTTCGCACATTCCCGAGGTAGATAGGATCAATCTCCATGCAAGATCCTCAAGGAAATCCTTCATGCACACAAGGTTAATGTGGCAACACTATCTGGTCTTCATTACAATGCTAACTCATCACAAGATGTCATCGGTTGAATCACACAAGCTTAGAATGCATCAACTAGGAACCCTGAAGTTGAGACTACCAACTGGTAGTCATGACAAATGAAACCCTAATACAAAACTTCCCATATATTGGTTCTCATTCCAACATACCACTTCACTTTTTCTCATATACCGATTCACATTATCATACCGGTTCTCACATATACCAGTTCACAATATCATACTAGTTCTCTTGCTAGTTTGCTTACTTCAATATACCAGTTCATACTTCAGCATATTGACATCAATGACAACATACGATATCATCATGTCACCAAGTTTTGCACATATGTCAACAATCTCCCCCTTTGGCATTGCTGGCAATATACAAAGATATCTCTCCACTTCACATCTCCTCCCCAATACTGCAGATATCTTCTCCGCTTCACATCTTCTCCCTCTTTGACAACAATGTCAAAGTGGAGGCACAAATAGCTATTTTCCACTATGCTGCTCCCCATAAGGAGTAGCATCCTTCAACACACCAATCCTAAAAAATATTTATCAATTGCAATACCTGAATGATGTGGAGCACACACCTTTACTTCACCTCTTGAAGGGGAAGCACCCCTAATTCACCTCTTAAATAGGTAAATGTAGCCTTCAGTAGAGGCTTGGTGAATATGTCTGCTAACTGCTCCTTACTAGAAACATGTTCCAATACAGCCTCTTTGTTCTGAACCTTCTCCCTCAAGAAATGATACTTGAGCTCAAAGTGCTTGGTTCTATCATGTAAAACCAGATTCTTGGAAATGTTAATTGCACTTGTGTTGTCACAAAATATACTTACCAGTTTAGATACAGGAACTTTGAAGCCACTTAATGCATGCTTCATCCAGATTGTTTGGGTGCAGTTCATAAATGCTGCAACATATTCCAATTTTGCTATAGACTGAGAGATACAACTCTGCTTCTTACTCATCCATGAGACCAATATACCACCAAGAAAGAATGCACTAGCGGTTGTGCTTTTCCGGTCGTCCACATTACCAGCCCAATCAACATCTGTAAACACTTTCAGGATGAAATCATTACTGTGTGGATACCATAATCCATAGTCAATAGTTCCCTTTAGATATCTAAGAATCCGCTTGACTGCTACCAAGTGGGATTCTCTTGGACTTTTCTGGAACCATGCAGTAATGCCTACTGCATGTGCAATGTTCGGTCTTCTATGTACTACATAGTGCAACTAACCAATCATTGATCGGTATTCCTTCTCATTCACCAACATTGAGTCATCCTCTTTTGATAATTTACAACTGGTCACCATCGGTGTAACAACCGATTTGCTGTCTTCCATGCCAAAGGTCTTCAACACCTCTTTGACATACTTTGACTGAGTGATAAAGATACCATCTTTCATTTGTTGAATCTGTAGTCCAATGAAGAACTTAATCTCCCCTATAAGTGACATCTCAAATTCCTTCTTCATCTCATCTGCAAAATCATGACTCATCTTGTCATCTCCACCAAAAATTATGTCATCAACAAATACTTCACATATCAGAATCTAATCTCCTTTTGACTTTAGATAGATATTCCTATCTTCACTTGTTCTTTCAAATCCAATCTTCACAAGATGGGAGTGTATGCGTTCATACCATGCTCTAGGTGCCTGCTTCAATCTATACAGGGCTTTATGTAGCCTACACACCATGTCATTATCTTCTAATAGGGCAAACCCATCTGGTTTCTCTATATACACCTCCTCTTCAAGTATTCCATTTGATATACTTTGAATCCCTTGAAGGTTGCATATGCAAGAAGCATATGAACTCCTTCCAATCTAGCTACTGGAGCAAAGGTTTCTCCATAGTCTTCTCCTTCTTCTTGAGCATATCCCTTACACACCAGTCTGGCTTTGTTTCTTACCACTGTGCCATCTTCATTCAACTTATTTATGAAAACCCATTTGGTGCCAATGACATTTTTACGCTTAGGTTTGGGTAACAAAGACCATGTACCATTCTTTTCTATCTGGTCAAGTACCTCTTCCATTCCTTTGATCTAGTCTTCATTGTTATGTGCCTCTTTAAATGTTTTAGGCTCAAATTCAGAGATCATGTAAGAATTTTCTTTGACCTTTCTTCTTGTAAGAATTCCTGCATCCTTGTCTCCTATGACTTGTTTTGGATCATGATTCAACTTTACATACCTAGGAATGATCTTAGCTATTTCTTCTTGCTTTTCTTCTTCATCCTCATCTTCATCAGCATCAACATCTACCGGTGTAGGAGCATTGTTACTGGTGATAGGCTATTTTTCAACCGGTTCCCAAAAGGTTACAACTGGTTCATCTACCACTCACTCATTGCCGGTTTCCTTAGGTTTCTCAGAGGTTTCATCAACTTTGACATTAATACTTTCAACAATTTTCTGAGTCCTATTGTTGAAACACTTAAGAGCTTTACTCTTGGTGGAATATCCTAGGAATATTCCTTCATCACATTTTGCATCAAACTTGCTCTGATGTTCACTCCTCTTGATATAACATTTTCTACCAAATACTCTAAAGTAGCTTACTACAGGAGTCTTATCGGTCCAATACTCATAAGGTGTTTTATCCATACCTTTCTTGATGAGTACCCGGTTCATAGTGTAGACTACAGTGCTCACTGCTTCTCTCCAGAAGGTGTGAGCAACCTTCCCTTGACTCAGCATCGTTCTGGCTACTTCAACTATAGTCCGGTTGTTCCTCTCTGCTAGGCCATTCTACTATAGAGTTCAGGGGTAGACAGTTTCCTCTTGATGCCATTCTCGTCACAGTACTTGTTGAATTCACTGGAAGTGAATTCTCCTCCTTGATCAGTTCTTAGGCACTTAATCCTCTTACCACTTTCCTTTTCGACTAGTGCTCTAAAAGCTTTGAACTTTCCAAAAGCTTCAGACTTTTCTTTCAAGAATGTGACCCACATCATTCTTGAGTAGTCATCAGTGAGAATCATAAAGTACCTATCTCCCTGCACACTCCTAGTTTTCATAGGACCATACAAATCAATATGCACAAGATCAAGAAAAGTGTCTGCAGTGAAAGGTTTACCATTGAAGGTTGAGGAAGACATTTTGCCCAGTTGACACTCTCTGCACAAAGGATTCTCAGGTTTCCTCAGCATAGGAAATCCTATTACTGCCTTGATCTTACTAGCCTTCACAATATTATCAAAGTTTACATGGCAGAGTCTCCTATGCCATATCTAGCTATCATCAAACTTAGCCATTAGACATGTACTGATATTTGCATTTAGCTGAAATAAGTTACCTTTGGTCTGCATACCTGTGGCCATTAGTTCACCACTCTTTCCTTTTATTTTGCACACTCCATCTTTGAATTCCAGAGTGAGTCCATTATCATTCAATTGGGCAACACTCAAAAGGTTGTGCCTAAGACGTTCTACCCAATACACATTATCAGCACTGCTTTTTCCATTTAGAGAGATGGACCCTCTGCCTTTTACCATACATGGTGCATCATTACCAAATCGGACCACACCACCATCATACTCTTCCAGAGATAGAAACTTACTCTGGTCACCAGTCATGTGGTGAGAACAACCACTATCAATAATCCACTCATTGGAATTGTCAAAGCGGGAGACAAGAGCCTTCTTGTCTGACACATCTTCCTTAACGGCTACAAACACAATGTCTTCAATTTCTTCATCTTTTGATTCCTCATCAGTGACACCTTCATCAACTACTACAAAATAGTTTCTTATGTTTCCTCCTTTGAACTTCTTGAACTTCTCCAATTTGTCCTTCTTATCACCATTAGGATAGTTTACAGGAATGTGTCCTATCCTATTGCAAGAAAAGCATTTCAAAGGGAGCTTACCTCTGTATTTACTAGTTCCCTTAGGAAGTCTCTTGGAAAGAAGAGCTTCAAATTCCATCAGGATCTCCTCATCATCCATTTCTCTGCTTTGTCTTGGTTCACAACTTGTACTAGCTTCTTTTCCCTTTCTAGATGGTGCAACAGATGCTCTAAAGGCTGATTCAACTTTTTGAATACTGCCATCAGAATTGTTTAGTTCATATGTGGCCAACTTAGCAATGATGGAGTCTATGGATACCTTTGTCTTGTCTATATACCTCAACTCTTGAATAGAAGCAACCCTTATTGCATAGACCAGTAATAAGGATCTCAAGACTTTGCTAACAATAGTGGAATCATCTATTTTACCTACTGCACTCTTGATGTCTCCAACAATAGTTTTGATTCTTATTCTATATTGTTGAATTATCTCTCCTTCAACCATCTACATGTCTTCAAACTTTCCCCTAAGGCTTTCTTCCTTATATTGTTTCACATGCTCATCACCGCCATAGATATTCTCTAGAGCATCCCATACTTCTTTGGGATTATCTTTGTCCTGAACATCAATAAACTCAATGTTAGATAGACTGTTGATTAGGGCTTCCATGACTTGCCCATTCTCCTAAATCTTTCTTTTTTGATCATCGGTGAGAGTACTGGTAGGAATAACATAAGCATTCTCAACATAGCTCCAGTGTTGAGCACCCATGCTTCTAATGTAGATCTTCATTCTGTCCTTCCATATCTTAAAGTTATATATGTTGAACTTTGGACCTTCCCTCTTCATCATTAGAGTAGGATCTTTTCCTCAAGTGGTTAGGCTTACAACATAGAGGACCTAGAAGATGCTCTGATACCAATTGATGAATAATGATGAATAGTCAGTACCAAACCGGTACTGAGAGGGGAGGGGTGAATCGGTATAGACAAAAACCTTCCCTCAACCAGTTTGACTGCAAAGACTGCACTTAATTGGTAAACAGTAACACCGGTTTAAATCAGGGCACTACCGGTTACACATAGTGAGAGTATGAATGACATAAACCGGTAAACACTTATATCTCTACACAATCTAATATCTCATTTCCACTTCACTCGTATGCATAAACAAGTAATATATCATCAAAAATATAATGACTGCCAGTTCAACATGCTTTACCACTTGACATAAAATATCAAAGCATCACATGAAAAGCATCACACATGACACACTAATTTTTTGACGTGGAAACCCAACTCAAAAAAACCACGGTGGGATGAATACCCACAAGCTGTTATTTGAGCTCTTTTGAAGTCCGCTCTGTTAGGAGCCTAGTCTGGTTAAAGACTTTTACAATAGGTTTTGCTAGGAACCGATCCTGCTAGGGATCACCCAGTTAAGGGATGGCTAAATACCTGGTTAAAGGTTAGAACCCTGTTAAAGGTTACCTCACAAGAGGATTTAAAGAACTCATTGAATTGAGTCACCCTATTAAAGGATCTACACAAAAGCTTGTTAAAGCTACCCGGTTAAGGGATTTTCCAATTGCTGAAATGGTTAGAAGTCAACAAGTAATACATTGATCTGATAACAACACTAAATACCAAGGTAGATCCACTTTAGCTCCTTTGCTTCTACAATCACACTCTGCAGGTATCAATACACTTCTCCGGTCTGGCAAGAATCAAGTATTTTCTAATGATCTCAAAATGAAAAACATCATCGACCTTATAGGAAACATATAGGTTGGTAGCATAAACCCTAAACCCTAAACATTTAGGTTTAACAATTCAATCGATTCAATCCTGAACATTAATCATACTGCATTGAATACAACAGTCTTGAACATATCTCAAGACATTCTCCAACATTCATTCTTTGTCACTTTAGGAAGTTGATAACCCATCACGCACTCTCCACCATTTACAGAGACTTCGCACATTCCTGAGGTAGATAGGATCAATCTCCATGCAAGATCCTCAAGGAAATCCTTCACGCGCACAAGGCTAATGTGGCAACACTATCTGCTCTTCATTACAAAGCTAACTCATCAAAATATGTCATCGGTTGAATCACACAAGCTTGGAATGCATCAACTGAAAACCCTGAAGTTGAGACTACCAACCGATAGTCATGCCAAATGAAACCCCGATACAAAACTTCCCATATATAAGTTCTCATTCCAACATACCACTTCACCTTTTCACATATACCGGCTCACATTATCATACCAGTTCTCACATATACCGGTTCACAATATCATACCAGTTCTCTTGCCAATTTTCTTACTTCAATATACCAGTTCATAATTCAACATATTGACATCAATGACAACATACAATATCATCATGTCACCAAGTTCTGCACATATGTCAACATTTAATATTCAATGGATTCCCTAAAAGAACAATGAAGCTGCCAACCGCATGGCCACAATAGGATCGTAGTTTGATCCCACATTAGTATTATTGGAAAACAAAGATTCAGTCCAGGTAGTTGTTAGACCTGCTATACTAGACAATGACACTCATTGGCAAGTTTTTGAAAATGCTAAGCATATAGCCATGTTCATCCAACAATTCAAGGAGTTCATGGATCAATTACAACCCAGGGTGTCTGAGGCATATGGCAACCAAGTGATCCAGTTAAAGACAAACAAACTTCCTAAAGGTTTGATTACACTAGAAAATATTTTTTACTGCGAAGATTCTAGGAACAATAAAAGGAAATTCATAGAAGATAAAGAGGATTATACAAAACACCATGTTGGGGATGGTGGGAAGCTCAAGGTTGGTAAAGATGTTCCCCAACATGATAGGAATAGGTTAATCCATTTCTACGATTAATACATAGGGGTAATCACCTAGTCATATGACAAGCTCCGCGGGTACAATCCAAAGGTGATCTAACATACCATTGATATTTTTGAAGGAGAAAAGCCTGTTCAATAAAAACAACATCTAGTCAATCCCAAGATAGAGTCCTTGATGTCTCAAGAGTTGCAGAAGTTAATCAATGCTTGAATTATCTACCCCATTAAGCATAGCACTTAGGTTTCTAACTTGGTGCCAGTCCAGAAAAAGAATGGAGGCATCCACCTTTGTGTGGAATTCCAGTACCTGAATAGGGCATCCTTGAAGGACCACTATCCTTTACCTCCAATGGAGCAGATTCTACATACAATAGACGGGTTTGAAATGTTCTTGATGCTTGACAGTTTCCCCAAATACAACCAAGTTCTTTTCAAACCAGAGGATCAACATAAAACCACATTCACCACTAAATGGGGAACGTTCGCCTATCAGGAAATGTCTTTTGGGTTGTCTAATATTGGTTCTACTTTTCAAAGGGCTATGGATATAGCCTTTTGGGAGCTGATTAACAAGATAATTCTTATTTATCTGGATGATTTGACAATGTTTTTGAATCACAAGGAAGATCACTTCGACCATTTGGAGCCACTTTTTCAAAAGTGCAAGGAGTTTGGCATCTCTCTGAACCTTAAGAAATGTATCTTTAAAGTTCATCAAGGAAAGTTGCTAGGATGTGTGGTGTCTAAAGAAGGATTGTTGATTGACCCAAACTAGGTGAAAGCTATCAAAGAGCTCCCCTTTTTGGTGAACAAGAAGGGTGTTTAGTCTTTTTTGGGAAAGATCAATTTTGTTAGCCGATTCATTACATATTTTTCTAGAATGGTAAGATAGATCACCCATATGATTAAGAAGGATACACATTTCAAATGGATGTCAGAGGCCAAGGAAGCTTTTGAAAAAATTAAAGAAGCCATCTCATCTGCCCCCATCTTGGCTAATCCGGATATGTCTAGGGATTTTTGCATGTATGTTTATGCCAATAATTTCAGTATTGTTGTTGTATTATCACAAAAAGATGCAGAAGGTACAAGGGAACATCCAATTAATTTCCATTCAAAAACATTAAAGAGTATGAATTCAAGTACAACTTTGTTAAAAAACAAGCATTTGCCATTATAAAATTCTTAAATAATTTTAGGTATCTCATTTCTTGAAATAAGACCACTAACTTGTTGGTGCATAATGGACCACTAAGAGGGGGGTGAATCAATGGTAATCAATAATTTTTTTTTCCTTCTAAAGATCTAAGCAATAATAAAATTAATTACAAAACCATGAGCAAAGATATTTAGCAGATCAACACACACACATAAAAGGCACATTACATAACACCAGATGTACAAGGAAAACCCAATGTGGGAAAAACCTTGGTGAGAATAGCTTCAGAGTCTACTGCTCCAATCCAACCTCACAATAAAATTACTAGTTACAACTTTTATGGGCACCAGACCCTATAGTTTAGGAGTTTCTACTCAAAGGAGCACCTACCCCTAGTCTAAGCACCCACTCAGAGATTACAATGAATGTAATTACAAATACATGCTATATACCTTGTTGCAAATGAGGTTTTGCAATGCCTTACTAAAATGCTCTCTATCTATCTTTGTACTTGGTTTCTGCTCTTTCCTCTTTGTCTTCATCTTGGATCACTTCTCCTCTTCTATCTTTTTGGCTTTCTACCTTGGCTCTATACACTCTAGCTTCTGCTACTCTCTCTCACTTGGTCTCTGCTCTACTTTTTCCACCCTGAAACACACCACTATTTGTTCTCTCCTGAGCTTCTTTTCATCTCCTTAGCAACAAAACACTCAACCAACACCCATCATTAACCTCACTATGCTGACAAGTATATGTTTTTGTATTCAACATCCACCTCCAAGAGGTCGGTTAGATCATAACTCATCATATTTAGGATAACTATTGTTCTTCCTCGTAATCATGCAGAATGCAGATCATTCATTCAGTCTGTCCAGTTGGCAATCTAAGTCTCCACACACACAAAGAGATAACCCATGTTCATGATCAACTTTGAATTTGAGTTATTCATGTTGGAGGGCTTGATCATCATTGTCATTATGGCGGTTCCATGTGCCACATCATCCCTATGTTCTAGTCTTCCCGCTCTACTACTTGTCCACACATCTCTCAACTACTCATGTCAAATATCATCAAATGCCTCTCCATTTCATCAACTCTGTATTTGCAAGATTTCCCTCCAATAGTAGATTCAAATCCTAATCTCCTCAACCTCTAAGAGATTGTGTTTTCTTATTGATTAGATTCTCTATACACCACTCAGACATATAGTTACCATCCATAAATACATTCTCCCTATCTTCTGATTGAACACCTACATTGAATGAATCTCTATTAAGTTGTCGATGATCTCCACCATATCATATTAGATTACCTATACTAAACACATCTCCTCTATTCACATATTGTTCACTTTACCTAGTGTACTATGTTTGGAAAACTCAATCTGTCCCACAAATCTGATTTCCTACATGTTGATTATCTTGAGTCGTTCACCTGTCTGCTACTAAATCACCATTAATGAAATCATCATCCTCTATTGACCTGCCCTGAGGAGATCATCACACCTCATTAAATCGGCCATCATCTCTATAAGCACCAACCTCTACATATCAAATTTCATTATCGCCCACTTGGGGGCCACTTGTCTTTATTTTCTGCATCCACATCACTTGGTCAATGTCAGTCAGCTGCCACATAAGCCTCTACATCTGTTGGCATGCATCTATGGCATCAAATTTTTCGCTCAACATTTATGGTCATACTTGGTTGACCACCATGTCTATTACTGAGTCTATCAGCTTGAAAATGTGTCATCTAATTCACTTGGTCAATCCTGGTCAATTGCCCACATGGACCTCTGAGTCTATCATCTTACAGACATATCAGGTTTACAATAAGCTATTATGTTGATCCACTCTATTTCCATGTTAGTCGTATTAGGTTAACTCATTCCAATATATCTAATTGAAGCTCTATCAGAAAGGCTTTAACTAGTGACATAGGGAAAATATGTTAGATCGACCAAACAAGTCATTCTGATGACATGCAATCAACCTCCCTTTATCAACATAGCTATCCCAAAATATCAAATTTGTGGTGACAAGGTACATCGGCATAGGTTACTCCAATGAGAACCTCCATCAGAATAGCCAACACTATCAGCTTAGCACTTGGACTCTAACCTGTCAAAACAAACCTATTTCGATGACTGAACATGAACATGCATCGACATAGCTACTCCAAAATTGCAGCACCACCATCCTTCAACATATATGCCTACCTATTCTACCAATGCAAAATAAGCCTACGTAGGATAAGCCTTCTTTATCTTTGTGTGGTGTTCCTTTACTCTTGTTAGCCTGTGCAACATTTGTGTAGCTCTTTAACGTACAAGGGATAAGGTCTCTTTTGTTTGTCTTCACTTTTCCTTATCCCACAAGCCTCTTGTCATCCCATCTTGGTCACGTGGGATAACGGAAGCCACAAAATTCCTTTTAGTTCCTTGTCCCGCACAACATTTGTTGGTCTCTTTTGACATCGTGGGATAAGAAAGAACATCTTTGTGATTTGACCTCCTTTGACTTTCTTATCCCGGGCAACCATCGTTGAACACTTTTGACAATGTGGGATATGATATAAGACTATTTTATTAACTTAAGTGTTATCCTGCAAGGTTATCATACCTTTTATAACATTCTGTGGGATAAGTCGAGCAACGTAACCTGCGTGTTATTGACATCCTCTATTGTGAGACTAGTATGACCAACTAGTCGTGTTATTGACAACCTCGGTCACATAACAAATGTGTTATTAACACTTGTAGACACATATGCATCATGTTATTGATACTTGCAACCACATAACCATCATTTTATTGACACTGGTAGACACATAACCATCATGTTATTGACACTGGCAGACACATAACCATCATGTTAATGACACCATCTATCATAGTACACAATAGCCCTTTGGTCATAGCGATAGTGATCACCTGTGTATTATTGACAACTCAGTTGTGTGTTATTGACATCTATAGTTACACCTATCTTAATTCAAATTGGTTTTCTTGATTCCTTCATCACTGCATTTCCCTTTTTCTTATTCATCCAATTACTTATCCTCTTAGAACATTCCAGGCTTACTGTATGTATCTCCTTGTGCGTATAACATGGCATGTTATATGATGTTGCAGTAGTACTTATGCCCTTGGTCCTCAAATCACTTGATACAACACAGTATCAACTAATCTAATTTTCCTATGAAGAACATCTTATATCTCTCTCAATCTAAGACCATACCACCTGCTCACCTTCCCTTTGTGATTTATCTGCTCTAGGAAACCTTGACCTTTCCATCAAGATCATCATATGGCATTGTTGCATCTTCATCTTCCTCTAGGGTGTTGGTATTATGGATGTGTTGCATTAGTTTTGTCATTGATGTCAACACTTATCCTTCTAGAGATCCATGGTTATGTTGAATCGGTACATTGTTGATCACCGGCATGTTCAGTGACTTATGCATAGTCACATGGTATATTGTTCACCGGTAGGTTATATTGTTCACCGGCACTGATGATAACTTGTTATCATCTGGAGATCACTTGGTTATGTCTAAGACATGGTTTGGATACTTGGTTTTGGTATTTTTGTTATTGGTCTAATCGGGTTGACATATTTGCTATTACCGGCAAATTGGTCTAGGTTATGGACCGGTATGCATTATCTATTCCAGATCAGCACAACATGTTAAGGAGATGATTTATTGATTGGATATGATTGTAAATGTATTGAGCCGACATGATGCATCACATCTTGACTTATTTGTAATTGATTTAATTGTAATATTCTTAGTGAGCCGACCTACACATTTGGTCTTAGGTTTTTGTATATATGTAAGATCTCATTTGTGAGATAAAATAAGAGAATGTGACAGTATGTGGTATATGGTATTATAACATGGTATGTGCGAATATTGAAGATCATATGAGAAGACCATAGAGAAGGTTCAAGGAAGGTTTGAAGGTGATTATTAGAGCTTAACCAGTACTAAATCCAGCATTGGAGATGTTATTTTGAGCAGTACATTATCATTGGATCTAACCATCCAATTGTAGTTAGTGTGACTCCTATTTTGTGATTGAGTAGTGAGCTCTAGGCGGTTGGCCTTTCTGCGTGTGCAGACCCCATTTGTATACACATACTATCTATAGTAGTATCATCTGATTGTGGGTAAGGTTTCCCACCATGGTTTTTCCCCTTACAAGGTTTCCATGTACAAATCTCTGTGTTATGTGTTGTGGATGTTGTTTCTCTTTTTGTTTTATGCATTGAGTTTCACCGATATTAGTATTAATTGCTAATCTATCAATCGACATTAAGTTTTGTTTACCGGTATTAGGTATCAAGTTTGATTAAATTGTATTTGGGTTGAAATTCATAGTCAACTGATTCACCCCCCCTCTCTTAGTTACCTCACAGGTCCTAACAATTGGTATCAAAGCTAAGTCCTCTTTTTGCAAAAGTCTAACAGCTTGAGGAGATTCTATGGCAACAAACTTTTTTAGGAAGGACAGTCTGAAACTTGATGGAACTAACTATGGTATATGGAAGATTAGAATGGAGACACATCTGAACTGCATTGGAAAAGACATATGGGATGTTACAAAGAATGGCTATGTTGGTCCTACATTGAATCAACCTAATCCAGCAACATTGGGTAAGGATCAAGAGAATGATTGCAAAGAAAGAGAAGCACTTTTGAGCGCCTTGTTAGATCAGAAAATCATGGGATTATCAGACCAATCTACTGCTAAAGTTATTTTGGATAAATTGGAGACATTGAATGAAGGAGATACCACTATTAAAATTGCAAAACTGGAATGCTTTCGGGTCAGGTATGAAAATGGAAGAAGATGAAAGAATTTCCGCTTTTATGGAAAGAGTTAATGAAATCATTTCGGGAATACAATGTTGGGGAGGATCCTTAAGTGAAGTTGAAATTATTTCTAAAGTTCTAATAGATTTTCCACTGGCATATAAAATGAAAGTAACTGCTATTAATGAGTTGAGAATAATGCCTAATACATCAGTATCTAGAGATACCTTGGTTGGAAAACTTTCAGTATTTGAGCTTGAGGAATTTGGTCCTGTTGCTACAATTAAGACAGATTTAGCCTTCAAAGCATCATCATCTAGATCATCATCATCATTTGACAAATCTGATTGGAAAGAACTTTATACAAGATAACTTGAAGATATTAGGAGGGAAAATGAAGAACTGGAAGAACTTGAAGCACTATTTGCAAGGAAAATGCCTAAAGGTCCTATTGGAAGTAAGTATGAAGGTAAAGCACCATTTAAATGTTTTAATTGCAATAAAGTTGGTCATATGGCATCTAGATGTCTTGATAGACATGCAAGATTGAGAGAAGAAGCTAAAAGAACATATAAGCCTAACCTTGAATATAAGAGATACAAATTTAAGAAGAATAGAGATAAATCATGTTACTATGTTGATGAAGGAGTTACTGATGATTCTGATGAAGAACCAATAGATAATGGATGGGATTTTGTTGCAATAAAGGAAGATCAACCGACACCTACTATTCCACTAGTAGAGTAGGCCCTAGCAACTAAAATTGAAGAAAATGATGAATGCATTATAGATTCCGGATGTTCACATCATATAACTGGTGATAGAAGTAAATTCCTATCTCTTCAGGAATATAGTGGAGGTCTAGTAAGATTTGGGGATGATAAAGCTTGTTTGATTAGAGGAAAATACACTATATCTTTTGATGGTAAGCACATTACTAACAACGTATATTATGTTGAAGGTTTGAAGCATAATCTTTTGAGTGTTGGTCAATTATTTGAAAAAGGATTTTAGTTACAATTCAAGAATGGTAAATGCAAAATCATGAACAAAACTAGTTTGGATATTGCAACTGATAATCAGACTAGAGGTTATATCGTTCATTTGACTAACAGTGAAAATCCATGCTTGATTGCACATATTGATGAAAGTTGTAATGTCATAAGAGACTTTTTCATTTAAATTTTGATTGCATTGTAAAGATTAGTTCAACTAAGGCAGTAAGGGATTTACCTAAGATTGTGAAACCTCATAATCTGGTATGTAAGGAAAGTCAAATGGGAAAGCAAGTTAGAACAACTTTTAAGAGTATTTCTGAGAAATCCAATAATGTTCTTGATTTAATTCATACTGACTTGTGTGGTCTGACAAGAACAAGAAGTCTACAAGGAGATAGATACTTTATGATAATTATTGATGATTATTCTAGAATGTGTTGGGTTACTTTTCTCAGGCAGAAATCAAAATCTTTTGGAAAATTCAAGTTATTCAAGGCAATGGTAGAGAATGAATCTGGTAAGAAAATCAAATGTTTAAGATTACATCAAGGAGGAGAATTTACATCTAAGGAGTTTAATACATTCTGTGAAGTGAATGGAATCAAAAGACAAGTATCAGCACCTCAGACACCTCAGTAGAATGGATTGTGGAAAGGAAGAACAAAACTATTCTGGATGCAACTAGAAGCATGATATTGGAAGAAAATCTACCTCATTTGTATAAGAGAGAAGTAGTGAATACAATGGTTTACACTTTCAACAGAGTTCACATTAAAGGTGAAACTGGTAAGACCCCTTATGAACTATGGTTTGGTAATACTCCTACTCTTAAATACTTCAAAATATTTAGAAGCAAATGTTATATTAGGAGAGATGAGTATGTTGGTAAATTTGATCCTAGAAGTGATGAAGGAATATTTCTTGGTTATTCATCTAAGAGTAAAGCATATAGATGTTTTAATAAAAGATTGCAGAAGATCATTGAGAGTGCAAATGTGAAGGTAGATGAACACTTTAGAGGAAATTCAAGGTCTGTAGATTCTGAACCAATAGTTGAGATGATCATAAATGAACCAATACAAAGTGCACTGGTACAGAATGTGGATCTAGTCACACCGGCATCATCAGAGAATTCCACAGTGACTGAAGAACAACAGCAAGTGAACAAACCCAGGTATGTAAGACTGAATCACTCCGAAAGTCAGATAATTGGGATTAAGTATCAAGGTGTTATGACAAGAGGAAGACTGGAAAATGAAGAGGATGTTTAATTTCTCAAATTGAACCAACATCTGTTATTGAGGCATGTGAAGATAAACATTGGATTAAATCAATGGAAGATGAATTAGAACAAATTGAAAAGAACAATACATGGACATTGGTTCCCCGGCCAAAAGACAAAAATGTAATTGGAACTAAATGGGTATTTAGAAATAAACTTAATGAAGAAGGTAAGGTAATAAGAAACAAAGCAATATTAGTGTGTAAAGGATATTCATAGAAACAAGGAATTGATTATAATGAAAACTTTGCACCGGTAGCTAGAATTGAGGCAGTCGGATTATTTCTTGTATTTGCAACACATAAGAACTATAAAGTATATCAGATGGATGTAAAATGTGCATTTCTGAATGGTGATCTTGAAGAGGAAGTTTACATTGAATAGCCTGATGGATTTTCATTAACAAATAATGAAGATATGGTATGCATTTTAAGGAAAGCTTTGTATGGATTGAAGAAAGCTCCTAGAGCTTGGTATGCTAGATTGGACAAATATCTTTTGAAGCTTGGTTACACTAAAGGTAATGCTGACAACAACTTATATTTCAAAGTGACTAATCATGACATCTTGGTTATTGAAGTTTTTGTTGATGATATCATTTTTGGAGGAGAAGATGGATTGTGTAAAGACATTGCTAATAAGATTCAAGAGGAATTTGAAATGTCTATGATTGGGAAGATAAAATTGTTTTTAGGATTGTAGATTTCAAAGACTGATAAAGGTATATTCATATGTCAAACAAATTACTTGAAGGAACTATTGAAGAAATTTGGTATGAAAAATCTAAACCGGTAAGTACTCCTATGACTACAACTGATAAATTGACATTGAAGGATGATTCAACTCTTGTTAATCCGACAAGATATAAATCTATGATTGTAGATTTCAGAGTAATCCTAAAGAAAATCATGAATCAGCAGTGAAAAGGATTTCTCGGTATCTACAAGGAACAACAAATCTTAGTTTATGGTATCCTAAAGATGAAAATTTTGATTTATGTGCATACACCGATGCAAATTGGGTAGGAGATGTAGATGACAGAAAGAGAACCACTTGCAAAGCATTCTTTCTTAGTAGCAAATTGATTTCATGGTTGAGCAAGAAACAGAGTTATACGTCATTATCAACAGTAGAATCAGAATATTTTGCAACAACAACTAATTGTACTTAGGTATTATGGATTAAGCAAATGTTGAAGGAAATAAAGGTAAAATGCAAAGAACCTATAATCGTTTATTGTGATAATTCAGCAGCAATTGATATATCAAGGAATCTGGTATTTCACTCTAAGACTAAACATTTTTCTATTAAATATAATTTTCTGAAAGAGAATATTGAAGAAAAAGAAGTGAGATTGGTTTATGTGAATACTAAAGAGAAGATTGCAGATATCTTTACTAAGCCTTTGCCTAAGGAAACATTTGAATATCTCAAAGAGAAGCTTGGGGTAATACCCTCACTGGTAGAGACTTAGACAATTGAAGATTGGCATCAAACTAACAAAAATTAACAGAGAAATATTTTTTTGGCTTTGGTGGAGGAGAGCTACTTCTCAGGGAGATTAGTTGGTTATAACAATTGGTTATTGTAATTGGTTATATGAGCTGGTTGTATGTTTTGGTATTTGTATTGCTTTGGTCTTTGATGTCAAAGGGGGAGATATATCTATGGAAAAAAATTGTATTTAGGAAACATTATCCTTTGGGGAGAGATTATTCATTGGGGGAGAGATATATACTCTCTCCATTTTGATTTTGATTTCTGGTATTGATCTATTCTAGAGATTATTGGTTCTTGGTTTTTGGCATTCTATTTTTGGCACTTAGATGTTTTTCCATCTAGTGTTGCCATCAATGCCAAAGGGGGAGATTGTTGGAATTATGGATGTGTTGCATTAGTTTTGTCATTGATGTCAACACTTATCCTTCTAGAGATCCATGGTTATGTTGAACCGACATATTGTTGTTCACTGATATGTTTAGTAACTTATGCACAGTCACCGGTATATTGTTCACCGACACTGATGATAACTTTTTATCATCTAGAGATCACTTGGTTATGTCAAAGACATGGTTTGGATACTTGGTTTTGGTATTTTGGTTATTGGTCTAGTCGGGTTGACATATTTGTTATTATCGGCAAATTGGTCTAGGTTATGGACTAGTATGAATTATCTATTCTAGATCAGCACGACATGTTATGGAGATGATTTTTTGATTAGATATGATTGTAAATGTATTGATCCAACATGATGCATTACATCTTGACTTATTTGTAATTGATTTAATTGCAATATTCTTAGTGAGCCGACCTACACATTTGGTCTTAGGTTTTGGTATATATGTAAGATCTCATTTGTGAGATAAAATAAGAGAATGTAATGGTACATGGTATATGGTATTATAACATGGTATGTGAAAATATTGAAGATCATATGAGTAGACCATAGAGAAGGTTCAAGGAACGTTTGAAGGTGATTATCAGAGCTTAATCGGTACTGAATCTAGCATTGGAGATTCTATTTTGAGCAGTACATTATCATTGGATCTAACCATCCAATTGTAGTCAGCATGACTCCTATTTTGTGATTGAGTAGTGAGCTCTAGGCGGTTGGCCTTTCTGCATGTGCAAACCCCATTTGTCTACACATTCTATCTGCAGTAGTATCATCTAATTGTGAGTAAGGTTTCCCACCGTGTTTTTTCCCCTTACAGGGTTTCCACATACAAATCTCTGTGTTATGTGTTGTGGATGTTGTTTCTCTTTCTGTTTTATGCATTGAGTTTCACCGGTATTAGTATTAACTACTAATTTGTCAACCAACATTAAGTTTGGTTTACCATTATTAAGTATCAAGTTTGATTAAATTGTATTTGGGTTGAAATTCATAGTCAACTAATTCACCCCCCATCTTAGTTGCCTCCTGGGTCCTAACATGGGGAACACATAATGCTACATCTTTATGCTTTACCAGCCTAATGCCTGCATGTCTCTACATCTATGTGGCACTTATCATTTCTACATCTTTGTCGACTGCATCATCTCAATTGTTCACATCAATTAATTCTACATGCCAGCTACATCTTCATCTAGTGGGTATCTTATAAGTATCTTTGCAACTTCATCAACTGAGCCTTGCACACACATATGTTGACATTAATGACAACCTTAATGCCAAAAATCTCTCCCTTTGGCATTGATGTCAATACCAATATTCACTCTCCCCCTTTAACAACAATGGTAAAGCGGCCAGACAACCTTAAAAATTTTCATCTAATTTTCAAATTGACTGCAATGTGTAACTGAGACACATCTCCCCTTTTGGCTCAGACCATCTTTATTAGTAGATTCTCTATAGTCATCCTCTTGATCCTTAAGAAAATTGAGGCACATCTCTTTCTGGTACATAACAATGAATGGAACTTCCAATTTTTGGTCATGACACATCTTCAGTACCTCCTACCATTATGTTGACCTATTCATTCAACTACAAACACATGTCAGATACCCTATGACAATTTCACTATACATGTGGTCAATAACATGGTGCTAACTTCAACAACACCATAAATTCTCCTCCTTTTGCAACAACAACACCTTCTATCAATGTGCTATCCCTTTCTAAGAAATAATATGACTCCTATTACATTCTCATTTGCTACTCATGCAATCT